>NC_091436.1:56707476-57018587 GCF_964237555.1 Oryctolagus cuniculus | reverse complement strand
AGCACCTTAACCATCAGGCTAAATGCTTATGCCCAAAACTTAACTATTAAAATATATTTTGATTTTTAATTGACACCATAGTTGTTTAAATTTTTGGGGTGTAGTGTAACATTTCAATACATGAATATATTGTTTAAGGATCAAATCAATCCTTGACTGGCATATCTGTCAGAGCACACAGACTCTTAGGCTCTATTAGTAACACTATCCAGCAACTTAATTTAGAAAAGGGATGAGATTGAATTTTCTAGTGATTATGCCCCTTGTAGGTGATCAAAATACAGTCACTAGTTAAAATATACCAAGAATAACTAGAAATATGTAGTACAACAATGAAATTTGTGCATGACATAAAGAAGAAAAGTTTTGAGCTCTTTACCTGCTCAGTGTCAGTGATCATTAGAAGGTAACTGATCACTGAAAAATGAACTTCTGAGTATATTATTCCCTCTTCCATGGCTGATATCAGAAAAATGGTCCTTGCCTATTGGTGAAGATAGTCTCAAAATGCAGCAAAAGAAAAAACTGTGGATGTCTGAAAAACTAACAGTTAAAATGTAAAATGGCTTAATACATAACAGTATTTTAGGCAGACTTCAAGTGGATCTATAGCCATGACACCAAAACATAGGTAACAAAGGGATAAACAGATAAACTGGACTTCATCAAAATTAAAAACTATTTGTTTCAAAGGACAGAAGAGAAAACATATATGCAAAACATGTATCTGAAAACAAATTTGTATATGTAGGGGCCAGCACTGTGGTGTAGCGGGTAAAGCCTCCACCTGCAGTGCCAGCACCCCATATGGGCGCCGGTTCGAGTTCCAGCTGCTCCACTTCCAATCCAGCTCTCTGTTATGACATGGGAAAGCAGTAGGAAAATGACCAAGTCCTTTGGTCCCTGCACTGCACAGGCATGGGAGACCCAGAAGAAGCTCCTGGTCCTGGCTTCGGATCGGCACAACTTCAGCCATTGCGGCCAACTGAAGAGTAAACCAGCAGATGGAAGACCTCTCTCTCTCTCTCTGCCTCTCCTCTGTGTAACTCTCTCAAATAAATAAATACATTTTTTTAAAAAATATATATATGTAAAGGATATTTTAAATATATAAACCAGAATTTTTAAAATGGGCTAAGGAATTGAGTAAATATTTCATGAAAAAATACATACAAGTGGCCAGTAAGCACATAAAACAATGTTTAACATCATTAGTAATTAGATACATGTAACTCCAAACCAGAGTGAGATACTACTTTACCAACACTGGAATGCCTAAAACAAAAAAGACAGACTACAAGTGTTGGGAAGGATGCAGAGAAATTGGAATCCTCATTTATTACTGGTGAGGTTATAAAATGACACAATTATTTTGGAAAACAGTTTGCCAATTCTTCATAAAACATGGTTCCCATTATTCAGCAGTTCTACTTCTAGGTACATACCCACGAGAAATGAAAACATCACCACATACAAACTTGTTTATGAATATTCATAATAGCAATATCCATAATAGTAGAAAATATAAACTTGAATACCAAACGGATAAATAAAATATGGTATTTACACATAATGGGATGTTATTCAGCAATACAAAGAAGAACGAATTGCTAATGCTTCAAACATTATGCTCAAAGAAGCAGATCCCAAAATACCTCATATTATTTTATTCTATTTGTATTAAATGTTCAAAATAGGCAAATCTTTAGAGACAGAGTATAGACCGGTAGTTGTCTAGAGCTGGTGGGTTAGGGAAAAGGAGGCTTCACAGTGACTAATGAGTATCTCTGTTTTTTTGCAGGAGTGAAGAAAATGTTCTAAGGTTAGATTGTTGTCCTGGTTGCAGAAATCTGTGAGAAACAACTTCTGAACTGCACACTTCACATGGGGAGTTCTACAATATGATAAGTATCTCTCAGTAAAGCTGTTTAAAAATAATAAGCAAGTTTCTTCCAAAGTTGATTCTGCGTAACCACCTCTTTATCTTGGTAATCTCATTTTAGCATGATATTTATAAACATAAGCCATTTTTGCATCTTTATTATTTTGCCATGAAAAGTTAGCTTATTTCTAAAAGCCATGCACAGGACACACTAGCATCCTCTGTGAGGTTAAAGTGCTGTACAGTGATGGGGAAACAATGCCCTCATAATCTACTATCAAAAACCTACGGTTTTAGCTTGACATGAGTCAATCCTGAACAAGGCATACATAATTCAAGAAGCTTCATATCCAGTAGAAATAATGTCTAGGTTTAGCGTGGTATTCTAGATATTGGTATACACTTAAGGCACCTACTTGTATGTCCCAAAAAATTCCTAAGAGTCTGCCTATCCTGTCAACACCAGAGCTCCCCACCCCACACTCTTTCCCACATATGATAAACTGTTGCTTCTTTGTTTCTCCACCTGGCGTTGAATCCTTGATCTAAACTCAACTTCAGAGATACTGATGCTCTCCTTAGCACTTATCATCCCTCTCCAAAGGGACTGGACACATGGACAAGCCCTCAGCTGCTTCATCAGGTTGTTTTCAGAACGCACAGCTCTGCCATGTGCAGTATCTGTTCATCACCACCACTTAAATATGCCTGCCAAATTTATAAGAATGGAAAACAACCAAAGACTTGGAAGAAACCTTTATAGGAAAAAAAGAGCCTCCTGGTAATTGAACATTGATTTCCAGCGTTAAAATTACAGCATGTATTCATTAGATCTGTGTTGGCTTTCAAAATCATTGATGACTCACTCTGTTTGCTTTCCAAGCTGCAAATCATATTGTCTGCTGTTCTTTTCTTCAAGATTTGCAAATATTTAAAGTTACTCAGAAAGGTGTTAAATTCTTCTTGCCAAACTGGCATGCTACAAATTATACTACCCAGGAGGTATTCATTTTATGTGTAATAGCTTTGTATACCCTTAAATACATTTGTTTAGTTCAACCAGGTCATGAGAAGGACAGAAAAATCACTCATTTCAATCAACATAACCTTCAAAAACCAGAATCAAGGTAATAGTAATCTAGATTTGTTGAAAGCCACAGAAAATTATTATTTCATGATCAATGGAATATGGCAGCACATGTGAAGTACTAAGGGAGGGCCATGTATAAGTTTATTAATGATAGAGTTTACCTATGGCTATATCTAAGCACATAAGCAAAATTAAACTATCAATCACCTACTACTTAAGGAAAACCTAGGACAATGATTCAGATATATAGACCTGAGTTTAAAAGAAGATGTCTGGAAAGCAATATGGAATAATGAAAACTCTTAATGAAAATTTCAAGAAGCAGAAATTTGGTACAAAATATTTATCCTGAAAGAAAAAATTTATTTCACTTTATGGGTAAGCTTCAAGCATCAATCAATATCCACTAAGAATTAGGGAACAGGGCCAGTGCTGCGGTATAGTAAGTTAAGCCTCCATCTGTGACACTAGCATCCCAAATGGACACCAGTTTGTGTCCTGGTTGCTCCTCTTTGATTCTGTTCTCTGCCTATGGCCTGGGAAAGCAGTGGAAGATGAGCCCCCTGCACCTGCATGGGAGGCCAAAAAGTAGTTCCTAGTTCCTGGCTTTGGATTGGCCCAGATCTGGCTTTTGGGGCCATTTGGGGAGTGAACTAGTGGATGGAAGACCTTCTCTCTGTCTCTCTCTCTGTCTGTCCTCTCTGCCTTCTCTGTAGCTTTGCCTCTTAGATAGACAGATACATACATACATACATACATACATACATATATACATACATACATATCTTAGAATTAGTGAACAAAAGGTTTTTCCACTTTCCTCCCTCATCTTATTTCATTCCTCTAGGATCCTGAGTGGACATCTTCAGTCCTCCAGATTCTTTATCTCTTGTAAATCACCTACTTCTTTACTCACAGTTTAAACAGATTAAGCCAATCAGCTGTCAGTTGAGAGTGACAATGTCACAATCTGAATATGAATGAACAACCTTGAGGTTACTGCTGAAGTGAAGTTTGCCTACATTTAAAATGCTATTAGCTTGTCTCATATAACTTAAACTGTGCTGTTATTCCTGAGGAATTCTTGAGAACAATTTTGCTCCTGTAAATAGAGTGCTTTAAATTATTCAAAAAGTGTTCTGTTTGTTTAAGCCAACTGACTCAATAATACTACTTTTCTAAATATATCACTTTCTTAATTCTAACTTCTACAAAAAAAAAAAAAAAGCTGGCAGGTAGAATGCAGTTTCTGTATCAGGGAGTCACCAGGTTTTATCCAGTGTTGCCTCAATTCTACCAAAGCTTTCAACACTGGTCTTTATAAATATCTGAAATGGACTTTGAAGCCCTTACTGAGAGTATTTCAAGGTTCCTATATGTTT
This sequence comes from Oryctolagus cuniculus, assembly GCF_964237555.1. Taxonomy (NCBI): domain Eukaryota; kingdom Metazoa; phylum Chordata; class Mammalia; order Lagomorpha; family Leporidae; genus Oryctolagus; species Oryctolagus cuniculus. The sequence continues at coordinate 57,014,233 of NC_091436.1, read as the reverse complement.
TTAGTGATTCTAACATAAGCTGGTTAATGCATCGAAGTCCTAGATCCTTATGCCTCCCACTCCTCAAAAACTTACCCCATTCTATCTTCATTGATTTCCTATTGCTGTAAAGCCTCACCATGTTAAGAAGCACTAGTTTCACAGAACAGAAGAAGGAACTTTGCAGAGAGAAGAAAGTATTCAAGCAGAACTACTTTTCTTGCAGGGGACCTCCTCACCTTGGTCCTCATCAGTATATATTACATCCTCCCAGGGGAACAAATGTCCTAATGAATTTGGATTAAGAGAGTTGCTTCAAAGTTGGATGTGCTTATCTTTAGCTTACCCATAATACTGTTCACTTAAGAGTGTTCATGAAATACGAACAATAATAACACATACCATTATTTATAAAATACCTACAAATAATCTAGCAACTCTAACTACTGAGACTATGCCCATCTCTTAAGAATTAAGATGTGGTTTTTCCATATGAAGGCTTCAAGACGACAAGCAATGACAACTTTTACTACAAAAAAAGTACATGTCATTGAGGGAGTTTTGATAAAACCACAAAGATGACTGTCAACAGTAGGGTTGTGGCTCCATGTGGACCTCAGAGAAGAAAAGAAATAAATCATGCAGGACTTAGTCACTGCTTCCATATGCACAGTCATCTCCCTGTAACTGATACAACTGTCTCAGTGATAAATACAGTAAATTATAAGTATTTCTGATGGACCTACTCAATTACCAATTACTCCAAAGTCAGTGAGAAGAAAGAATAACATCTACTCCAGCTATTTAAATGGAAGCAGCTGGAGGAAAAAAATTGCTTTCACAACACATATTAAGAATTCATGATGTTTTCTTAAACGTCTACTTTAATGTAAACATAACCTAACTAAATATATTAGGCACAGACCTTATAATGGCTCTAGAAAAAACTTCCATTTTCTTTATAGGGTTACTGCAGAAATAAAGCAGTAGGATTCTCACAAAGCTTGGTGTTGTACATATCAAGTGCTGTGATCTTAGAAATCACACATTTTCATGTAAATTCTTAATGCCTCTATAATATACATTTATCTAAAATAAAAGCTCCCTCTAGTGGCTAAAGAAGCTTTATTTTAGATTTGAATAGCCTCCTCCACACAATCATGGATTATATCATGAATTTGCAAACTGGTCTCAAAAGTTTTTGTTTATGTAGGTTATTTCTTTTTTTTTTTTTTTTTTTTTTTTTTTTTTTTTTTTTTTTTGACAGGCAGAGTGGACAGTGAGAGAGAGAGACAGAGAGAAAGGTCTTCCTTTGCCGTTGGTTCACCCTCCAATGGCCGCCGCGGCCGGCGCGCTGCAGCCGGCGCACCGCGCTGATCCGATGGCAGGAGCCAGGAGCCAGGTGCTTTTCCTGGTCTCCCATGGGGTGCAGGGCCCAAGCACCTGGGCCATCCTCCACTGCACTCCCTGGCCACAGCAGAGGGCTGGCCTGGAAGAGGGGCAACCGGGACAGAATCCGGCGCCCCGACCGGGACTAGAACCCGGTGTGCCGGCGCCGCTAGGCGGAGGATTAGCCTAGTGAGCCGCGGCGCCGGCCGTAGGTTATTTCTATTAACCATATTAGAACTTTAAATTTATTTTAAATATTAATTCATTTAACAAAATCAAGAATGAACTCATTACATATTAACATAAATAACACTGAGATAAAAATTACCTTCAAAACCAAAAAAAAATTGTGAGAAGAGGTATAGTGTTTTGTATTTTTTAAAGATTTATTTATTTAACTTGAAAGGCAAAATTACAGACAATGAGAGGGAGAGACAGAGAGAGAGGTCTTCCATCTGCTGGCTCACTCCCCCAAATGGCCACAACACCTGGAGCTGGGAGGATCCAAAGCCAGGAATCAGGAATTTCTTCTGGTTTCCCACATGAACACAGGGGTCCAAGCACTTGGGTCATCTTCTATTGCTTTCCCAGGCCATCAGCATGGAGCTGGATTGGAAGTGGAGCAGCCAGGACTCAAACTGGCACCCATATGGGATGCCGGCACTGGAGGCAGAGGTTTAACCTACTATGCCACAATGCCAGCCCCTCTGTTTTGTATTTTTTTTAAATGCTTTAATGTCAACCTTAATACAAGATGGGTAAGTCTAATAAGTGCTTCAATATTTAATCTATTGCAATATGTTATTTCGGTTGACATACACACATATTTTTCACATTCAATGGATCTTTTAACAAGCATAAATTTTAGTATCATGTACTATTCATTTGGAAAATATTGCAAATGAGTTTTCCAGATTTTTCAATTGTTAATACATTTTATTGTCAAAAATTATATAAACTAAAATCTCCACCTATCTCATAAGAAAAATATTTACATATTGTGAAGTTGTCACACTAATTGACATACATAAGTTTTCTAGTATTTCTACCTGAAAGTCTGAATATTGTCTTTGGAAAAAATACTATCAGTTGAATATTGGGCCTTGAAGTAAGGCTCATTTTTATTCATTCATAAGATAATGTCTGTGAAATACTCAAGTACGAATGACAGTAGTTTGTCAGTAATTTTTCCATGTAAACATTTTGTTACATGAAAACGTAGATAGTTCAGCTAGCAACTCAATCTACTTGAGCTTTTCCTCAAGACCACCATCATACTAGATTATTAGCGGAAGAGCTTTATGTGTAATTCTGACTTCATCACAGAGATTATGAAATGTTGAGAATCTCACAAATGTTGAGAATTGATTTAATTAATTCTTACTGCTTCACTGAAGACACTGCTAAAGAAAGCTATCTTCTCCTCTTCTCCCATTGTGAATGCATGGCAGTGAAGGACACAGTCAGTTTGGTGCCACTGCCTTGATTCTTGTTAAGCCACTAGCAGTTTTAAAACTCAACACTTATTCTGGAACAATGAATGCAAATGTCAATATAATGAAAAAAAGAGAAAAAAATGCATCTTAGTAATCATATGGGAACACATAACAGTTCCTAGAGAATTTCAGGACTCTATGGACTACACTTTGAAGACTAGGGTTAAAGTAATGCATTGGATTATAATGATGAACTAACATATCTCAGGTTGGTTTCTTGAATTAACTAACAGACATAAACACTAACTCAGAGAGTCCAAGTAGCTTATCCAAGGCCACACAGATATCCTGCGACTCTTCCTGCATTCTGTTTCCATGAAAGTGCTTTAAATTTTAAGATCTTAGCCCAACAACATTTTTTAAATAATTGTGGATAGGAAATGTTCATCAAACTTTATGTTCCCTTTAAGCGTCCATACTTAACTTTAGCATGTTTTTTTATTCATTCATGAACTCTTTAACCTGCTGCACCACAGTGCCAGCCTCAACGTTCTCAACTTCTGAGAGTTATGAAAGAGATATAGATGGGAGTGGTCCCCTAGACATAGGTGCAGTTGCTATGAAAATATCTACATTTGAGTATGCAAGTTAAATGAAAGTATACTGAGTACTCTGAAACCAGGAATCTAATGAATTTTATAAATTGATAAATGCAGTAAAGTTGACCTATTCCTATTCCTCACTTAGGTAGAAGCCTCAATCACCAAGAGAAGCCCCAAATATTAAGGAATACACATCAGAACACAAGACTGCTTCTTTGCATTCAGTTTAACATCTCCTTAGCCCTGCCGAAACTGTTCTGACTTCCACAAGTATAGAAAGTAGCAGCAACTGGTCAGGGCTTAGGAGGGAACAACACACAAAGACCTACAGTAGCAAGAGCAGCATGAACACCTTATATTTCTGTCTAGCAAGGACTCCCAAGTCATCATCTGAAAAAAAAAAAAAAGGTAGATTGGACTTTCTTTATTGTTGATACAGAAAGTCCAGTGCCAGATGTTGTAGGCACTGAGAAGAAATTCCAAACTTTGAATCTAAAACATTTATTATACCACAGCCAGTGCTGGGATAGTTACTTGGTCCTTACCATTACACTGGTTGTTCAATAACATAAAAATAATTTGTTTCAGTTATGAGAATAGCTTATGCTACATTTGAAGCATGTGCATAACAACTGCCCTTGAATCTTTTTCTTCCAAGATAACTTATTGAAAATTACATAGGGATTTCTAAAAAACTATAATAAAACTCATTTTTAAAACTATTCTTATTTTTAATGCCTAAGAATTTTACTGTATTAAAATTTAATACAGGAGGCCAGCACAGCAGTGTAGCCAATAAAAGCACCACCCGCAGTGCTAGCATCCTATACGGATGCGATTTGTGTCCTGGCTGCTCCACTTCCAATCCAGATCTCTGCTATGGCCTGGGAAAGGAGTAGAAGATGGCCCAAGTCCTTGGGCCCCTGCACCAGCATGGGAGACCCATAAAAATCTCCTGGCTCCTGGCTTCGGATCAGCTCAGCTCTGGCTGTTACAGTCATTTGGGGAATGAACCAGCGAGTGGAAGACCTCTCTCTCACTTTCTTTCTGCCTCTGCCTCTCTATAACTCTGCCTTTTTAATAAATAAATAAATCTTACCAAAAAAAAAAAAAAAACGAATACAGAATCTAGGATAGAAATGAGATTCATTGATGTGTGTCTAAAGTACGTTTTCAGAGAATAATGATAAAAAATAATTTTGCTATTGAAGCCTGCAATTTCTACTTTGACTTAGCTCTTTGTAAAGAAAGGGGTAGAAAAAATTTTCATTAAAATTTAAAAAGCAGATGAATTGGCATTTACTTCTGGTGAAATGTGATTTGCTTTCCTTTAATAGATTATAAAATACTGCTAAACAATATATTAAGAAAATCTGGAATATTACCACTTTAATTAATACCAATGTGAGATGAATTCACATTTCTTCTCAAAGATATTCTTATTTACTGGTTTTGTATTTCTTTGGATGGAAATGGGAGTTTTGACTATGCCAATATATGTAATTTTGCTGGAACTTCTAATATAGTACTTACTCAAACTGTACTCAAGACTGATGCTATAAAAATTTAATCAGTTGTAAAATGAATACTTCAGAAAATAGATAAAACAATTTGAGAAGAAAAATGTTAGACATTGACATTGTTCACTGAGAGACAGTAAGTGAACATTCTTTGTCGTAAGAAAAAGGTATAAAAATAATCAGAAGTATATTAAAATTTTTAAGTTGAAAATTTATATACTACTAAGTACATGAATATTTTAAGGAAAAACTGAAACTTTAAGAAGTCTCTGTAGAGTATAAGTCTCTTAAACTTAACATTCTTGTCCTTATTTGACTCACCTACATAGAAATAGTCCCAGTTTAACACTAACTAGGCAGCTCATGGAACATTAAAGTACAAGCATAGTAAATAACAGCTCTTTCACTGTTGACTTAAAACTACAGATTGAAATGCCTCAGACCTTATGAATGGTCACTTTACCTGATCCCGGGAGAAGACGAAAAAGAGAGTGAACAAATAGGTTGATGAAGTTATTCTCCTGGTGTTTGCCTGCATGCCAGTAAAACCTGGAATTGTCCAGACACTCCTGATTCCCAGGGGTAAGAGCCAAATGTTGTTGATGACCATGTGATCTCAGAGTCCAGTGAGTGTGAAACAAGAGAAGGATGATGTTCCCTTCAGAGTAGACCATAGCCAGAAGGCAAAAATGAGAATTATCTCCAAAAGCAATGGTTCTTCACCTGCAGTGAATATCACCCTTACATGGTGGCTACCAACACAGAATACAGAATGCCACCCCTAGAGATTCTGATTTATAAGAGGTAGATGACTTTTTACAAGTAACCTGGGAGATGCTAGTGCAGGCGGTTTATTTTACCATACCGTAAGAAATCTTTTCACAGCATAAACACACAAACACATACACTCATTCACTGGAGAAATACAGTACACAAAAAGGTGGTGTGCTTCAAATAACTGAAACTGCTAAGATACTTAAAGTATATGTAGGGGCCCGCACTGTGGCACAGTGGGTAAAGCTGCTGCCTGCAGTACCAGCATCCCATATAGGTTCTGGTTCAAGTCCCAGCTGCTTCACTTCCAATGCAGCGCTCAGCTATGGCGTGGGAAAGCAGTAGAAGATGGCCCAAGTCCTCGGGCCCCTGCACCCATGTGGGAGACCCACAAGAAGCTCCTGGCTCCTGGCTTCTGATGGACACAGCTCCGGCCATTGCGGCCACCTTGGAAGTGAACCAGCAATGGAAGACCTCTCTCTGCCTTGGCCTCTGCCTCTTTGTAACTCTACCTTTCAAATAAATAAATCTTTAAAAAAGTGTATGTACAATTGTGTAGAACATAGATTTAAGCAGTAAAAGGTAAAAACCTCTTTCTATGTGATTTATCAATAAAAGCTATTTCTGTGTTTCCAAAATATTATCTGATGTAATAAAATGAAGAGTAACCTAACCACAGACTGAAAATATCAAATATTGTGCTAAACACTTGAACTTTTAATATGAGGAATAAAACACTGAAAAATATAGTACTACATTTGTCTTTGGGCCAAGGTTGTTGAATATTTTGAGCAAAGAATTAAGACTGTACTAAATATTGCCCGTCAGGGCTCTGTTCCAATTTCTATTTCATAAATATAAAGTCTGTCTTTAGAAAAAGGTCTCTACATCTATTTATGCTTTTGATCAGGCCTTTCAAATAAGTCTTAACGGTGATGTGGACAACCTCTATGACTCAATGGAAGACAGCAGTGATCTGACTCCCTCCATATTTTACCAGACAAGTTTACAGTGAATCTATGACGAAGTGGATGTTAGGAAACCATTACCATAATGGTATCCTCAGAAAACTTAGATTCAAATCCAAACTAATGTGGTCATATCTAAAATAACTTTGAAGTTTTAAAGTTCCAGAAAGTAGCAAGCTTTCTGAGAATGTATAGTGCATTAATTATATAGTAGCCATTCAATAAATAAATGAAAAAAATCAACCTAACTACCTCTCAATGGCTATGGAGTAATAGTATAAGAAAAAAAATTGAGATTCTAGATTTCTTTCAGAGTGACAAACAAATCAAATGTAAACTTATCTCAAAGAAACATAAGGATTCTGGAAAACAAACTCCTACTAAAATGGTATTTTAACCTTTCAAATCCAGTTAAAGCTAAAAAACTTAAAAAATGCATTTTGTGACAGACAACTTTTTTTTCTACCAAGTAGTTTCTTTTCTCATCCTGGGCTCCCAGAAAACCTATCTTTGAGGGCCCCTTGAGTCTACATGAGACCTTGCATACAATAAATGTTTGTTGTATATATGTTTAGTTAATTATATGATTATATTCCTCTCCAATCTTCAATGATAGAAATGCTTCATAGAGTCTTTCATTTATTTACACATATATAAACTCATATCAGGCCTCAAAATCCCCTGGAAAAGTAAATACAGTTTGGCAACCTCTTGGTTTCCTTCCAGATCATAAACATTCTAATAGGTTGAATATGCTGATGCAGTCAGAGTCACCAACATTAAATGTTCAGACTCAAGAATAAATAAATTACATAAACAAAGAAATACAACTACCAATTTTATTCACTGAAACAAATACTGCCATTTAAGACAATCAGACAAGAATGCAAAATTATACACAGCAGGCTGTTAATCACAGCACTGTTTATAATGACAGAAACCAAAACCAAAATAAAACAACAAAAATATTTGTATGTTTATTACTAGGGAAGTGGTTAGCCAAGATGCATAACTTTCAAATGATAAAATCCTATGCAATTCTAATCTTCATTTACTAAGACGGAAAGACATGTTATCTCTAAGGCAAACGAAGACATAGAGAATACATTACTATTTTTGATCTTTGTGATTGCATATTTGGAGGAAAATACACCAATATGTTAAAAGTCATTACTTCTGGGTGGAGGTACTGTGGTTTACTTAAATTACTCAGTTTTTCTATAATTTCTCACTTTTTATAGATGAACTTACGTTTCCATTAAAATGTTAAATTAAGTACAACTACCACTGAAAATGAAACCTCAAGCAATATTTGTTTTTATGATTGTAACTAAATCAATGCACAAATTGCTAGGTATTTCATTAAATAAATCAATCAATCCATCATTCTGCTTTGAAAGCTGGCAGTATTTTATCTTTGCCAACTGACTGAAGTTCTTCATTAATACATAATTTGCTACTTAAAAGTAGCAGATTTTCCTTTCCAATGAGGTGCAGTCCTAAAAACACCATTCTTGTCTTTTTCTTCCTATTTGCTTCCAAATTTGGGCTAAATTAACACTTATATTTAGACTAATACTGAATTCTCGAGGAATAGTTGGATTTCTTGTTAAAATATTTGGAAACTAACATTATCTAATGGAATCTCTGGTCAAAATTTAATAATGGAATAAAGTCTTAAACTTTGAAAACAATATTCACATAAACTACTCATATTTTAAAAAGTTAAAAACAGACACTTGTTTGAAGTTTCAACAATGTATAGAATAGCTAGATATCCAAATGGGGAAAAAAAAACATTGGTTTGTATCTCACACCATAAACAAGATATATTTTGATTTAAACAGAAATTTAAATTACTTATATTTAAAGCCATAAGCTAAAATTGTAACTAGTCTGCACTAAAATACAGGAGAAGTTCCTTGAGGTGAACAAAAATCTGTTAGAACAGTTACAATAAATATAAAATTAAAAAAAAAACAATAAACTGGACTTCATCAAAATAATAACTTCTAGACTTCAAAAGATATCACTAAATTTAAAAAGAGAAGTCACACACTGGAAGAAAATATTTATAACAAAAGGCCTGTATTCAGCAGTTAAAAAATTCCTAAAGCTGAATAACAGAAGAAACATCAGCCCAATTAAAAATGATCAAAAGAAATGAATTTGTTTAGTGAAATAAGCCAGTCCAAAAAGACAGAAACCATAAGTTTTCCCTGATTAAAAATCAGATCAATAATTTACTTGGGAGAAGACAGTGGAGACTGCCTACAAAGGCACAATGGAGAACTTTCTGGAGAGACAGGGAAAAATGTTCCATGGTTTCATTGTAATGGGTGTTAAATGGGTACACAGAGAGGTTATCACTCACCAAATACATACTTAAAATGTGTGAACATTATTGCCCGAAAATTATGTAGCAGTAATAATTTAAGAATAACTTCCTGGCCATGAGAGTTGAAAATAAGGGAATTCCTTGCATAAGAATCACATGGAGGACTGAAAATTGAGAGATATATTCCACCCTGAAATTTCTGATTCAGTAGGTGTGAGAATGAAATTTGCCTTTCTAACAAGTTCTCAGTGATGCTGATGCTGCTGGTCCAGACACACACTTCAAGCATCTCTATCTTAGAGGTAGACAGAAATGGTTCCTAAAATGAGACATCAGGGAATTTTCAGGTGTAGCAAAATAGCCTTTCTCAGATTCATATACAAAAATTGTTAAAGCATACATATGTCATACATTTTCCTCTCATTTTAGTGAATGAAGGTTAGTGGTTTGAGTAATTTGCTGAAAAAAAAAAGTGAACTTTTCTTTGCACTTATGGGTCCAATAAGTTCCTGGAATTTCACAGAGGGCTGGCAAACCCTCCGAAATTAAACATAGTTTTTCTTGGTGTTTGTGCATGCTCTTTTTAAAAAGATGTACTTCTTTATCTGAAAGGCAGAGAATCAGCGAAACTGGGAAAGAGAACGACACTCAGAGGGATCTTCCATCTGTTCTCCCAATAGCCACAACAGCCAGAACTGGGCTGGGCTCAAGCCAGGAGCCAGGAATACCCTCCAGGTCTCCCATGTGGGTGGCAGGGGCCCAGGCACGAGGGCCATTTTCCTGCATCTCCAGGTACATTAGCAGGAAGCTGGATCAGAAACAGAGCATCTGGGACTTGACTCAGGACTCTAATTTGGGAAGCTGGCATCACATGCAGTAACCACCTGCAGCGCCACAATCCCAGTCCTCCTGGTCTTTTTTTTTTTTTTTTTTTAAAGTTCTTGAGGGAGGGCCAACTTCTCTTCAAATTTCCAAGAAAAATGATCAAAACAGATGAAGAAGGACTGAAGTAATGCTTTGAGTACCCTTTCAGTTTTTAATTTTCATTTATGTATGTTTCCTTCACAGAGAAATGGGAGGTGCAAATGAAAGCTTACCACTTTGTTTTTTATGTATGCTGAGCACTTAGGCCTTTTCAATTTAAGACCCAGTATGGATATTACGTAGGTCACTAACTGAGGACGAATGAATAAGAGTGCACCATTGAAAGAGTAATAAACAAAGAGTTTCTGAGAGTTGCAAGACACTCTATAAACACAATTTTTTTTCAAGTAAGACAATTAAAACATTTAAATTTTTATGTTATTATACTCCCACAATCCCTCCACTTTTCCTGGTTCTCATGCAATTGAAACAACAAACATTAATGTAAAATGAATAACTAAATTATTTGGTCAGGCAACATATGAACAATAGAGAACTAGCAGACATAAGAGCATTTTTATTTGTGTAAATTTTCACGTGTAGAATATAAACATTACAGATGCTTAGGATTATCTTGAACCTATTTTAGCATAGTTTAAAGGAAATTCCACATATAAAATTAGGTTGTAGTACATCTCTCTATTCATTATCTATTAAATTCCAATTATTCCTTACAAAAATTAAAGATACATTTTCAGTCTTTGGCTTTTTCTGATCTGTATCCTAGACACATGTTTAGTAGATTGCTTAGTTTCTGAACAAACTAATAGAAATTTTGTTACATTCAATTATTTTGACAAAATAGAAAAAAATCACAATCACATAGCTCATCCATCAACAGATGTAGTATATGTATTTCATAGCAAACATGTTTAAAGGCTTCCCCAACTATATGGCCCATTGAGATGCACAGGAATGCAAAAGACACAATTTGATTATAAAAGTATTATGACCATTATGAATTCTTTTGTGTATAATGAAAAGGACTAGTTTTAATTTTTTTCTGCATCCTTTTCAACAGGTTATAGATTCATGTAAGTTCACGGTCTAGATAAGGAGACACAAAACAAATTTTATCAGAGCTTTATTTTCTCACTCATTTTTAAAATCTTTGCATAAAATCACCTTGCAGAGTGATACTCTTCTTCCTTTTCTTGTCTGAGCTGTTGCTAACAGCTTTTAATTTGGGAAGTCTATCTCTGAGTTTACTGCGCCTCACTGGTTTCAGCTCAATTGTTTCTCTAGCCAGCAGAGCATTTCATTTCTCCTGAAGGTCACCGCAGGCTGCCAAGGCTTTGAAAACATACCATCTTTTCATTCATGCTGCAATCTTAACCCTGCAGTGCCATTAAAGGAAATAGAAGCCGGCATTCGACTTTTTCTATCAACAATTATTGAATTTATTGTAATATAAACTGAATTAGGCAATCAGTGAGCAAGGACCCTTTATAACTCCACCTTTTTTCAAGGCAATAGAGATTATTTTGGCATTTCAGTAGTTTGCCTGTGTACAGATAGATATTTGTATAAATTATACAATCATGTCATCTGCTTTTGGAAGTTACTCTTCCAACCATGTCGCTACCAGTTGCAATAAACCAATGATGCAGGAAGCAGCCCCCATCTAAGGACACTCATAAAACACACACCACATTGGCCATCTGTTGGAAGAGGGATGATATTAAATGTAATGTGGGTCTGGAACACATCCAGTATTGTTTATTCTGTCACCTATCAGATGAGCACTGAAATCAAGTTGATTATTTTTTAATTCCAAGGGGACAAGAAATGGAAGTAGAGAAGAAAGATGTTTCCAGATACATCCCAAAGCATGGAAGTAACAACTTGATCAAGAAGAAAAAAAAAAAAAACCCTACATTATATACTCCAAATATTTATAAAATTGGGCCCATCAAAATGCATACTTATATATTCTGTGGTTAATGCCAGTAGAGAAAAAGTAAACCTCTTAGAGATCAAGAAGTTAATCAAGTCAAAAGCACACATTATTTCTAAGATTTTAAAGAACACTTCTTCTACTATTTTACATAGGATAAAAATATTTTAGATTATTTTATATGCCAAAAGTTTAGATTAGCTTATAAGAAATAAGGATAACTCACTGGGTGTTTTTGTTTGTGTTGCTGTTGGTGTTTGCAAATTCCAGAGCCATGAAATTGTTGTACAGCAGTTTCAGTTTGGAAGATAAAATACAATAAAATGTTCTTTTTAAAAGCAAGTTACCCTGCTGTGTTTTAATGGGAAATTCAATGGAGTTTGATTCAAAGATCTGATTTACCATCTTAGATTTTCCAATTATTAGTGAGGTGACTTGGTGCATGCAATTTGATTTATCTGAGTCTTGGTTTAAGTGTAAAAGTGGCAAGTAGAGAATTTATATCCTGTATCTCATAAAATCTAAGGCATTATGAAGTATAAATAATGTTATTTTCAGTTTTGGTTAAATACATAGGCACTTTGAAAGAAATCTTACGATTTGTCATATTCTCATATAAAAGTGTACTGTTCATGTCCAAGTGACCTCTTCTTCCAGAATTACAAACAAGGGCAATCTTTAACATACTTGGAGTAAGCTGCAGTGTACAGTCCATTTATGGACCTCCCTTCAGAATGAAGGGGCTAAAGGAAATGCAAAGGAATTCTTTAATAGTCTTAAAATTCCAGTAAGAAAAAAATATTCTTTATTCAAGATTTTGTGTAATGTCTATGGATACGAAACTTGAATGGTGTATTATATAATATTTTAAATTTTTAGGGATTTTTATTTGAAAGAGAGAGGGGGGAGAAATCTTCCATCTGCTGGTTTTCTCCCTAAATGCCTACAACACCTAAGGTTGGGCCAGACTAAAGCCAGGAAACTGATGCTTAATGTGAGTCTCCCAGCTAGGTGGCAGGAACCCAACTGCTTGATCCATCACCTACTGTGCATTATCAGGAAGTTGAAATCAGAAGAGGAGATTGGACTGAACCTAGGCACTCCAGTACGGGAATATGGGAATGTCAAGCAGCATTTTAACTACTGGGCCAAAAGTCTATCCTGATTGTGATATTTTTATACCAGTTTTACTGAGAGGCATTTTATGCACTCATTTGCTCATTTAACAAATACTCATTGAACAGCCTTAGTAGTCTAGTCACTGACTTAGCCAGGAACAAAAGTGAAATGGTGCCTGTCCTTGCAAAACTTACACTTTGGGGAGTGACACCAACATCACGTAGTAAGCTGACATATTTACAAATCATCTGAAGCAGTATAAAGGAACCACAGAGTAATGCCAGTGACTGTGTTGGGGCTGGAGGGTGGAGAAAAAGCCATGGGGAGACATGGCTTACTTTTGACAGGGTGGCTAGTGATCTCACTTCTGTATCATTAAAAAGCATGTTAAAACACATACGCAAATAAGAGAATGGGACATCCTCATCAACATCACTGTTAACTCAAATGCTGAAATTAGAATGTCATTAGATAAGTTTTTCTCCATTTGAAAGTCTGAACTCTGAGCTCTTAAAAATGTAACTGGCGGGAGTTTAGCCCACTGCAGTGCGAGCAGATGCCACCCAAGCTCCCCTACCCTGACCTGCCAAGGCTCATTAATCTCTACCGTTTAACACCTCACCATTCATGGCTCTTCATCCTGGGCAGTGAACTACATTTTGTTCACTCATGTCCAGCCCACAATGCAAGGTAACCAATTAGGAAAAACTGCAATGCCTATACCAGCCAAAAGCATGGTACCTATTTTCAGGAAAAATAATTCTTCCAGTTCTTCAATTCAACTTCATTCCCTTTTTCCCTGACTTCAAACCCATGTGTATTATTATTCTACTCATCACTTGTTCCAACAGCTATTTTTTTCTCACCTATTCTCAGACTTCTCAGGTAGAGCATATTTTTTTCTTAATAACTCTAACAACAAAAAAAATGCCCTGGGCAAAATTATAATAGTAAAATACAGGTCATTTTTTCTATGTATTAAGCCTCTGCACATTACTATTTCCTGTTTCCATGTACAAACCCCATCTTTTACTTTTTCTCTAGTATAACTAAACAAATTCTACCCCATTTCCCTCTTACATATGATACACTAGTCAGAGCATCCAGTATCATGGTTACAAATAAGGGCTCTGATTTCAGCAGATCACAGTTCAAATGCCCACTTGGCCTCTTACTACCATAAGTAAGTAAATGAACCTCTTGGGGAAATGCAAGCACTTACTTCATCAAATTGTTATGAAGATTAACTCGAATGGAAATCATTCTGCACCATGCTTAGACTTATCAAGTGCTCAGTATCTATTAGTTATTCTAATTCCAAAGCCTTTTTCCAAGAAAGACTAAAAGATCATTTTTACCAATTCCTATCAGGTGGTAGAGAAATAAGATGCTGGTCAGCCTATGATTTTGGCTGTATTTTGTTTTGCTTTATTATATTTGTCTACCAAAAAACAGTGGCCATCCATATATAATATAAATACTTATTCAAATTTATGTAGCTTCTATTAAATGTTATTGGCTTATTTGTATGTCTGTGAAGATGTTAAATATTCCAACCACATGAACACAATAAGAACTCTATATTTTCTTAAATTTAATATATTTCTTTTGGATTATCCAATTCACATGTATCATTATGCAACTCTTACAATGTAGAGCAACTCTTTAGATTCAAAGGTGTTATTATGAGAATGAATTCACAAAAAAACATAGCTGGAGAGAATGATTTGTTTCTGAAAAATTTTTGTAAATCTGACTCACATGTAATATTGTCTCTGGTTACTGGCTGTCACTACCGTATGATCTGTTGGTGCTTTGTGAAGGCCACTTCAGAAGTTATAGCTTTTTTTTTTAAGGTAGAACTACTGGCTGTCATCTGTTTTTTTAATTTATTTTTAAGGAATACAAATTTCATAAGTACAACTTTAGGAATATAGTTATTCTTCCCACCATACCTACCCTCTCACCCACACAGAAGTTGTATTTAAAAGACAATTTGGGGCCAGCACTGTGGCATAACTGGTTAAGCCAATGCCTGTGACACTGGCATCCCACATGGGTGGAGATTTGTGTCCTGCCTGCTCTACTTCAATCCAGTTCCCTGCTAATGCAGTACCTGAGAAAGCAGCAGAGGTCCCAAGACCCTGGGCCCCTGCACCCACATGGCAGACCCAGCAGAAGGGTCCTAGGTCCTGGCTCTTGGCTTTGGTCTGGTCCAAGCCTGGTTGTTATAGTCATTTGGGGAGCGAACCAGTGGATGGAAGATTTGCCTCACTCTATCTCTCCCGCTCTTTAACTGTCTTTAAATAAATAAATCTTTTTTTTAATAAAAGATAATTTTCTCATTTTTTCTCTTTTTTGGTGATGAGCATTTGCGTGTGTGTGCACGCATGCACAATTGTATACATATATACAATAACATAAGCTGTCTCATATATATATGTGTATATATTATATATATATATGGTATGACACAGCTTAATGTATTTTTTCAGAGGGTATGTATCTTGCCTTTATACTAACAATTATGTGGAAATCATTTAATATGTGTTTAGTTCAAGTTCTATCCTAATTTTTCTTATGGTTGAATAGTATTCTACAGTATGAATACCTGTTAATATAGTTCATTAGCTCTAACTGATGGACATTTAGATTTTTTGCAGTCTTTTTTCATTACAAACAATATTCAATTAGTATACTTCAGTTCCTTTACATGCATGTGTGAGTATTCTTTTATATACCTGATTCTTGCTTTTTTTTTAATGGGCCCACCATTATTCCAATAGAGTTTAGCAACTCACTATTTCCCTCATATATAGATATAGATATAGATATAGATATAGAGATAGAGATAGAGATAGAGATATATAGATATATATAGAGAGATGGCAATCAAGTTCAATTAGCTCCTTATTTGCATCCAATCATTTATTATAGGTGATGAAATGGTGGTGACAATAAGGTAATTAACAAAATTTGTTCTTGAGTATCTATGAGACATTCTCTGGGAAATCTTACAAAAATTAATGGTGGAGTGGGTACTTTGGACTGAACTATTCTTGAGACTTTACATACATTGTCTTTAATTCTTAAAGTTAGACAGTTTCATTATGCCTACTTTTCAGTTAAAGAGACTCATACTCAGCTTAAATTGAGAATTTGCCTGATGTTACAAATTAAGTGCTTTACATCTTGATTCCACAATGACCAAAAATTAACATATATATATATATATATATATATATCTCCTCAAATCCATAAAGTCTCTCTAACACATGGTATCAGTCCAGATATGCTCACTCATTTTGTCTTTGGAATCTTTTGTCCATAAATTCAAGGGAGCTACTGAAATGGCCTTCGTTCAGATCTCATCTTTTGTCTTTTCCCATCACTCTCTGAGTGACTTCACTCCAACACTAGCTCAAATATACCACAAACTGCTCTTTCAATCTAGTATTCATGATTTGTCATCTGTACCCACTTCCCTTGGCCCTCACTGGTATCTGCATTTGGTAGCAGTATGAGTGGACAGGGGCTTTCTACCTACTGGTACTTGAAATAAAGAAGGTTGAGGGATGTGGTGATCAAGTATCATGCCTAGCCTCTTACCTCACTTCAGTCAAGCAGCCATATTTCTATCCACTTTATGTGTAGGAAAGGCAGGTGTATAAGATTTTACTTGAAGAATAACAAAATACACATAATTAAAACAAAATAAAAGCCATTAATATTGTGCAGATACCAGGTTTGCAAGGATAGGACTCTACTCTCATTTTCACTGTAGTACCCTCAGTGCTCAATGATTATGTTTTTAAGGAATGATTAGAGGATTGGATTTCATTAATTTGGATTCTTTCTATATGCTAGTTGAAACCTTGGGCAATGGACCCAACTGCTATAAATTTTTATAATTGTTAGTTTTCTCCAACTATAGGACCCTGCTCCTGTACCCAGAATCATTGTGGAGACTAAAAATGTAAAGTACCTAGTACAGTGCTTAATATATTCTGCTAGGGTGAAGTGTCTGTCCCCTCCCAAAATCATGTTGAAATGTAATGCATTTATCAACAGGTAGGACCTTCCACAGGCAATTAGCCCATGAGGGCTCTGCCTTCACGAGTGGATTAATGCCATTATCAGAAGAGTTGGTTGCTTATTGTGGGAGTGGGTTCCTTAAAAAAACGGGGGGTGGGGATGAGTTTGGCTCCTCTCTCTCTTTCTCTCTCTCTCTCTCACACACACTTTTGCTCTTGCTCTCTCTTCCCCCCACCCCCACCCAATTCTATCTGCCCTTCCATCATAGGATTACACAGCAAGAAGCCTTGGACTTCCCAGTCTCTAGAACTGGAATGCTGGAATGCACTCAAATCAGTTCTGCTCTGTCAGTGCCAGGTGGAGGGTGGCTCTCTCGGCCTATGAAAACCAGCTTGGACCCCGCTCTCGGTGCTCTGGATTCAAGAGATTAGAGCATGACTAAAACCTGAACACAGAACCCATTAAGAAGCAAGGGGTTTACTGATCAGGAAGGTCTGCTACTAAGACCTCCATCAGAACTTCCCTCACCAGAGCTTCTGCATACCAGCCTGTTGTCCCCAACTCACACAATCTGACCCAGACTCCAGATCTGGGAGGCTGATTTGAGCCTTACCTCCAGTCATGTTGCTGTTCAATCACCCAGTAAAGCCTTTCTTTTCTCCAAAGCTGGTGTTAGCACAGGCTTCTTTGCAAATGGGGCAGTGCACCCTTGGTTGATAATAGAATTGTGAGTCAATATATTTCCTTTTATTATAAATTAGCCAGTCTGTGGTATTCTGTGATACCAGTACACAATGAATGAAGACACATTTTAACTTTCAGCTTTATTGTTTCCTGTAACCGAATCTACTTTTACCTAGAGTCCCCTGTCCTCTTTCCTGTTTAAATTTTTCTTCATTAGCACCACTAAAGATCTTTTTCCCAAGTTCTTTTTTAAACTAATAAGAATTATTTTCCATTTATTTTAATCGGCCCACCAATTTAATTTAATTATTTAATTAATTATTAATTATTTAATTTAATTATTTAATTAATAATTTAATTAATTTGATTTATTTGGGAGGGAGAGAAGGAAAGAGAGCAAGCTTCCATCCACTGGTCCACTCCACAACTGCTCAGAATGCCTAGGGTTGGGCCAGATCAAAGCCAGGAGCTAGAACAAAGCCCAGGCCTCCAATGTGAATAACAGAAATCCAAGTACTTTAGCTATCACCACTGCCACCCAGGTTCTGACTTGGCAACAACATGGATTCAGGAACTGGAGCCCAGATTGAACCCAGGCACTCCGTGTGGGAGGCAGGCACCCACCCTAGGTTCTACTTTAAACACCAGGTTCCCGCAGAGTTTTTCTCAATGAAGGTGGCTAGAGATAACTGCTCTGCTCCCTTACCTATTGTCTTTACTATTCTGTTTGGGCTCAGTGTGTCCTGGCTTGTGTCACTGCTCTCAGTGTCCACATTCTCTTTAAGATTATAAACTGAGGAAGTTGAGGACTCCATTCCATTGTCACTTCTCAGTAGTATCTGGCTGTTGCTAATAGTGCAAGTTCACTGACTATAAAGATCTTACAAAATACATCTAGCACAGTATCAGTAAACTATTAATATCAGCATAATAGAATATAGTATCTACTTCAAAGCATTAGATTTGGCACAACATACAATGTTCTACAAAAATCTACATATTAATTTATCTTTTCTTCACACAGACATACACATATATATATCTGTGTATGGCATTTGACTTTGTATGATTGCTGGTATATGTCTATATCTTGTGGGGAGCAACTCGGACTAGACTGTTACTGGAATTAAGACTTATTCTATGCATCTGCTCTCACACAATATGGCGCTGGGAGAGGAGTAAACAGCTTCTACACAGCTGCCTCCAGTTCAACCAATAAACTGTAGGACCTGCTCCTGATTGGAGGAGAGCAGTGTACTCAGCGTGTGGGTAGCAGAGTTGGGATTGGTGGAAGAGGACCATAAAGGAGGAGAGAGACAACATGCACCAGGAACATCTATCTGAAGGAACACCTGTGCAGCCCCCGAGAGAGCCGGCCGGCGGTGTGCCGCTCCCCCGCGGAAGTGGGGAAAGTGGCAGGGGGAACCGCCCTTCCACGGAGGTGGAAGGGACGGTAGCCAACCCGGGAAGGACCAGCAGCAAACCCGGGAACGGCCGAGCAGACAAAAGAACAGCGCAGGGTCCTGTGTCGTTCCTCCACGAAGAGGGGGAGCGACAATATCTCATGCTAATGATAGTGGAGAAAGGGCCAGTCTAGTATTTTTCATTCACTTAATAATTAAAAACTTCGTGACTTGATAGAAAAGTCTTTCAAATTAATTATTTATGTCATACTTACAATAAATGGAAAAGCTACTTTTTCTTACGATCACTATTGAATTTACTCTTCTCTATGCCATTTAGATTAATGCACTATAAAACATTTTTCATTTATACAATGCTTGATACTATACAGACTTTTCCTCAGAGCATGTTCAATTCTTGTTAGTCGTATTAACTCCAAATAATAGAATTTTTGCCACTAAAGTCAGAAAAGGAAAACTTGTGCCTGCTAATATATTTCCTGTGCACTGAAAAGTAAATGTGGTTTTAAAGTAGCAACATAATGTGTCTTCGGGAATGTGTATACATTTTCAATTTGTTTTACTCTAACCCTCAAAATAAATAAATCTATGCCAGTCTACTGGCTTCAAAGCAACTTAACCTTAATTTTAAGACCATACTAAAAATATTGTCTGCACAACCTTCCCTAATCAAGTTTGAAAGAGACAGATGGGCCTGCTTTTTCCATGCACTATGTTTATAGCTACAATCTACATTTGCTCACATAACACATTAAAAAAAAATCAGCTAGAGAACTGAAATCAGAGAAAGCGATTCCAAATTCCAAGTATGTATCCTAAATCTAAAAAGGCAGCACATTGCTGCCTTTAAATCCTCCTTTAATAATGACCAAAATCGAATCCATTTTAGCAAAAGTAATAAAAGCGAAGAGACCTGTGTTTGAAAAGACAGAAATTCTGAAGATCATTTCTGTAAACGTTGCTAGGGTATCACTGGAGAAAACTCCTTGTAACTTATTTCCCTCCCTCTTGCCTTTTATAAATCTCTGTCTCTCTGAAGGTCATTTTGACTTGGCCACTAAGAAAGCTAGATATAGTATTGAGATGTGGCAGGCTTCGTACCTACTGGTATGGACAGAATTAACCTTCCCAAATATTCGCTGCTCCTTTCTGATGGAGATTTGTATTTCCTCAAGCATTTCATTGTATTAGACCTGGCTGCAGAAGTTAATTTGGCTAACAAAATGCACACAAGCAACTTATGTCACTTCAGCAGGGAGAATTTTAGAACCAGGTGTCTACTGTTATCTCCTGCCCCTTTGCCACAAGATAAGCAGTGTTCCCAAAAAACACTGCTCTGTGGTTTAAGGTCCTAGAGTTTAAGTAACTTAGAGCAAAGTCCTCCAATCTGCAATGGATGCACAGTGGGAGAAGTGAACCTCTAATATACAAAGCCGCTGGGAGTGGTCACTTGTTACTTTGGCATAAAGTTAGCTACTCCTCACTAATGTTTGTGATAACAAGCTGTATAATAGAATGAAGTGGATCGCTCTCAGCTAGAAGGTCTGAAGGCAAAAATAGGAAGCCAGACTATTATTGGAATTAGAGAAAGCATATGTAAAAGTACATGACACTGGGAAGCGGGATACACAGCAGACTCATAGAAAGGCAGATGTCCTAAAAAGCACTCTGGCCTCAGAATCAGCCCTTAAGGCATGCAGATACAGCTGAAAAGCCCATGAGAGTATTTCAGGCATGGAAAGCCAAGACACTCTGGAAAAAAAAAAAAAAAAAAAAACCTAAATGAAAGATCTCTGCGAGTGAGTTCCCAGTGGAAAGATCAGGTCATCAAAGAAGGTGGTACCTTTCTCTGAAGGGAGGAGAGAACTTCCACTTTGACTATGACCTTGTCTAAATATGATCAGAGTCGGTGAACTCAAAAGGCTTCCATAGCCTTGGCAACTCATGACAAGAGCCTTGGGTGATTACTGATGCCATAAACAAGAGTGTCAATTTGTTAAGTCAACAACAGGAGTCACTGTGCACTTACTCCTCATGTAGGATCTTTGTCCTTAATGTGCTGTACATTGTAATTAATGCTATAACTAGTACTCAAACAGTATTTTTCACTTTGTGTTTCTGTGTGGGTGCAAACTGTTGAAATCTTTACTTAATATATACTGAACTGATCTTCTGTATATAGAGAGAATTGAAAATGAATCTGGATGTGAATAGAAGGGGAGAGGGAACGGGAAAGGGGAGGGTTGTGGGTGGGAGGGAAGTTATGGGGGGGGGGAGTCATTGTGATCCATAAGCTGGACTTTGGAAATTTATATTCATTAAATAAAAGTTAAAAAAAAGTACATGACACATATTCAATGGTAGGTAAATTATGAAGAACTCATGTTTGGGTGACTATTAACATGTGTGTATGTGTGCTGGGGTTGGAGATGCAAAAGGTAAAATTATTTGTAAGCCTATTTGTTAGTATAGGAACACCTACATTTTATCCTCAAAAATCAGTATTTTTCACTTAACTTATAGTGGGCATTAAGATCAGTAGATAAGGTCATGAATTTCTAAAATCAGAAAGATAGGAGGAAACGCCTACCTTTACCTCTTCCTAACTGTTCAACTTTCTGCAATTTAGTTTAAGCTGCAATTTCTTTGTCTGCAAAAAGTAGAACATGGAATCTAAGTCATAGAAATTTTGTGAAGACAATAGAAAATACATGATACAGGTCTTATATAGCATGTGACATACAGTGGCTGTTCAGTCAATGCAAATCTTATTACATTCCCTTTCAATAATGGATTTCTAAGTATAAAGTTACCCAGGGGAAAAGGTCTAGTGGCACACAGAGTTAAGCCATCTTTGGGTCATATACATACCAATCAGAGTGCCAGTTGGAGTGCCAGCTTCTCCACTTCTGATCCAGTTTCCCACTAATGTTTCTGGGAAGGCAGCAGGTAATAGTTCAAGTATTTGGGTCTCTGACACCCATATGGGAGACTCTAATGGAGTTTCAGGCTCCTGGCTTCAGCCTGGCCAAGCCCCAGCTATTGTGAGCATTTAGAGAGTGAGCCAGATGAAGAACTGTGTATGTGTGTCTCTCTCTTTCTGTCACTCACTCTGCTTTTCAAATAAACAAATAAATAAATTTAAAAAAACAAAGCTATCCATAGTATAAAGCCACAGTGGCTTAAGGTTGGTTAAAGAATACAAGTTTCCAGGGGTTGGCATCGTGGCACAGAATATTAAGCCTCTCCTGGGGATGCTGGCATTCTATATTAGAGCACCTGTTTGATCCCTGCCACTCTGCAACCAATGTAGCTTCCTGCTAATGTGCCTAGATAGCAACAGATGATGGCTCAATTCCTTTATTTGCAGCTACTTATGTAGCAGATCTGTATATAGTTCCAGGCTCCTGGCTTCTGCCTGGCCCAGATCTGACTGTTGCAACCATTTGGGGAAATAAACCAGTAGATGGATCTCTCCCTCTCACCCTCCTTACCTCCCTCCCTCCCTCCATCCCTCCCTCCCTCCCTCCCTTTCTCTCTCTCTTGTTTTGCCTTTCAAATAAATAAATCATTTTTTAAAAAACAAGAGTACCAGTCTATGGTTTTGGATCTTACTTTGGGACAGAGGTGTTTCAGAGATTCCTGAAAGAAAAATACAGCTTTCATTTTAGGGCCCAAGAGTTCTGGAAGGAACCTTTTTGGAGGGATGCAGAGTTGGAAGGCCAGCAGCAGCAGGGGACTGCCTGTCCCTTCTGTTGACAAAGACATCCTGGAAAGAATCCAGCCGGGGGTTGGTTGTTTCTTACTGTTATATCTTATTTCTGAGATACGAGGTCCGGGGGAAGAAGAAAAGGAAGGTTTTATATGAGATAAACACCACCTAACAGAAGAGTTGCTATATATTGCTATGGTCATGACTGCACATAAAATATAAATGTGTGAAAATGCTTACCCACTATGGCCCCAGCTTAAATGACAGGGCTGCCAGCTCTCAGTGGCACCCAATTTAATGCCTGGGTGAGAAAAATCAGCAAGTTTCTAAGCTTCTGGATAATGTGACAGAGTTCTACCTGTGTTCTTTCCATTTCTTTTCTGAAAACATCTCTAACTTGGCCCTGGAGGGGAAGCAGTTTTTGACATGGGCATGTTTCTGGTTTCAGCTCATCACTTTTATTCATCATTTACACATGGCTTTTGACATTCAATCACAGTACAATGGAACAAAATCCTTGGACCTACAACATTTTGATGCAACATTAGCTTGATAGCTCTGACACTAAGTTTTATAAAATGAATGCTCCCCCCCCCGATTATTTAATCACAATGGGGGCTACGATTTATTCTCTAACAGTTTCCTGTAGAAATCTGTCCATCAAAATAAATTCCTTGTGCGCTTGACATATCAGCTGTCAATTACTGACTTGTTTTTTGTTTCCTTTACCTTTTTCAGCCAAAGTCTATTCCAATTTTTGAGACAAATGGTCTAGATGCACAAAGTCTATCAGTATCCTCTCCAAAGAGTAACAGTAACATTCTGATATGAATGACATTCATCCAACATATCCAAGCACATTCTGACATACTAGGGATGAGTTCTGTAGGCCTACAAAAGCCCACTATAGCCTCTCTCACCTCTACCAATGTTTGAGATCACTACTCATGCTTTCTAGTGATTCAAATTGCTGATTACGTTGTCTCACCCAACTTAAGGATATTATAGTAGAAGTTAACTCTAGTCATACTTCTAGTCAACGAAGTACCGTTCAACTAGGTAATGATGGTTATTTACTCAGGGATGTCAACAGTTGCTTTCATGCCAATCGAGAGAAAATATTGGGGCTGGCATTGTGGCATAGTGAGCAAAGCTGCTGTCTGTGACACCAGCATCCCATATGGGTGCTGGTTCATGCCTGGCTGTTCCGCTTCCAATCTAGCTCCTTGCTAATGATGGCCCAAGTGTGTGGATCCCTACCACCCAGGTGGGAGAACTGAATGAAGCTCTTTGTACTTCCAGCCAGGCCCAGCACCTACCATTGCAGCAATCTGGAGAGTGAATCAGCAGATGAAAAATCTCCCATCTCTGTGTCTTCCTCTCTCTCTCTCTCTCTCTCTCTCTCTCTCTAATTCAGACTTTCAAAATAAATAAATAAATCTCTTTGAAAAGAAAGGATTGGGGTGGGCACTAGTGGATAAAGCCAACACCTGCAATGCTGCATCCAATATGGGTGCTGGTTACTATCCCAGGTGCTCTATTTCCGATCCATCTCCCTGCTAATGGCCTGGGAAAGCAACCATGGGCCCCTGCAACCATGTGGGAGACCCAGATGAAATTACTGGCTCCTGGCTTTGGACTGGCACAGCCCTGGCCATTGCAGCCATTTGGTAAGTGAACCAGTGGATGGAAGATCTCTCTCTCTCTCTCTGAATCTCCCTCTCTCTGTACCTCTGCCTTTCAAAAAAAAAAAAAAAAAAAAAGAAAGAAAAGAAAAGAAATATAGAAATATAGAAAGGAAGGAAGGAAGGAAGGAATATTTAAACAAAGATTCTAAAAATCCCTTAGGATTGCTTTAGAGGAGGGGGTGAACACTGGCTGCATCAGTCTAATCCCCCAATTTCTCAATGAGTGAATTACTAGGTTTTGCATCTGCAGAAGACTTGTGCATCCTCATCAGTATGGAATCTGTTTTGGGACCAAGATCCAAGAAGTTTCTGTAATTCAGATGGAGCTAGTTATCAAGGCACAAGAGATGAGAGATAAAATAACTTGTTTAGATCACAAAAAGAAACTGTGTTTTATGGCAAAATGTTCTACTTTAAAAATAAAATAATGGAATTTTACTCAATATTGATCAAAATCATTTAACTGTCTCAAAAACATATTAGCATAGCAATATGAATAAAGTGGCATTTCTTTGTTAAGGCTGGTTGGGTTTTTGGGGACAGTTTCAGCAAGAGTTTGGAAAGAAGGATAGGTTTTGGACATAGCTATTATGCATTTGAAACATACATAGAGGTGGAGAGAGGTATCTTAAGTTTTGCTGATGCTACTATCCAAATTACTAATTACCTTTCCCTGTCAAACTAGGATTTCTTCCAACCACTCTTTATGCAGGTCTTATGTCAAAAACAAAGAAAAATAACCAAAACAAAACACAAAATAAAAGCAAACCCACCCAGTTTTGCTATTTGAGGTCAATGTAAGTTTCACTCAAATTATTCACTTACAGCCTATTTTGACTGACCTCAGTGCCAACTTCCTCCTGAAAGTTTCGGACCCTTTTCCTTCACAGCCTCTTCCTCATATACCTACGATTTCATTCAACACAGATCTACTGAGCACCTACTATATGCCACACAATCTTTTAGCATGCTTGGGCTATACTGGTGTACAAAAATTCTTGTCCTCAATGGAATTTACATTCTAGTTGTTAAGAATGGTGAGATGATAATGAATTAAGAATAATTATAACATACTTATTTACTTTTGTCACAACTCCTTGAAGCCACAGGACTGCTTCTGCTTGTTCACCTCTTTTGCACATAGTAGGGCCTCAATTAAGTATTTCTCTAATGACTCAATATGGAATTGAGTAATGACAATAAAAGCCAGACATTCTTAAAAGAGATTACTTGAGTCTTTATTCTTCAGTACTAATTTATGAACTAGCAGAGTAATTAGAGCAGTTGCATAGTAGAGCTTCTAATTTTATAGATCTAATTTTGGAAAGTTTTGCAGTTGAGTTGTCAAACATATCCCATCTCAATGCTCACAATGCTTCTTTTTAGTCAGTGCCTGTGAGTCTCATGCATTTTTTTTCAGTGAAGAATCTTCTCTTCTTGGTTTTTACTAAAATTTGAAATACAAACAAACCTCCATTTTTAATAGGATTCAAATATCAGAATATTATAAGACTTAGTAGTTCTTTAGATTCAGGGTGTTAGTGAAGCTTAATGGTTTAATATTCAAAGTAACTCTTAAGTAGTCTTAACTGTATGCCCAACTGGATATCTGTATTTGGTATCCACAGAACTACCTTTTCTTAGAATTTACTTTTAGTATAATCTAAAATACAGATATCCTCTTGAATGTTTTTTAAATACCTTTGTTAGAATGATTGTGTTTGCAAACGAAAGTTATACATTCTCCACCTTATAAAAATGTATTTAGTGGCAGATTTGGGGTTGTGAACATGTTCAGGAATCACAGCGTACTTCTGGACACCAGAACGTATCAGACCAGTGGGCTGGCCACATCCTGTGTGGGATCTCCACTGTTATCCCTCTGCAGACTCCCTTTAGATATCCTCCTTGCTCTTTAGTTTACGTCCACTAGAGGGTGAATGGGAGAGAGGAAGAAAGCTCAAAAAGGACAGGTTCTCAGATCTGCTGAACACTTTGACGATGGAAATTAGTCTGAGGATCAATTTGGGACTCTCTATTCATATTCAACTTGCCTCTCATTGCCATGGATACATAAGTTGATTTTTATGAATATAGTATTTATAACAGCAAACTACAAGATGGCAGTGTTTTATTCTGAGTCTATTTTTGCAACTTGAAAAATAAATGCCATCCAGATAACTTAAAACAGCATTTTGAAAACACACTATGCTATCCCAATAAAAAGAAGTTCAGAATATGGAACATCAGATTTTTTCCTTCAGAACTTAGACCACTGTTAAATATTTATGGAATTGGGTTCCATGAGCATTAGAAAATACATGAAGTTACACAGCTAGTTCTATTGATAATGTCCCAATAAGCTGACCTGTTTATATACCTTAAGCAACATGAACAGTGAAAACAGTGAGTGTCATTTAAGTTAAGGTTTGCTAGTTTTAGTCATTTTTCAAAATCTTCCTTATTAGCACCTGTCTACATATTTTGGATTAATGATGTTGGAAAGGTGATCAAAATATTGAACTTCTATTGAAATGCTTGGAATATCTCATTATGGGTTCACATAAAGACCAGCCAGGCGAGTGAATCAAGATAGGGCGGTGGAAATCATGTGGGACATCTTAGATAATTTAAGTTCATGAGCTGGAAGCCACACCTTCTTCACTCTGTGTTGCAATATTTACCTACCTGTCAATCAGGGGACCCTTCCTCAGGAAGTACTTCCTCTTACCCAGGACATGAAGTTGGTACTACATAAATACTTCCATTTTTCTAAAGTTCATAAAAAGCTAGGAAGAGTGGAAGCTCGCTCTCTCCTCCTTGTGGACTCAAGACAAGCAGAGAAGGGTATGATAATTCCCTTTTCTTTGGCCCATTCTCCCTTAATATAAAAGCCCTAATAAGCCTGTGTATTTTTCTCACTTTGTAAATAAAATTTATCACACAGCATGCTGTGTGTGGGCCTGTACTTAAGATTGTTCTGTAAGTAAAAGACAAGAGTCTAGACAATTAATTTGGGCCCAACCTAGCCCCTGATAGAAATGCAATATTAGGGATAACAGGAGATACATCAAACCTATTCACTGTACAAAAAAAAGTATGTAAATTGCAATCAATTTTAACATTTAGAGTACATATAAAGCCAATTTGATAACATGCTTTTCTAATACAAGTACTCAATAACCCAGAGATATGTATAGGGTTACTTACAAAAAGGAAAGGAAGGAAGGAACGAAGGAAAGAAGGGAGGAAGAAGCAAGGGAGGAAGAAAGCAAAGAAGTGGAGGAAGAAGAATGAAGGGAAGGAAAGAAAAGAGGAAGGAGGGAGGAAAGGGAATGTTTTGTATAGTCAGAAGTTGCTAATTAACAGGGATTAACTGTGTTTCTCTTTATCTCCAGTATACAAACACCTCCATACCCCACCTCCAACAGATATACAGAGACTCAATAACAAAAAGACTGCCACACAATTCCAGAATAGGAGTCAATGGCTGGCACTGGACTACTTTTTATCCTTGTACAATCTGCCTGTTTTCTTAAAAAAAAAAAAAAGGAAAAGGAAAAAAGACATTTTACAGCTACTATTTTTCTTTTTGTAAAACCAGACACTCCCACGTAGAACGAGCTCAATTCCAGCCAAACTGTGTGTATTTTTAAATAAGGAAAACAGTCTTCCAGTTCTATGTTAGCAAAGTCACCTCTTACTGCCAGTGCTAATGCTAAACATGTAATAATACTTTATTGTCATGAGCAGGAATCTGCTTTGCTAATTAAATGCAGCTGTCAGTAATTACTACTTGTCAGTGTAATCTATTTTAGGGAGTTCTACTTTAAATGATAAAAGATGAGTCTGATACTGAGAGGGTGGGATAGGCAAGGTGACTGCTTACTTCCCCAGATCAAAAACTCACTTCTTCATGGTGGATGAGTAACTTTATTATGGCAACGTCTTAATAGGGCTATTCTGTATTTCTGTAGTGCATGAGCAAAAAAGTTTGTAATTAAATGGCTTTTTCAATAACTGAAATCCACATGCCATCCTTCTTAATAATACTAACAAGGACCAGGACTTCCGCAGTTACAAAAGCATCCTGATAGTAACAGTTACATCCTGATAGTAACATCCTGATAGTAATATAACTTTAGCAGATGCTCAGTTGATAAGAAAAGAAAGAATGCTAAAGCTACTATACTCTCTACCATCAAATATTTAGTTCAGTAGGAATACACTTACTTGCCGTCAAACTTGATTAGATATAGAAGAGAATCGTTTTGAAGGGGGCAGTGTTCTTTGAAAACATTTTTCAGCTACTTAACCTGACTTTCTCTGGGAATGTGGTTAGACTTGAGTTTTGGTTTCTGAAATTAGCAAATGAAAAAAAAAATCATGGTGTTTGTCTGTAAAACTAATTTCTATTAACTGATTCTGAAATGAACCTGAAACTCTGTAATAGCTCTACATCTGCAGGCCTAAAAGCAATGTCAAGACAAGGATAATGGCAGCCTGATGGGCTCCGCAGGAGAGGTGCTCGGGCAGCCACAGACGCTGGCATTGTGTCTAGGGTCGAAGGGGAGCAGACCTTTTGCCCTCACTTCCCCTGACATTAAAAATGAATGTGGTGGCTGTGGGAAAGAGAAGCTGGAGTCCCAAGGAGTGAAGTGATGGGCTGTGGAAGGAGCAATGAAAAACAAAAAATGAGCAGAGCAGGAAGCATGAAGGAGGCCTGGCGCACACGCAGCTTTACCCCACTGAGGCAGCAAGACGCATCACACCCCTCGGAGTACCCTGACGGCCTCATCCTTCTTCCTCCACCATCTGCTTTATATCCAACACTCCAATAAGTCCTCATGTTACTGCATAATTAATTATCTCGTTATAGGTCCCAACAAATTTGGCAGCTACCCTTCTGAATACAGCACATAATTTAAATAGAATTAAGTTTTTTGTCCTTGGACAGAGGGGAAAGTTTTTCTATGAAAAATAATAGGAAAAAAAACTTAGAACCTCCTAAATGCATTTTAACACACAGTAGGCAAAAATTAATAATGTGCATTCTTTTTCCTGGTATTCCTCCTTTGGATAAAGAATGCATCATCCAATAGGAATGACAAAATTTCCTCCTTTTCCATAGTATAAATTCTTACTCCATATATGAGGAAATTTGCAATATTCCAGATACTTCTAAAAATCAAAACTTCAAGGTTATTAAAATTAAAATTCAAAGTGATCTGAATCTCAATAGAAGGAAGAACACCTGGGGGGGGCGGGAGGAGGGGCAGCACTGTGGCATACTGGGACACCAGCATCCCACAGTGGGATTGGCTGCTCCACTTCTGATCCAGCTCACTTCTTGGGCCCCTGCCACCCATGTGTGAGACTTGGAAGAAGCTCCTGACCTCTGCCTTCAGTCCAATCCAACCCTGGCCATTGTGGGCACCTAGGGAGTGAACCAGTAGATGGAAGATCTTTCCCTCTGTCTCTCCCACTCTCTGTGTACCTCTGCCTTTCAGATAACTAAATAAATCTTTAAAAAAGAAGATTTATTTAGTTATCTGAAAGGCAGAGTTACAGAGAGACAGAGGAAGAGAGAGAGAGAGAGAGAAAGAGAGAGAGAGTCTTCTAACTGCTGATTCACACCCCAAATGGCTGCAATGGCCAGAGCTGGACTGATCAGAAGCCAGGAGCCAGGAGCTTCTTCAGGGTCTCCCAAGCGGCTGCAGGAGCTCAAGAATTTGGGCCATCTTCTACTGCTTTCCCAGGCCATAGCAGAGAGCTGGAGCGGAAGTGGAGCAGCTGGGACTGGAACGGGCACCCATATGGGATGCTGGCACTGCAAGCGTCAGCTTTACCCGATACACCACAGCGCTGGCCATATAAATAACTCTTTAAAAATAAAATTAAAAAAAGAGATGGGAAGAACATCTTTAACAGCCACTGAACCTATTAAAAACCAGCATTTACTGAGAGAGAAAAAATAAGTTGGACACAGATACTAGGTGGGGACTCTGAAAACTTGCTGATTTTTGTGGGTTGCTATTACCTCTCCCACACTGCAGTGATTAAGTAGTCAAACAAGCAGTCGTACTCTGAACTCATTCTGCTGCTGCTGTGCTGGGGATACAGTAGGTGCTTAATGAACAGTGCTGCTATCATGATTTGGAGCTATTATTATGATACTGAGTTCCTGCAATGCTTCCCAGAATCCACTCCAGCTGGATGAAGTGAGCGCACGATGCGTGGTGGCCAGGCCAAGTGTTGAGGCATCAGGGTCAACATTCCCAGCCCTCTGGGTTGGTGATGTGCAGCAAAGAGCACCCACAGGCTCTCCAGGACTCCCCATCCACCAAGATCCCCAGATCCGTTTTCTGCAACACACCTTCCTCCTAGATGAGGCAGCCTTCTTTCCTAACTAGGAGATAAGCACCCCCACACCCTTTGATTCTGTCCTAAACTAAAAAATGAAGCATTTCTTCTTTCTCAAGCCCACTTTAGGTATCCAGGGAGTCTTGCACAACACACAAGTACTATAACATGACCAGAATGTCTATGTCAGCCCTAGGCTGGTAAGGGAAGAAGGCATAAGCCCAGTCTCTAAGGACCGGTCTCCTTAGACAACAGACTATATGTATGGATCTCATAACAATTTCTCAGCATAATTACTAATATATCCCTATTTATTTTCAAAAGTCTCCCCATTTGGATGGTGAATTCTATGGCTACCTACCTACATCACATGTAAGTCTCTGATTCAGCTTTCCAACATTTCAATGTTCTGGAACATTTATTTAGGTAGGGAATCATCTTTAGATCAGAAATGGCTGACTGTGCCTGTGATGTTATTAAGTCACAAGTCAGTTCACAGTTGCAAGGGAACAAATCTAGATTGTTTCTCAAGGCAACAGAACTGTTTGGAGGCTACTAAACTCAGAAAAGATACCTGGGGGTTTCAAAAGTTCATGAAAAAATGTAATTAAAAGATAATTTTGGTGCAAAAATATTTTAACTCTATCCAATTTTTTCATAATATGCATTTTCCATGAACTTTTTGAAGACTGTGTGCGCGTGTGTGTGTGTGTGTGTATAGGAAAACTATTTAGGAAACAGGGTAGATATTATATATATACATATATATATCTACACACATATATATATAAGGTACTTGTTAGAAAATAAAGATTCAGAATAGTATAAGAATTTCAAATTAAGTTTGTAAATGTAAGCAGACAAGATTAACTTGGTTCTTTTTTATTGCTCTACAAGCAGAGAATATTAGGTAATTCTTTTATATACTTTAGAGGGGTTAAAATGTGATATTTAAGTTTTAATTTCAGAAATACTATACCATCACAAAAGAAGTCAGCTAAAATGGCTATAGTTTATATACTATATTAAAATGTATAGTAACATTTTCAGAGAATAGTACATTATACTTCATATGTTTTGAAGGTAATACATATTTCACACACTGTACTTTTAAAATATGTACATACATATTTTAGTCTTACATATGCATATATGCATGGTTACTTACTAGGCAATCATAACGCACATCTAAAAAGGCTTCCTTCTGAATGTTTGCTGCCTTAGTACTAGAATACTCTCTGGGGGCTGGTGTTGTGGTGCAGAGAGTTAAGCTACCACCTGCAATCCCAGCATCCCATATGGCTGCTCCACTTCTGATCCAGCTTCCTGTTAATCTGCCTGGGAAAAGCAGCAGAAGAAGGCCTACATGCTTGGGCCCTTTCACTAACGTGGCAGACCCAGATGAAGCTCCTGGCTCTTGGCTTTGGCCTGGCACAGCCCTGTTCATTGCAGCCATTTAGGGAGTGAACCAGCAGATGGAAGATCTCTCTTGATCTCTCCCTCTCTCTCTCTTTCTCTCTCTAGGTAACTCTGCCTTTCAAATAAATAAATAAATTGTCAAAAAAAGAGAAAACTATTTATCGTGTGATTATTATATATTATTACTTAAACTTTTGGTCTGAGTTTTTCACAGTGGTCATAGTAAAATAATTTAACTTCATACTTATTTCAAATCTTAAAAAGAGATATATTTTTAGGTCACATCAGTATACTAGTCACTGGATAAATAAAAGTACCACTGTATCACAGAATGTTAAGCTGTCGCTTGCAAGGCCAGCATTCCCTACTGGAGTGCCAGTTCCAGTTCTGGCTGCTCTGCTTCCCCTTGCTAGAGAGCCTGGGAAAGCAGCAGAAGATAGCCCAAGTGTTTGGACCCCTGCCACCCAAATGGGAGACCTGGAAAGGGCTATGGACTCTGAGCTTTGGCCCTGGCCCAGCCCTGGCCATTGAGACTATTTGGGAGTATCCAACAGAGGGAAGATCTCTCTCTCTCTCCCCCTCTCTCTCTGTCTGTTTCTCTGCCTCTTCCTCTCTCTGTCACTCCTTCAAGTAAATAAAATAAATTTTTAAAAGAGAAACCTCAGACTTTAGGATATCAATAAGGAAGTCATGCAGATACAGTGCCACCAGTAGTCACTCCCTGTCCCCCAAGACTGTCCCTCCACTCGAATGCCTAATTTTCTTAAAACACAAACACACACACACAAAATAAATGACTTCACATTACACAGAGAAATGAGCTTAAATAATGTGAACATTAGATATACTTAAAAATCTGAATAGAAAAATAATTTAAAAATGAGCTCATGAACTATTATGGAAGCTTTCTTGATGATGCAGGAAAAGAAAATAAAGACATGAGGAAAAGTTTCCTGGTTATCTACAAATAGTAGAGAAATGGAGACTTAAACCTACTCCCAAAAATTTGACAATTGATATACAGATGCTTACTCTTGACACTAGAACTACAAAGACGGAGGAAACTGGGTTTGAGACTAGAGGGGGAGGTAGCATTTTCCCAGTTCTCCTAGCAGAATTAAACCCTCATCCTCACACAGTGCCCCCACTTAGCTTCTCCAACCATGTAGCACATTGACTACTACCTGCTTCTTTACCAACCTGTCTTGCTGTTGGGCTTATAAGGGGCTAAGTCACTGTATCCTCAGCACCAGCATGCTGTCTGGCACACAGTAGTTATTAATACATTTATACAGCAATAAATTAAATAAGTCAGAGAGTGAAAAGCATAAAATTGTCAGGCAGAGGAAGGGACAAGATGATTACTTTTCCAATAAAAATATGTTTACTGGGACAACCACTGAGCGCAGGTGCTAGGATGCCCCTTCAGACACCTGCATCCCATAGTGGAATGCCTCAGTTCAAGTTCCACTTCTGCTTCTGATCCAGCTTTGTGGCAATGCAAATGTTGCAGGCAGCAGGCAATGCCTCAAAGACTTGGGTCCTTCCCATCCATACTGGACACCTGGATTGAGTTCCCAGCGCTTGGCTTTGGCCTGGTACAGGCCTACAGTTGGATAGAAGGTCTGTTTCTGTCTCTCTACCTTTCAAACAAATTTTCAAAGTAAACAAAAAAAAATTCTTTTTTCAATGTGTTTACTGCTTTCTACTTTCCAGATGCTTTGCTAGGCAAAAGAGATACAGGTACCAGAAGAGGCTGAGTGGAAAGTGTGTGTATAAATATATAGGTGGCTGAAGCAGAGAATGATCTACACTATAACAGAGAAGCAGAAACTTGAGTGAGTGTGGGTGGGCTGCAAAGGAGAGGGGTAAAAATTAGAGTGGTTGGGACCAACACTGTGACACAGCAGGTTAAAGCCCTAGCCTGAAGCACAGGCATCCCATATGGGTGCCGTTTTGAGTCCTGGCTTCTCCACTTCCAATCCAGCTCCCTGCTAGTATACTTGGGAAAGCAGCAGAAGATTGCCCAAGTCTTGGGCCCCTGCACACATGTGGGAGACCCAGAAGAAGCTCCTGACTCCTGGCTATGGATTGGCTCAGCTCTAGCCATTACAGCCATTTGGGGAATGAGTCAGAGGATGGAACACCTCTCTCTCTTTCTCTCTGCCTCTAACTCTTTCAAATAAATAAAACAAAATGCAAGGAAAAAAAAAAAGAGTGCTGGTAATCAGCAAGCATCCAAGAGCAGACCACTTAGACACAGGGACCAGCAAGGATAAAGGCATGGAAATGTAAAGGAGCGTGGTCTGCTCCTGGTCTGGAGTCACCCAACTGCAGGGACCTCTTGCAGGACTGACAGGAGACAGGTCCTAGGCCAGGGCATTGCAGCAGTAAGGTTGGGATAGTTTGCACTTTATCCTGGAGCAAGAGATGCTGTAGTTTTTAAGATAATAAAAAAAATTTTCCAAAGCACTGAGGCGGATGTAGACCTGACATTAATATGAAGGCTGCTGTGATTTAGTGACCTTCTGACAGCACTGGGGCTGCTGAGACAGGAAGGTGTTCAGGAGGTAGGACTGCCAGGGCTTCGTGACAGACTCGATGTGGGGGGAGGAGGACGCAAGGTGATTCTGAGCTACCTGTATTTCTACTACCATCCTATAATCTAACAATTCTTGGTTCCTCTCTTTTCTCAGATGTCTGGGAAGATGATATTGTTAAAACAGAAAAATAACAAACTACTTGAGAAGAGGTAACATTAGGAAAATAATGGTGTATCTCAAGTCCTTCATTGGTTTTGGTAGTATAAAGTTGGGAGTCCCTTATTTAAAGCATTTGTAGAATTCAAAAACTTCAAAACTAAGTGCCTCTATGGTAACCCTTGGCTGTCTCGTTGTTCATTTCAGAGTGAACATGGTATTAAGAACATGATAAATAGCTGATTAAGAGAAAATAATCCCACTTAGAGAAAATCAGGAAACAATAATTATAGCTAATACTTATTACAAATTTAGGACAAGAAATTATATTCTTCACTTAAAACAGTCAGATAATAGGGGTAAGTGGGTACCTAGTATAGATTTGTACCTAGTATTGATTTGGAAACAGAAATACAATCCTACCTGAACAAAACCAAGATGAGAATAATTATTCCTACCAGCTGCCCACCTGTCTGTGGGCTCATCAATCCCTCAACTCATGCACCCTGGAACCCATCCTGTTCTCTGTCTCTGTCTGACCTTTTCCCCAGGCATCCCAGATTTGGGTGCCTCAGCTTCCCAGGTTCTGAGATATCCAAGACAGAATCTCTGTGTCTGCCCCATTAAGTCACCTGCCAAGGAACATGGAAATAAGCAGGAGAAGAACACATGATATAGCTCCTGTCCATGAAAAGCACTCAGTCATCCCTGGGCCTTTTCTGAATGTTCTCAGGAGGGAAGAAGCCCTCAGATCTGTAGGAACCATGCAGCTCCCTGATGGCAAGCTTTTCTACTTCTCCACACTGTGAACTTGCAAAAGGCTCCTCTCTAGGGCCCTCCGGTCCTACACTGTTCATTCAGCCCAGAATCCATGTGGCGATTAGGAGCTCTGGCTTTTCAGACGGACCTGCATTGAGTTTCAGGCTCTGGGGGGCTTCAGCCTGGCACAAGTCTGGCTATTGTGTATGTTTGTGGAGTGAACCAGCAGATGAGAGCTCTCTCAAATCAATCCATAAGTATATAAATATACACATAAAAGGAAATTTTAAAGTAGACTCAACAGTTTGCTAAATTTAATATGGTATAAATCATTGCTTTAGTTGCCATTGCATACACATATGAAAGTAATGTTATGTGACAAAGACACAAAATTAACCATTATTTCAATTAAATCCATTTTGTTTCTTAAGAAGACATCAGAAAATAGGGTGGAATGGGATAGTAATTGGGGACAATGGCAACTGAGAAGACTGGCAGCACAGGGGGTTAACTGTAGATTCTGGAATCAGACGGTGTGGACCTGGGTCATGGCACCAACGCTCAAGCTATGGTCATTTCTAAACCTCAGTAACCTCACATATAAAGCAAATCTTGTGACAGTTGTTTGCTTGATGTTTCATGAGGATGAAAAGCACACTCCTTGGTACACAGTAAATGCTAATTAAATGTCAGCTATCATTTATTACTTATTTATTAAATAAGTGAATAGGTACATTCATTAGAGTTCCCTGGAGGAAAACTAGTTTCTAAACTTTATCAGTTAAAATGGGGGTGGCAAGGTGGCAACCAGAATCAAATGAATTATTAAAAAACTAAATTGATCTTCTGTATATAATGATAGCTGAAAACGAATTTTGATGTGAATGGGATGGGAGAGGGAGTGGGAGATGGGGTGGTTGCGGGTAGGAGGGAGGTTATGAGAGGAAAAAGCCGCTATAATACAAAAGTTGCACTTTGGAAATTTATATTTATTAAATAAAAGTTAAAAAAAATTTAAAAATCTAAGAATAAAATTACACTTTTAAAATCAAATTACAAAGTTAAATAATGTGAGTTAGGAAATAGATTTCCATTTTATACAATAAATTCTGTAAGCTTTAATATATTGATAAGTCAGGAAGAAATTTCTGTCCAAAACTTCAACTCATATCAGATATAAAGATAAAGATAAATATTCCAATGCTTTTGACAACGTCCATTCTTCACCATTTACTGTGTGGAGAGATATCTTCTAAAGACCTGTGTGGACAAGTGTAGCAGGGCCTTGCAGGAAAAACTGAAGTAGCTGCCCTTAAAGCCTCCTCTCAGTTTTTGTGCATGGCACAGGCCTTTAAATCCAGTAACACATTTTTCTAACCAAAGTCTTAGAAGAGCACACTTCTTTCTGCATACATTTCCCTCTACAGAAGAGCCACAGAACCTATGCTTTGTAATGAACAACTCATTCAAGGAGGCATGCAGTGATGGCACTATACTCACTATGTTTAACCATTTATGATGATGTTAGAGCAATGTTAAAGATGATGGTGATAACAATAACATCAATAACATTTTCTGATCCTTTACTCTTTGATACCATATGTCATGTGTATATAGACCATGATATGAAAGCTTATAAACTGGTATTTCTGTAACCATGTAACAGTTAGTACTGCTAGAATTAGAAAGGCAAAGTAATTTGCCCAAGATGCCATAGCTGATGAGTGGTGGAAGAGGTACTCCAGCCAGTTCTGTCTGACTCCAATAGTTATACTCCAATAAATACTTTATTTACAATGAAGCATGTCCAAAATTATTGAGATTTTTTTTCATTGACTTGAGTTAGTTATGGCAAAGAACATTATACTGACTTTTTTTTTTTTGTTCCTAAACAATTCCCTAAACTACATTCAAATAGTAAGACTGTTAATATTTATGATACAATTGCTGCACCACTTCATTAGAACTTTAAAGATTCTGTTACTTAATGTTAATTATGTCTTACATGCCTTTTAAAATAGATACAATTACAGGCATTTCTCTTTTGTCTACTTCTAAATTTAAACACTTTATTCAGTTCATTTTTTTGGGTTTCTTATACCATTCTTCTATCTCCACTCACTCCACATCATAAAGGTTATAATTCCACAGGGTTTCATGCACAGTAATGTACTCAGATCATGATGACAAAGGAAAATGTCTATTTAATATTAAATTGAATCTTACAATTAGGCAGTTATAAAGGCAATTGAAGTTTCTTTACCTCTGGACTAGTACTTTGTAAAATACTCTGGTTAATTCCAGTTCATTCAGTAAACATTAATGGATGACTACTGTGTGCAGGTGGGTTTAAGCAGAATAAATTCTCATTTCACATCATCTATAAAATTCATTCCTTCAAAAAGTACCATGCAGCAAAACATAATATTGACCACTATGCAAGAAGTTCACATTATAAGAATATTATGGGAAGCATAAAACATTCAGTATCAGATCTTCTGAGCTATTAAAACTACTTAAGTATGGCATCAGTTCTTAAAGTTACCTAATTTGAAAGTAGCTGAACCTTGGAAAATTATTGAGTCCATTAAAAACTACATTAATACAGTGCCAAAGTATTGCTTTAGTTCAGGTCATGTCAGTGCTTCATTACAATCACCTTCCTCATGATTTTTTTAAGAATTCACCTCAAGATGAAAAACTGTCACAAATCTTAGTTGCCAGACTGCTTTACCAATCAACCTACTCACCACTAGGCCCCTTATTTAAGTAAATGTAAAAGAAATGATTCAAGAGCAGTAGCACAGCATCGTGCACTCTTGGGTTCAGCTGCCATTTAGTAGCAGTAGAGCTTGAGTCATTTACTTACGTTTATGAAGCCTCACGTTTCTCATATTCTGACTGGGATAACAATAAACACCTTTACCTACTTATTTTCTCTCCGCAAAATGAAGGACAAAAGGGCAGAATTACATGAGCTGATGTTAGTAGAGGGACAGGTGTTTGATCTAGTGCACAAGACACCCACATCCTACATGGGAGTGCTTGGGTTTGACACCTACCTCCAAGTCCATTTCCTGCTACTGCTTATCCTGGGAAGCAGTGATAATCTTTGATGTAAATGGGTTCCTGCCACCCGTATGGGAGCCCTGGATTGAATTCCCAGCTTCTGACTTCAACCCAGCCTAGCTCTGGACATTGTGCAGAGTGAGTGAATCAGCAGACCAGAGTCTTCCCTCCTCTCTCCCCATCTTTTTCCTCCTTCCCTTTCAAATAGATGAATAAAATTTTTTAATTTATTATAAGTAGAATTATTTGAAGAGTTCAGACACATACTGAAGGTTACGTGTTTTTTAAAAAAGTTGTTGAAAAAGGTTTAGCACACTTCAAATTCTTAACAAACTAGTTGAGTATATCTAAGTACTTTCTAAAAATGATGCTGACTTCACAAACCCCATATACCAAAAGGGGACTGTTTCCCCAGTGTCCAATTATTAAATAAAACATAGATATATACACAAAAAGAAATAACTATATAAACATATTATAAATATATAAAAGTGTGCTTGTGTATATATGTGTACACACACATACATATGTGTGTGTACATACGTATATGTATGTATGTGTGGGCTTATATATATATATATAACTTACTCCCCTGACTGATGCCCAGTAAAGTAAAATGGTCTAAAATCAAACCAATTCCTCAACCATAACTTTGTTTCATAACTTTTTCAAGAAGATGGAAAATAATTCATTGCATCAAATGGTAATTAACAGTAAGACACAATCATGGAATGTAAAGTGATGTTTGGATTACTTAAAATTATATCTCCAGATATAATCTTTTTCTTTTGATAAGCTTAAACAATTAAATGTCTTTGACAAATCGATAATTTTTAAATGTAGTCATCACTATTCCCTTTAATTGTATTTTTGCTGTAAAAGTTAAAATAGCATCATGACTCTCAGAAACAAATACTGCTCATAGAGGAAGCAAAATTTGTCAACAATTAAATTGGATTCCAGAACAAAAGAAAAATAAAACTTTACACTTCGGCTGATTTCAAAGAACTTGGAAAACTAAAACGCATGATTTTTCTAAACAGTAACAATTCCCTGCATAATGAAAAGCAGAGTCTGTTACTTTGGTTTCGAGCTCCCACCACCAGAAAGGACAGAACGTAATTGACAATGAGTCTATGGTTGGAGTAACTGTTCCCAGAACTGACTGGTTTTCCTCCTCTCAAACTATTCATCTTTATTTAAAACAATTCTACTACCAAACAATAGCTCCTTATTTACTTGCAATAATATGATGATGTGAAAACATTTGAACATTAAAAAGAAATACATCAAAATCATTCATATTATAACCAATAAAACACACAAGTATTTGGATAATTTCCATGACAGAACTCTAGTCTTACTGCTCACATTCTATTCCCACAGGTTTTCATTATTTCTAGCAAGAATTTTCTCTTCCAGGAGCTTGCTTTGCTAGTAAGTTAGTTATTTTATTCATGAATGAGGACCCCTACAGTAAAAGACCACCCTGTCAGACATGTCAAGACAATCAAAGAAAATTCTCCTTAACAAACATATCCATAAGACATTTCTCTTTTTCTAAAAAAAAAAAACAAATCCTGCATAACTATTTTGTTAACTTGTTCATTTACATGTAATTACATTTTAAGAGTTTTTTTCTGAGATTACAAAAAAGATGAGAAAATTAAAGGAAAAATATTTATTGAGTTCTAAGAAGTTTAGTTTGCATTTTCAACATAACAGGAATGTTTGCATTTACTCATAAACGAATACTAATGATATATTCAGATCTGGCACTACTCCACAAAAATAATATACAGAGAGCCAGAGATAAGAAATCATATACAGCGCAGTTATATTACTCTATTCAAAGAGCAAGATGATGAGAGTCAACAGCGTCAATTCTTTTAGGTTGAGTTGAGTCATATCTAAATGACATGGCAGATTAAGAATAATGGTGGAATTTAGAGTTAACACAAAAGTTAACATTTTATATGATTTTTGAGTCAAAAGCTCTTTGTTGACCACCTATTTTGGGCAAGAAACTGCTTCCCAAAGTAAGCCACTGCTCTAAAGTTCCATTCACAGAGGAGTGAGCATCCTGCTGGCTGCCCCAACTCCTTCCTCATTTAAAATAACATTACAGCTCCGCTTCCTATATTGTGTGTTCATATGCTCAATAAACCCTTTCTGAAGGATTGAAAACTCAGTGAGAAAGTTGTTCATTCAAAGACATCTGTGTGTGCCTGCAAATGTAAGCACAATGAGGTAAGCAAAATCAAAACACCGCGAGCAGACTCCTTGCAAAGATGTCAAAGAGAGCAACTTCAAAGATTAAAATTTAAAAATGAGTTCTGGCTTAACCTAGAAACCACGATCCCAGCACTTGCTGTAATACTCCACTGAATCCTGTGCACATAATTTCTCATGTAATCTGCTTAGGCATCGATTTGAAAATATTACTTTACATGAGCAATGCTGCTCTCATATATTTTATTAATTGAGAAGAGTATTAAAAAAAAATCCAGAGTAACCTGGAAGAGGCCAGAGCAGTTTTCTTTTTCACTGTTAAAATACTGCCCTGGAGACAGTCACATTTAAGTAACAGTTTCCTTCCCATCATTATGGTTTTTTTGCCTTATCTTCTTATGACTCCATCCACTTACTAATGAATAACTTTATATTCTTGAAATACAAGCTACTGCTCACTTTAAGCAATGACCACTTGTAAACAAAACAAAGGGAGAAAGAAAGGGAGAAGGAAGGAAGGAGTGTTTTTATTTCTCCTTTTAAGAACTTCACTAGGAAAAAGTACCAAGGTTTCTTTCTGAAAGAGAAAGACAGAAAGAAAAAAAGAAAGAAAATCATAAACGACATTTTCAAGATAATCATATTTGAATTCAATTTGTAACCCCTTTTCATTATCTTGGCTTTAACTTTTTCTTAGAAAAGCAGCTGAAAATACTTGAACTAAATTGTAATGTGAAAGCATCTGTCTAAAGCTCTAAAATATGCAGAAACTACTGAGCAAATCTTTCCAGAAGCACCCGCTTTTTATTACTGCTAGCAATGCAGTTTAGAAGGCAGCACATCATAGTAAGGATGCCCACCCACATTCGCTCCCCCCCCCAGCCCAACCCTGCATGCTGTTTATCAGGCTAAGTTTACATAAATCACAGGAGAGTTACAGTGCAATTCAATGTATCCACGAAGTAATATGATATAAAGCACTTTGCAAATATTAAATCTCCCCTTAAGGGATCAATGTTTTCCATGAAGAAACCGGTATTCCGAGAGAAAGAGAAATGAAGGAGGGAGACACCCACCGGGTGAGGAGTGGGGAGACCACGCATCTGAGCAGCAGCACACCACCACCACCACCCCGGGTGGGGGCCCCCGAAGGGACGCCTGAGAGCAGAGCCCACCGTGGTGAAGCGACTCCGGAGTTGTGGCGGTCAGCTGGCTGCGAACCTGGACCCTCCAGGTAAAGGCATCCACGTTAGTCTGGGCGCTCCTTCCCCCACTACCCTGAACCAAAGTGGTCACCCAAGTCCCAGGCGCAGGAGTCTGAGCGCCCCAGTCAGCAGCCCCAGCCACCTGGAAGACCTCTGAGTAATAACAATATAACCGCCCCTCCACTGCATCCATCCCCTGAGTGTGAGCGCGCGCGCGTGTGTTGGGGGTGGCTGCGAGGGGCTGCGCGGAGTGGTGCTGTGGCTGGGGGGCGGGGGCGCGGGGACCGCCCTGAGAGGGGTGGGGGCCGGCTCCGAAGCGAGGACACCTGCCCCCCCCACAGGAGCCCCAGCCTGCCCCCTGCCCCTGCCTCCGAACCCCCACCCCCACTCTCCCCAAGCCGCCCCCGCGCTCCAAGCGGCAGCCCTACAGTCACCCCGAGAAGCGGCCGAGCGCGAGCCCCCAA
This sequence comes from Oryctolagus cuniculus, assembly GCF_964237555.1. Classification (NCBI taxonomy): domain Eukaryota; kingdom Metazoa; phylum Chordata; class Mammalia; order Lagomorpha; family Leporidae; genus Oryctolagus; species Oryctolagus cuniculus. The sequence continues at coordinate 56,971,534 of NC_091436.1, read as the reverse complement.
ACTCTACGGAGCTCAGTGGACGCGTATTCCCGCTCCCCCAGAGAGCGCTGGAGGCTGACAGCGAAACGGACCCACGGACAGACTGACTGACACTGATTCAATTTGCCTGGGAAGGGTCCAGTCGCGTCCCACCCCCTACTAGTTTAAGCTGCGGCCCCGGCAAACATCTCAAAAGTCTCTCCCGGGCAGTTCCCAGGAGAACCGCACCCCTCAAAGTGCTTCTGGCTGGTATCTCTCGGGTGTCTCCCCTCTGCGACCTCCCTCGTCCGGTTCCCCCCCGCCAGACCGAGGCGGTCTCAGCCCGGGGTGCCCCGGCCCCTCCCCCGCGCGAGGCGGGCAGGGCGCCCAGCTCACCGTGGTCCCCGGCGGCGGCGCGGTCAGGCGCCCAGGGCGCGGCGGCCGGCGTAGGGTCGCTCCGGGCCACGCGGCGGCTCCCGCGGTCCGGGCGGCAGTTGGCCCAGTAGTTTCGGACGCCGGGGCTTGGGCTCTGCGAAGGGCGAGTCGGCGTGAATGGGAGCCAGTGAGCCCGGCTGTGCGTGCGCGCGTGAGAGTAAGGCGGGCGGGCCCTCCACACGCAGGCGGCGGCGGCGGCCGTGGGGTTGGGGCGGGGAGCCGGAGGAGGCGGGCGAGAAGTAGTGGAGTTTAGGGTGCGTTTCCTGCACTTCCTCGAGAGGCTGGAGCCAGGTGCGGCAGGGCGCGCTCCCGCGGCGCGGGCACGGCACGGGCAACCGCTGGAGCCCGAGTCCGCGCAGTGCCGGGGACCGCAGCCGCTCTGCGGGTGGAGGTGCGCATCCTCCTTGCCCCACGAGGGCACCAGCGCAACCCCGAGCCTGCTCGCGGAAGGCGAGAGCCTCGGGCGTCCTCGGTGACAGTGCCTCGGGCAGCCTGCTCCCTCCGGATCCGCCCCAAAGAGCAACAGTCCGGGCGGGTTGGGCTCTTCCCTTCCTGCGTCCTCTGGCCGCTGGTGCCAGGCTGTGCGGGCGCCGCGCTCCCCGCGGCTGGCGCTGCCACGGCCGCCGCCCGGCCCCCGGCGCGCCCGAGCCGGCAGCTGCCTCCGGGAGACGTGCCCAGCTGTGTGCGCGTGTGTGTGTCTAAGCGAATCGCTTCCCCTCCATCACTCGGGCGCGCGGGAGGGACCGGTCCCCGGCGACCAGCTGCAGAGTGGCTGCCAGTCCACACCCTCCCGGCTCTCTCCCCACCCACCCCGCCCTTACTCCTCCTCGCCCTCCCCTCCTCTCCCTGCTCCTCCTCCAGCTGCCGCTCCTGAGCTCCCAAAGGCGGCCGAGAAACCGCAGCGAAAGGGAGGAGGAGAAGCGCAGGTGTCTTAGGCGGAGAGATGGGCGCACACACTGGAGCGGCTTGCTGCAGAAGGGCTGGGCCGTAGGCGGAGAAGGGGAATGGGGGTGAGGATTCACCCGGAGGAGGGCGTCCTGTGGGCGAGCCTCCGCGCGTCCCACCCAGACGCAGTATCCGCGGGCAGACTGTCCGGTAGGGCTGCCGGGTGGGTGCGGAGGGCCCTGCGAATGACTTATGTCGCAGCTTGGCGAACCTGCCTAGGTGACCGTGGTAGTAGACACGGGGACATAGAGGTCGAAGGGCCCGAGACTGCCTCCCTGGGGTAAAGAGGGCCTGGTCTCGGAGCTTGGGACACACAAGGTGCCCAGAGAGCTTGTGCGTGGCTCCAGCGAGCCAGGTAGAAGGGCTGGAGGCTGCGAGTGTCGGGGGCTTCAGCGGCTGGTGCTCCGGGCTGCTAAGCTGCTGTGTGCATCGGGAGTCACAGGGGGCGATCACCGCCTCGCTGGGAAACGGAGCTCCGGGCTCAGCCTTCTTCCAGGTTGCTAATGCCAAAGCACAGATGCACTCTACTTCCCAGTTCATGCTATGCCCCTCCTACCTTCTGCCCCCAGCAACACAGAGAGGCAGGGAACTGATTCCACCTGCTATTTACTGTGGCTTTTGCCTCACTGAAAGGATCTCAACTGGTCTAACTAGGCTGATTGAATGGCTTCTTCCCTCCCAGCTCCATCCCACCGCACCCTCCCATGTGCATCTCTCCCAACCAAAATCACCCAGAAAACTATCTTTCTCCTTGGTAAAGTTTTCCTTTCCGGAGTTTCCTAAAATATAAAATCGTTTATTTTCTTCACTTTCTCTCCCCGCCCCCGCTCCTCCCGTGGAGGTATTTGGTCTGCTGTTGACAATCCTGTGATACCAATGCAACGCACACTAAAGTCCTTGGGCAAGAAGTCAGTGTTGTGGCTTTGGACCGCTTGTTTGTTTTCCAGTGACAGTCATAGAGTGCAAAGTCGAGTCAGCGTGGGGTCAGGGGAGGGGACTGGTCCATTTAATTAGAGGTCTGTTAGAATGATCGCCAGCAACAACACTAGAAAGAATCGCTGTGCTTTTTCCAGTATCCCTTCCTTTTTATTATGGTAATTTCATTCTGTTAATTTAGTCAATCTGAAAATGAAAGGTCAGGTGCAATTCACAATGAATGATATTTCTAGATCCTCCTGCAAAAGCCAGTTTCACCTCCTCGCCTGGGTCCTCCTCCAGCATCACCTCAAAGGTCGTGAGCTCACACCTCAAGCTGCACTGTTAAAATCTCAGGATATGGACTGAATGACGAAGCTGCTGAGTTCTAGAAACATAGCTTAAATGTAAGTAAACTTACTTACCAGCTACTCAGACAAAATCATAAGCTCAGCAGCAACAAACTATATTGTGTAATCTGTTGAGCAGGAGAAAGGATGGCTGTTTGCCAGATCTGTGATCCATTAACCTCTTTAGCTCATTGTTGGCAACAATAGCACACAATCAGATTCTTATGTCTGAAAGACAACGGTTTCTTTTCCCCATCTCAAAATCACAATGCCACATTATAGTCTAAAAGAAACCTCAACAATAAAAGTAATAAGAAAGGAAGAAACATAATTTGCTTTTTTTTTCTGTGCAAATGTTGCTGTTCTGTTTTTCTTCAGGGGAAAAAAGTGCTGATAAGCAAGGAAGTCCACAAAGGCTTGACAATAGACTTCAAAGACTGCATCGCTCTTTTCAATTAGTGAACTTTGTTTTAAGTGTTTGTAATCTCCTTTTATTGATATCATTCTTTCTTTTGGACCGGGAGGAGGGGTAAGGTGGACCTGATTTCTCCTAGTTGTATCTCACATCAGGTTGATGTCAGGCAGGCGAGGGCTGCTCCGCAGCCGGTGCTTTCTCAGCAGTCCTGCTTACTCCTCAGAGGATCTAGAGCTCTGTCGCTACGACTTTGCCTCGCTTCTACGGGCTCGCACGTGGGGCTGGGAGCAGCTGCAGTCCCAGAAATTATGAAGTAGAGCTCTGAAAAGGGCTTTTCCCTGGCCTTGAGTTGGTGGATTAGATCAGAGAATATGAGCTTCTTTGACCCGCTTTTCAACTCCTACAAATGATCTGGCGTGTCTGTTCTGTGATCAGCAGAGGTGGTTGGGGGGGTGGGGGGGACTCACATACTGTAGTAGAAACATTATGTTTTAAAATTTAACAAAAAAAAAAAGTGGCATGTCCAAAATATATTTTTAAAATACAACTTAAAAAGTATCACAGATTTCACTGGTTTGGTTTACTCACTAAGGGCAAATAAAATGCACAGTGATGAAAACATAACTAAAATGTTCACTTGGAAAAGAGTATTATTTTCCTGAACGTCATCATACTCTCTTGCCTCATAAAGATGTAACCACTAAATATTATTCAGTTTCAGTTCCAAATGGAGGCTACCATTATTAGGAAATAGAGAGCAACTGACTTACTTTCCAAAACCTATTTTTTTTATTTTAACTAGTCACTGATACTTAGATTTAGTTGGTTTAGCAAATATTCATTCCCCTTCCATGTGCCAAACATTGAAAATCAAAACCAGAAGAGGAAACCTGTGACTTCAAGGAGGAAGGTGATTCACTAGTTATTGGTACTGGCCTGTTGGACCAGGGGCCCTTCCCTTACAAAGAAACAAGTCCCTGAATCCACATCTCCATACCCCATCCCTATAATTGAATGTCGATTGTGTGGAAAGTGTGAGTTTAGTGTTGTTTTATGCTCTACTTAGTCATGGAAGACTTAAAAGTTTAAAGCCATGCTGACTATAGGGGAAACATTTCTCATGGGATGTCAGAAACTGAAAATGATAATGAGGACGCCACCTCTCTCTAGGTTTAGACCAGTGATGGCCAACCCAAGAATAATATAAGAAACAAATTAGAACCACATATTTAATTTTAAGAATCTGGTAGCTTACTATAGTAGACTAACATTTAGCCAAGTGATTAAGGTGCTGGTTAAGGCTCCAGAATATAGTATCATAGTTCCTGGGTTCAATATTCAGCTCCAGCTCCTAACTATAGCTTTCTGATAATGCAGAACCCAGGAGGCAGCACGGATGGCTCAAGTAATTGGGTTTCTGCCACCCATGTGGAAGAACTGAATTGAATTCATGGTTCCTAATTTCAGCCTGGCCCAGTTCAGTCCATTATGGGCATTTGTGGAGTGAACCACGGACTGGAGTACTGTCTCCCTCTCTGCTTTTCAAACAAATAAGAATTCACTTCATCTGTTTCTTATTCATCTTTTTTTCTTATTTGAAAAATACACACACACACAGACACACACAAAGAGGGAGACCTCATCCCTGGCTCACTCCTAAATGCTGGAAATCATAGAGGCTTGGCCAGGTCAAAATCAGGAGCTGGGAGATCAATCCAGAGCTCCCACTTAGGTGGCCGGAACCCAGCTACTTGATTCATCATTTGGTGCTTCCCATGGTGCATATTAACAGGAAGCTGGATTCAGGAACAGATCGGGCCAGCGCAGTGGCTCACTAGGCTAATCCTCCGCCTGCAGCGCTGGCACACCAGGTTCTAGCCCGGTCGGGGCGCCGGATTCTGTCCCGGTTGCCCCTCTTCCAGGCCAGCTCTCTGCTGTGGCCAGTGAGTGCAGTGGAGGATGGCCCAAGTGCTTGGGCCCTGCACCCCATGGGAGACCAGGATAAGTACCTGGCTCCTGGCTTCGGATCAGCACAGTGCACCAGCTGCAGTGCGTTGGCCACAATGGCCATTGGAGGGTGAACCAACAGCAAAGGAAGACCTGCCTCTCTCTCTCACTGTCCACTCTGCCTGTCAAATTTGGGAAGCAAGCATCCCAAGTGGATGTTTTAATAGCTGTGCCAAGCACTCACCTCTGAAGTTAATTTTAATAATTTATTTAACTATATTGAAATTTCAACATGTGATCAATATAAAATTATTAATAAAAATTTTTCATTTTTCATACTATGATAGCTAGGCTGGCTCCCCAAAGATGTCCATATTCTATTCTCTGGAACCTGTTAATGTGTTGCATCACATGGCAAAAGGGATTTTTGCAGATGTAATTAATGTTACAGACTTTAAAATGTAATCACGTGAGTTATTTTTTATTAGTTAAATAGTGTTTTTGTGTTAATCAATATAACTAGTTAAAATGAAAAGTTACATATCTTGATTAATGAAAAGTCAATGTTTTTATCTGGGGAATAAAAGCCTGTAGTGACACACATTGGAAATGCTTTTTAATCAATATCTTATGCAGAGAGCCATATACTTCAAGAATTACGTCAATTCTGATATCCAGACTTAAGCATGTGAACATATGATGACTTTGAAAGACACAAACCAAAGTATTCATCATACTTTACTATACTGCTAACATTTAATTACAGCTGCTTTAGAATATAACCCGACTGGTTTAAAGTAAACCTGTACCATTCCTGGGGAACACCTTCCTGTGAGTTACTTCTCTTTATAAATGTTTTCCCACTTTTCACTTTAGCTTCAAATTTACCTCACTCAGGAAGTCACTACTTAGGGTCTTATCATGTTCCAAAGAGAGGGGAAAAAGATATACCCACACTAAATATCAAAAAGTTCATGGGAAAGGAATTAAAAGGTATTATTTTGGTGTAAATTTTTTTGAAATCCATGTCTTTGAGGGATATTAAAAAATTCATGGATTTCTTTTTTTATAGCTAAGTAATATTCTGTCATGTATGTATACCACAAATGAAACATGACATTTGTAAAGAATAGGATAGAACTTGAGATCATTAGGCTAAGTGAAATAAGCCAACTCAGAAAGACAAATATTACATTTTCTCTTATTTTGGGAAGTTAATACAGAGTATAAAAATCATATGGATGTCATATCACTTGGCAGATAGTTATAAACATTACTTCATTGAATCATACCATGTAAATAAGAATATACCCTTTCCAGCCGGCGCCGTGGCTCACTAGGCTAATCCTCTGCCTGTGGCACGGGCACACCGGGTTCTAGTCCCGGTCGGGGTGCTGGATTCTGTCTCGGTTGCCCCTCTTCCAGGCCAGCTCTCTGCTGTGGCCAGGGAGTACAGTAGAGGATGGCCCACGTGCTTGGGCCCTACACCCCATGGGAGACCAGGAGAAGCACCTGGCTCCTGGCTTCGGATCAACGAGGTGCGTGGGCCGCTGCGCGTTGGCCACAGTGGCCATTGGAGGGTGAACCAACAGCAAAGGAAGACCTGTCTCTCTCTCTCACTGTCTACTCTGCCTGTCAAAAAAAAAAAATAATAATAAAGAATATACCCTTTCCCTGTGTTATGATCATTGTCTCTTAATGATATTTAATATCATTTTTGAGAAATGTTTTTGAGAAAAAATAGTATATATATAATGTCTACATTCAAGGTGAATATAGCAAAATGTTAAAAAAAAAGTTGTTCAATTCTAAAACCAAAAAATAGTGATAATAAAGAAAGAAGTTCATGGAAAATGTGTATTGTGAAAAGAATATGCATAGATAGAAAAGTATTTGCACCAAAATAAACATCTTTTAATTCATTTTCTATAAACTTTGCAAATACCCCATGCTTATATATTTTGTTATATAAATATATATAAATCTGTTATGTCATACACTTCCATCACTAATACTACAAATTTTATACTATGCCATCTTCAAATAAAAGTTGAAGCAATAGAAAAAATTCAGAGGCATCACAATGAGTTAATAGTTAAAATAAAGATGTATACAGACCAATGCTTTATAAATACAATTTCTTTTTCATTGTTAGTTAAATACATAACTGTATTATTTTTACAGAGATCGGTGATACTTAGATGTAGTATTTAAAGCTAAGCTTGTTCAGGTACACAGCTAAAATCAATCACAAGGTATGACCTACAAATGCTAGCGAGGGAAACTTTCAAAGTAAGTTTTACAGGTATTAAATTTCATCTTATATAATGAAGTCAACATGTATACCTGGCCAAGTCAGAGCTTTTATGTTTTATATTTTATGTTTGTATTTATTCTTCATTTAACTTTTGTCTTTATCAAAGCATTATTTTAAAGTTTTTAACAAAACATTGTTTTAATTTTACTGAAGTACAATTTACATAAATAAACAATACCTCAGTGAGGTTGTACATGTGTGTCCTTTCATAACCACTGCTCAGACCCAGCTATAGGACAATTCCAGTGCACTAGAACTTCCTCCAAGCTCACTGACCCTGCCCCACCACTTTGCTGACCTCTGTCACATTAATAGCCTTAACCTGTTCACAGAAGTGAAATAATATGGTAGTATTCATTTTTGGATTTTTTTTGCATTTTTATATTTGTTCAAGCTGGTTGGCTATGGCTATTAATTCTTTTTAATTTTTAAAATACTACTGTAATTAAAGATTAAAACAATAACAAAAGATGAAAATATGATTATAACCCTTCAGTCATTCAGTACTGCATATAGGATGTTAATGGTGAATGTTAACCAGTGGCTTCATTAAGAGGTTTGAAACTGAGCAATAACTCTGGGATAATGTTCATCATCCTCATGGACCTCTCCATTGTTATGGCACTACCTTTCTTGTCTACCAGTTCTACCTGATCCATTTCACCAGTCTCTGCTACTTCCTTCATCTTTGCTTGTTTTTCCTACAAACAAAGTTTATCAGGACAGAGAAAGCTATTCGCAGGAAAGTTTATCTTAAATAAGTAAGTGATCCTTTTCAGATAGTCTAAAATAAATGGACCTGCCTTCATTTAACACACATGTGATATCACTTTGCTTGACAACTTGACCTAGGGATGAGAAATGATGACTATGGTCCTGTTGTCAATAATAATTCCACAATTGTATGTCCATCCATATGAAATGGTCTAGTTCTAATTGAATACAAACATCGGGGCCCTTCTGACCTAAAACTATGAAAACATCACCTGGCTCCAGTCCTAGCTCTTGGTCTCTTTCACCATAGAATGCTATTTTGTTTGGTCATTTTTCATGTCTTTTATAATATGAGCTTTCAGAATCTTCTTCTTTTGACCTGTCTTTCCTCTACTCTAGCTTTTCTATCTGTCTTTAGGATTGTTCCCCATAGTCCTGGTACTCCATACACAGAGAGAGTTTGCTGAACCATACCAGGCTCTACCTGATAGATTCTTATTTGTATTCCAGTACCTCAGTGATTGTGACAACATTCTACTCCTTTCTTACCTCCTTGGCCTTCAGATTCATCACAGATCATATTCATGTGTGGACTAGTTTACTTGTTGCACCACTGTGGGAATCATCTAAGGTGACAGCTCATGCACATTTTCCCTTCTCCTTTCTGCATCCTTCCTCCTTTTCCAAAAATCATATCAAAGGTGTCCACAGGGATTCAAAACTACCACCTACTCCATCCTCTTTAATTGTTGGGTCTCCTCCTTTGCTATATAATTCTATTTTACATCAAAAGACCACTTAATAAAATTGAGAAATCTTTTTAAAATTTTCTCCTTCATTTGGATTCAAGATGTTCCTATAAACATTTTTAAACTCTCCCTGGGTGGTATTAGATTTCACCAAAAAACCATCATATTAACTGTTTTCTTTACTGTTCTCTTCATCCAGGGAGTGGGCCACGGCTAATATTGGGGAGCAGTAATGAGCTTGGGAAGCTACCACTGCTTTATATCTCACTAAACATTTTGGAAAATTCTCTTACATAAGTTCTTAAAAGGGGAGGATTTGAAGCTAAAAGCAAGAGATATGACAGAAGAAGATGCAGGGGAGACTCTCAGTATGAGTAGGATTCTATGTCTTTGCTGGTTTGAAGATGGGGGGAGGGTCTGTGACAAGGAATTCAGGTGGCCTGAAGGAGCCAAGAGAGGCTTCTGGCTTTCAGCAAGGAAGGAAACTAGACTTCTGTCCAACAAACACAAAGAGCTAAGTTCGATCATCAACCAGAATGACCTTGGAGGCTAATTTCTCTCCAGAGCCTCCAGAAAAAATGAACCCCAAAGACACCTTGGTTTTGAACTTAGGAGATTCCAAGTTAGAGGTCCCAACTGTGGCACCAAAACTGAGATTTCTGGCTTATAGAATTGTAAGAAAATAAATATGTCTGTTTTCAAATGTGTACTTATTTATTTGAAAGACAATATGACAGAGAAAGAGAGAGGGAGAGGGACTTGGGAGAAAGAGAGGAAGAGCTTTCATCTGCTGATTCACTCCCCAGATATTCACAATGACCGGGGCTTGGCCAGGCCAAAAACCAGGATCTGGGTCTCTGTATGGGTGGCAGGAACCCATATACTCGGGCAATCATATTCCCAGGTGCATATTAGCAGGAAGCTGAATCAGAAGTAGAGGTAGGACTTGAACCTAGGTATTCCGATGTGGAATGGAGGCATCCCAAACACTGGCTTAACTAGCTCCACCACAATGCTCATACTGTGTTTTAACTCACTACATTTATGGTAATTTTTAGTGGGATCAATGGGAACCACATATACATACCAAGTCTTGGAATCTTACATGTGCACAATATCTAAATTTGGGCTAGTTATGTTTCAAATATTCAGAAGTTACAAGGTTTTAGTGGCTAAATTGGAGAATGCAAATCTAGACCATGGGAAGTCAAGGTGTTTAGGAAGTGTTTGGTTTGTAGGCTAATTAATATCACTGTGTGGAGAGAAAAGAGGGACAAAGAAGGGAAGGATTTAGCAAATTCTTTTCCTATCCTGCCATATGTGAATATGGTAGTCTTGCCCATATAGACAATAGACTAAATATTGCAAACAAGACTTTCTAAATTTATTGGACTCTGATATTTTTTTCTTTCATTACTTTCAGTCTATGAATACAGTCTATAACATTCCATTTTGTCTAAGATAAGTTTTGGAGCAATCGGAAGAAGAGCTAGTTGTTATTCTCACTTGAATTTATGCTTAAGAAGGAGCATCTGTGGTTCTGTTCCAGCATTGTGGGGTGGGGAAGGGTGTGTTGGAATAGCCATAGAAGATCTCCAGGAGAAGTATTTATGCAAGTTGATTTATGATGCACAGGAAGGCTGTTACTCTTCACCAGAGATTTTGTCTTTCAATATCTACCTTCTGAGATTTATGTTTTATTTTTATTAAGAAGAGTAACATGTTTTGCAATTCTAATTATATTTCATATTAGGCTTTCAAAAACATCTTTTACAATCTTCCCTAGTACGTGAGAATGAGTAAGTTTGCCCTATAAAATTTAGAGCAGAAATCAACTATTGTAATCTCATTTTAGGATGGTTTTAGCAAACAGATATAAGTCTGAACTGGACTTAAAGGAAAAATGGAACCTGGACCAGAAAGGAAAAGGGGGAGGGCTTCCCAGGCTGTGGTGACCAATGAGGGTAACAGGATGAAGATAGAAAAGTGAATGGTGAGTTGATAGGTTAACAGAAAGTCTCTTTCAGCTATAAAAGATGCTGTAAGGAAAGCTTTAGTTGGTGTTAAACACTGAAATGTTGGGAAGCTCTAGATCTGTACTGTTCAATAAGGTGAGTAGTAGCCACATATGGCTATGAAATAGAAATGTTGCTGATCAAATTAGAGGGATGCTACTAATATTAAATGCACACCAGATTTCAAAGACTTAGTGCAAAAATTCTGTAAAATATTTCATTAGTAATTGTTAAAATGATAATATCTTGGAAACATTGAGTTAAATAAAATGCGCTAAAATTATTTTTACTTTTTAAACCTTTTATATTATGGCTACCAGAAGATTTTAAATTACATATATGGCTCACATTGTGTTTCTGTTGAACATTGATGTTTTAAACCAAGTGCTTCTCCTACTGTAAAGTATTTATGAATCACCTGGGACTCTTGTTAAAGTGTTCCCAGATGTACTGCTCCAGCTGGTGCTTAGACCACACTTTGAATATCAGAATGATGATTCACGACATTGTCTGCAACATAGACCCATTTAGGAACTTTTAACACCTCAGTGACCAGTATCTTGTACCTCAAAACAATTAAAGTAGAATCTTTGATGATGTGATTGGAGTACCAGTATTTGTTATAGCTCTCTAGGTGATTTTAACAAATAGCAAAATTGAGAACCACTATTTCAGATGTTCACATCAGAAAGATGTGAACTAATTTAAAGTTTATCATATGGAAAGTGGGTAGGAGCACCTAATTTTCACTAGTGAATATTTACTTAGTAGGTGAGTAATTCTACACATGGTGATTTGTATCATCCTTCCTGCCTGCCTTCACAAAGCTTGGGAACCAGTTGCAGAGATAAGAAAACTACTTACATACCTTCAAAAGCACCATAGGATAGGTTCACCATGAGTGGTATAGATATTAAGGGTCACAGGACTCTAGAAAAAAAAAAAAAAAGACGTAATTCTGAGTGGAATAATTAGATTTTCTTGGAAGAGATGATATACAAGATGATTTTATGCAATCGTTCTCAAACCTCAGATTGCATGAGAATAATCTGGAGTGGCAAGGTAAGTCCACTGTTGTTACTCAGCATTGTTAATGTCACCCCTGAAACACCAAAGTTCCTAGTGGGAGTCTTGATTGGCTGAGTCCAGGCCACATGCATAAGCTTCATTTACCCAAGAGCCATTGGTACAGCTTTTCACCAACATTGCAAATGAAAGGATTTTGCTCAAAAATAGTAGTTAATTGCAATGCCACTCAGTCTACCTGGAAGTATTTGGACCTACTTTTAACCCCTCCAAAAGGAAAAAAAAAAAAACAAACAAAAAAACAAAACAAAACAAAAAAAAACAAAACCTGTCAAGACACAACAAAACCAAAGACAAATAAGCCAAACAATCCACCACAAGTAGAACTATTTCAAAGTTGATATGTACAAACAGAAGCTTGATTTTAGACAAGAAGTAACACTGACTTTTAGGTTGCTAAGTTTGAGACTATAGTTTTAAATCAAATAGAGATGCTTTTGTAGTTAGTTCAGCTAAGCAAGGTTGCTTAGATGTCATCTCCTTAGAGGTAGAAATAGAAGACAAATGTGTGTACATCAGGGACAAAGTACAGAGAAAGGAGATATGGACAGATAATCAGTCCCAGATAACTCTCTGGGACCGAAAGAGAAGTCAAAGGAATGATACATTACATATTAACAGGTATTAACTCCTATACAGTTCATATTATTAGTAGAGTTAAATGATTGTTTTTATTGTACTACTTTTCAAACCTGCTTTATAATAATTTACATTATAAAGCTCTAATAACATTGCATATCCAAATATTATTTAACTCTGGAGATCTTTTAGAGAACTAGTGACATATTGAAGGCATTTTGGGAAATAATGGGCTAGAATTTTCTAGAAACAAAAAGACAGAAAGATACTTAGGGAAATATTGATGGGGGTAGGGAGAGAGCTAAACAGGGAACAATAGTCCCCAATCCAGACTATTCAAACAATTCAGATTCTTATTCCTTCATTATAATATGAAATGGCCTTAATAGTATGAAGTTAATACTATTGAATTCTGTTTTACCCCCAAAGCCTAAATGCATAGTGCTTAACATGGGAAGTCACACCACAGATAACTTAAGTGAAAAAATGAAAGAAAAATAGAAAATTTCTTTAATTTCTTCAATATAAAGGTCACAGCAACCTCTAAGAGCACAGTTTCAGAATAATGGTAAAGTGGTTTTGAGGAGACACCCACCTGCCAATAATTTTTCAACTGATTCCTCAAGGACCTGTGGCAGAATGGATTGTCTAACCTGTCATCTGTTTCTTTTTTTTCTTCTCATAATACAAGGTTGACCATATAATTTATCATCCAAACTAGGACATTTAAGAAAGAAGAAAGGGGGAGCTATTTATAATTATGCCAAGACAACACATTCAAAACAGACTTTTGGGCAAAGCAGTACTAATGGTAATCCTAAAAATAACTTGTGATTTCTAGCTGTACACTGTACTATTGGGTAGACTGCATTTCCCAGGCTCTTGAATTCACAGGGAACCCTGTCAATGAAATGGGACAAGATCACAGTTGTTAGTTTACTCTCTTCCCCTAGATTTTATTTGATGATGGCCAATGTAACCAGAGGTTATATCTCACTGTGGTTTTGATTTACATTTCTCTGATGATTAGTGTTGTTGAGCCTATTTTTTATATATATATATATATATATATATATATGAGGGAGAGGCTTTTATTTTGTCCAAAGAAGGTCCTGGCCTTTAAAAGGAAGATGGTAGAAGATGGTTGTAGGAACTATACAAGGAATGTAGCCTCAAATACCTCCTCTTTTTTCCTCCCTGAGCTCTGGAATGTTGTTATTCTAGTTAGAGCCTTAGCAACCATTTTGGATCCTGAGGCAATATGCTTGGGCATGTAGAACAGAAATAGAAAAGAAACTTCAGTCTCTGATGATCATGGAACAGCTTTTTCAGCCTGTCAGCAGTCAATGAGTATTTACCTATTTAACTCTTCTCAGTTATTTTGGAATTCTCGCTTACTCTTGGTTAAAACCAATCCCAATAGGTAAGACCTTCTATCAGTGCTGTCCAAACTTAATGAATAATTAATAAAAATAATAATGTGAGTTTCAAATGCAAACCACACATGTATTTAAGATCTTCTGGTAGCCATTACAAAATAATAGAAATAGGTAAGAATAACTTTAATAATATATTATTTAAACAAATATAATAGAATACTTTTTAATATGTAGTCAATGTGATAAAATATTAATATAAATTTTCAAGCTTTATTTCATGCTAACTCTTCAAAAATCCCACATGTGTTTTGTGCTTAAATCACATCTCAGTTTAGACTAAGCACATTTCAAGTGCTCAGTAGTCACATGTGGCTAGTGACTACCACATTAGAAGGCACAATTTTTTTTTAGAAAGCTTTTATTTAATGAATAAAAATTTCATAGGTATAGCTTTAGGAATATAGTGGTTCTTCCCCCAATACCCATCCTCACCCCCACCTCCCGTCCCATCTCTTACTCCCTCTCCCATCCCATTCTTCATTAAGATTCATTTTTAATTATCTTTCTATACAGAAAACCAACTCTATACTGAGTAAAGATTTCAACAGCTGGCACCCACACAGACACACAAAGTATAAAGTACTGTTTGATGACAAGTTTTACCATTAATTCTCATAGTACAACTCATTAAGGATAGAAGTCCTACATGGGGAGTAACTGCACAGTGACTCCTGTTGTTGATTTAACAGTTGACACTCTTATTTATGACGTCAGTGATCACCCAAGGCTCTTGTCATGAACTGCCAATGCTATGGAAGCCTTTTAAGTCCACAGACTCTGTCAGTATTTAGACAGGGCAATAAGCAAAGTAGAATTTCTCTCCTCCCTTTAGAGAAAAGTGCCTCCTTTTTTGATGGCCCCCTTTTTCCACTGGAGTCTCACTCACAGAGATCCTTCATGTAGGACTCTTTATTTTTTGTCACAGTGTCTTGGCTTTCCATGCCTGAAATGCTCTCATGGACTTATCAGCCAGACCAGAGTGACTTAAGGGCTGATTCTGAGGTCATAGTGCTGTTTAGGGCACTTGTCATTCTATGAGTCTGCTGTGTGGCCTGGCAAAGCACAATTTTATAACACAAATACTTTCTCTCACCTGTGTATTTTCTATATCTCATTTCTTGCTTCTCTTCATTAGGTAAACAGATGAAATTTGTATCTTATACAAATGAGCAAAACAATATAACAACAAAAGCTTCTCTTGTTCTTCCCAGAAGCTATTTTTCTATTGTTTTCCTTCCTTCATAATTCTGATGGAATTTGCAAAATCAGGTACTTATTTTGGACTAATACAGAATGAATTCCTTCAAGATACCAGTTGGTAATTCAGTTGCCTAGTAATTCTCAACCATCAGCAATCACATTTTTAGGATTATCTTCTAGCAAATTGAGCCTTTGGACATTAAGTATTATTAATATCAGGACCTAAACTTACTATATTTTGGCCATATATTGCTGCAGATAATTGATTAAATATTTTTTGCTGTTCTTGTTTCAAAAGGTTTGAGAAAATCTGAGGGCTGGTCTTGTGGTACAGAGGGTTAAGGTACCACTTATGATACCAGCATCAGAGCTGTTGTTTCACTTCTGGCTTCTCTGCTTCTAATCCAGTTCCCTGCTAATGTGCCTGGGAAAGTAGTGGAATATGGCCCAAGTACTCAGGCCCCTGTCACCCATGTGAGAAATTCAGATGGAGTTTCTGGTTCCTGGCTTCTGCCTGGCCCAGCCCTTGCTGTTGTGACCATTTGGGGGAGGGAACCAACAGATGGAAGATCTCTTTCTGTCTGTCTGCCTTTCTCTCTGTCACTCTACCTTTCAAATGAATGAAAGTCTTTTAAAAAGAAAAGAAAATCTATTTTAAAAAGAAAAGAAAATCGGCCAGCGCCGCAGCTCACTAGGCTAATCCTCCGCCTTGCGGTGCCGGCACACCAGGTTCTAGTCCCAGTCGGGGCGTCAGATTCTGTCCCGGTTGCCCCTCTTCCAGGCCAGCTCTCTGCTGTGGCCAGGGAGTGCAGTGGAGGATGGCCCAAGTGCTTGGGCCCTGCACCCCATGGGAGACCAGGATAAGTACCTGGCTCCTGCCTTCGGATCAGCATGTGCGCCGGCTGCAGCGCGGCGGCCGTGGCGGCCATTGGAGGGTGAACCAATGGCAAAAGACCTTTCTCTCTGTCTCTCTCTCTCGCTGTCCACTCTGCCTGTCGAAAAAATAAAAATAAATAAAAATAAGAAAAGAAAAGAAAATCTATTACAATCAAGTTAACTTGGTCACTAAACTGTGTACTCCCTTGTCATTTGAATCCATACAGGAACTGTCTTGTGTGTGAGTTGGAAAAGTGATTTCCAGTAGATGGGCTTCATAGCATACACCATAACTTTTGTTAGCCAGGGTCTAGTGTTCAAGCACTAGGATAGTTGTCTGTTAGAAAAGAAAAAAGGGCAATAGACTGGGCATTCTGACTGTAGTTAGGAGGAGCCAAAGACACGAAGGTTACAGAAGATGAGCTGTGATTGATTAATTCACCAACAAGAGGGAAGTAATCTTCAGGCTTGATAATGATGTACATAAAAGGTCAGTGTTCTCATGTAGAAGCCAAGAATCTCTGACGGCATGACAAGGGTCCAACAAGATAAGAAACCGGCAGAGAGAAGGGGAAAACAAGCAAAGGTGATTGCTCAGATGTGGAGGGGAAGTGGTGGAAACAAAGACAGAAGCAGTAGTAAAGGAGGATCAGAAATGTCATCAGCTCTTGTGGACAATGAAGGTGAAGTCCATAGTTGATATCAGTATAATCAGTGGAAGTCCATATTAATTAACCTGACTAATTAATATCAGTAATATTAGTGGAAGTTAGAGTGCCATGTATAATTCAATCTTCACACACTTAATATTTCTGGAAAAAAATATGCCAATTTGAATCATTTGTTTCTTTGCTAATTTATTTACTCACCGTTGTCTGATCTATACCAGGGATTGTACTCTCTTTTGCCCTGAGTTCTTTCAATGACTTATATAAAGGCAGTGGGGCATTGAGGGTGATGCTGACACACCTAGGACACACACCACAGAGCACAGGCCTAGAAAACCTGGAAGGAAGAGAAAGGAAAGACTATTACAAGCATTTTAGTTATCCAGAAGTCACTCTGCTAGCCTCCTTAATTAAATATATTCCAGATAAGAGCAAAGGAGGAAGCAAAAAGCACAACAGAAAATCCAGATAGATGATGCCAAGACCACACAGTAACCTTCATGCAATTTACTCAGTGAAAACTCCCCAGGCCCCAGAAGTGTGGCTCTGATTTCCCTTCTCTTCACCATGCCAGACATTGCTACTTCCCATGGGCCCTCGTTCCTGCAGAGCCACAGCTACTGCCTCACATGCCTCAACTCAGCACTCCAAGTAGCTACTACTGACCTGTCCAGGTTGGTCTGCAGTTTGAAAACTCTTTCTCATCCTTTCCTAACATTGGTACTAAGACTATTTTATTCTGACTTTTAAGCAAGTCTAGTAAGCATGTGTAGCATTTTGATAGCTGTTTCAGACGAGAATAGGAAAAATACCAGGTGAAAAAGAACATGATACATAATCATCAAAGAGGTAACAGGTGACCTTGAGGAGAGGCAGAAAAATTGTAAAACTCTATGAACTTCATCTGAAACCAAAAAGCAGGTGACCCATTTCAACGGCAGAGTAAGTATATGTGATGTGTGTTATGGCAGGAAGAGAATGAACTTTGGAATAATAAAGGGGTAGGTCTTCTGTTGACAGCTGTGTGAACTTGGGCAGGTATTTGAGTTATCCGAGTCTCATTTTCCTCATTTCTTAAAATGGAGATAGTAATATTACCCTCTTTATTCAGTTGTGAAAACTGAACATATGTGAAGCAACAGGCATGTGGTAAGCACCATTTTCCTTCTTCCCTCCATCCTCAGTAATTTCAGGTTATTATTACATTTTATAACTTCAGATGGTGCTACCATATGGGCACTGGGGCATAGAATTACATGGGAAACAGTCTATGTCATTAGGGAAGTTAGAGTTATTTGGGGAAAAAAACTACAGAACCAAAGTCGAATGGTAGCCTAAGGTGCAATAATAGGATATGCACAAGGAATTGAGGCAGTTCTAATAACAGCCCAGGGGTCAACAATTTTAGGGGGAGAACATCACATGTTTGTAGTGATGATAATCCTGACTCATCAGGAAACATAAACTATGTTTAATAAATCATGTCTAAAGAGACAGGATATGAGTAATCCTCGCTTAGAAAATATTCCATTTAAAAATGATGAAAGCTAAAAAATAAATTTCCATGGCCTAGTTTAGTGGGAAATCTATTAATTTCTAGTGGAACACCTTGTTCACTGACATGTCAAATAAGTGAGGCAAAAAAGGCAGATGAGAAAGGCAAAAAAAAAAAAAAAGTAGAGTAAGAAATATAGAAGTAACTGTGAAAGGAGTAATGGTCCTACCAGATTGCTTCCCGATGAGCAGTCTTTCATAAATGTGTCCTCCCTGAAGTTTCATTTAATCTTCACAGCCACCCTGTCCAGGAGGCAGAATAGGTGTTCTCCATATGACTGATGATGAAGCTGAAAAGACAAAAGGCTATTACTTGCCCAAAGTCACACATTTAGTAAGTCATGCACCTGGACATTAGAACCAACTTTTCTGGCTGAGGCACAAAAATGTAAAGAAAACGAAGGGATTTTCATCAAATGCGTAGTCCTGAAGAATCTCATTTATAGACATAGAATTTTAAGACCAGTTAGTAAATATGCAATAAGTGAGAAAGGCGCAAGAGTATTTTACATATATAGTAAGTGCCAAACATGATGGCTTTGTTATAACTTTCTTTCCTTCTTCCCCACCTACACACTCTGTGTCTAGGAGGTGAAGAGAGAAATACAGCAAAGAAAGGGTGGAGAGGAGAAGAGAAGAACAGAAAAGGTGATGAGAAAGAGAAGGTATGCGAGAGTGGGAGATACAGGGGTAGGGAAATCTGGTAGATATAAAATTTAGAAATAACATATACCGGAAATGGCGTATCACGCACTTATTCTCAGATTTCTTGTAACCACAATTGAAGTTTGAGAAGCACTAGATGTACAAGGGGTTTGCATGTTGTCCCTGCCACCAGCAAAGGAATTGAATGATTGGACACAGCAGAAACCCTTGGCTATGGTCGCCGAGCTGCTGTCTAAGGCTAAAGCCCCATAATCTGTGGCTCTCTCTTCCTCAAGGGCATTGACTGGACCACATACTTTTCCTCAGAGCCTGATGGTACTTTAGAATGTGAACAAAGATAAAATACTGATCACATTTCCTAGACTCTTCTAAGGAAATAACTTGTCAGTAGAGCACAGTGGCACAGAGGGAGGGCTAGATTCCAGTCAGCAGCATCTTCCTCCACTGGGTGGCTGTGGCAGGCACTCAACCACTTGAAGTGGCAGTTTGTCCCCTGCGTGGGTGCGTGAGCATGGGGCAAATTTTGCTGGTTATTGTGAATGTTCATGTAAAGCACCTAATATGAGAATTTTAGCTCATAGAAATTTCTCAGGAAATATTTGCTTTTTTTAAAAAAATTTATTTGTTTATTTGAAAGACAGAGTTACAGAGAGAGAGGTAGAGCCCGAGGCAGAGAAGCCTTCCATCTGCTGGTTCACTCCCCAAATGACGGCAATGGCCAGAGCTGAGCTGACCCGAAGCCAGGAGCCAGGAGCTTCTTCCCAGTCTTTCATGTGGGTGCAGGGGCCCAAGGACTTGGGCCATCTTCTACTGCTTCCACATGGGTGTGGGGGCCCAGGGATTGGGCCATCCTCTTCTGCTTTTCCTGTCCATAGCAGAGAGCTAGATTGGAAGAGGAGTAGCCAGTGCTCAAACCGTAGCCCATAAGGAATGCTGTTGCTGCAGGCCAGGGCTTTAACCCTCTGTACCACAGTGCAGGCCCCACATGTTCACTTTTAAAATAATCTTTCTTCCTCTCAAAAATTAATATTATTTTCCTGTGTCATTAGATTGAGAGCTCTGAACTACATTTATCATTTTTAAAATGTGAAAAATAGTTCAAATCAAAACCAGTTATTCATTATTTTCTATTGTTCAACATAGACCTTTTTTTTAAAATAATAAGTGACAACAATTTGGTAGTTGAAATGCCTGCATTACATGTTTTATGGTGGTGGGCATTTGGCCTAGTGGTTAATATACTGGTTAAGATGCCTGTGCCTTGTACTGGAGAGCCTGGGTTCAAAACCTGGCTCTAGCTCCTTATTTCAGTTTCCTGCCAACCCAGACTCTGGGAGGCAGCGGTAATGGCTCAAGCAGTTGGGTTCTTGCCACTTACATGGGAGACAGGGATTACATTCCAGGTTATGGATTTCAGCCCTTGGGCCACTGTGGGCATTTGGGCAATGAACCAGAGGGGCTTTCTCTCTGTGTATCTCTCTCTCTCTCTCTCTCTCTCTCTGCTTCTCAAATTAAAAAAAAAAGTTTTATGAGGCTATGGGCATTTGCAGACTTC
Source organism: Oryctolagus cuniculus (assembly GCF_964237555.1). Classification (NCBI taxonomy): domain Eukaryota; kingdom Metazoa; phylum Chordata; class Mammalia; order Lagomorpha; family Leporidae; genus Oryctolagus; species Oryctolagus cuniculus. The sequence continues at coordinate 56,951,151 of NC_091436.1, read as the reverse complement.
TGTCACCTTGGGAAGGACTGCACCATGAATCAAGGGCTAGAAATTTGCTTTGTGTACATTTTTAGTTCTCTAAACAGTCTCCACAAAATCAAAAACAGCATAATTTTGAAACTCGATGTTTATGGTTATTTTTATATGTAGTCCCATAAGTGTGAAGATTCAAAATCTCTTTCATTTAGAATACTGGAAGGAAAGTAGTGAGAAATCTGACTGACAAAATATTTGAGAAGAAATGGAGTTTGAGTGATATTAAAGATAGTTAATATTTTAAACTAAGATATAAATGGATTTTAACAAGTAATAAGACTTAGTTTTTTTTAAGATTTATTTATTATTTCAAAGTCAGAGTTACACAGAGAGAGGAGAGGCAGAGAGAGAGAGAGAGAGAGAGAGAGAGAAGTCTTCCATCCAATGGTTCACTCTCCAGTTGGCCGCAACGGCCAGAGCTGTGCCGATCCGAAACTGGGAGGCAGGAGCTTCCTCTGAGTCTTCCACATGGGTGCAGGGTCCCAAGCACTTGGGCCATCTTCTGCTCCCCCAGGACACAGCAGAGAGCTGGATTGGAAGTGGAGCTGCTGAGTCTTGAACCTTCCCATATGGGATGCTGGCGCTTCAGGCCAGGGCATTGACCTGCTGCACCACAGCACCGGCCCCAAGTCTTATTTTTTTTTTTTTTTAAAAAGGATACCTATGCTTCACAAAAGGCCTTGATTATATTATACTACATTATATGTGTAGCCATTTTTTTGACTTTTCTTTTTCTTTAACTTTTATTTAATAAATATAAATTACCAAAGTACAGTTTATGGATTACAATGGCTTCCCCCCCCCCCCAAAACTTCCCTCCCACCCGCAACCCTCCCATCTTCCACTCTCTCTCCCATTCCATTCACATCCAGATTCATTTTCAATTATCTTTATATACAGAAGATCAATTTAGCATATATTAAGTAAAGATTTCAACCTGTTTGCAGCCACACAGAACATAAAGTGTAAAATACTGTTTGAGTACTAGTTATAGCATTAATTCACATTGGACAGCACATTAAGGACAGAGATTCCACATGAGGAGTAAGTACACAGTGACTCCTGTTGTTGACTTAACAAATTGACACTTTTGTTTATAGCATCAGTAATCACCCTAGGCTCTAGTCATGAGTTGCCAAGGCTATGGAAGCCTTTTGAGTTCGCCAACTCTGATCTTATTTAGACAAGGTCATAGTCAAAGTGAAAGTTCTCTCCTCCCTTCAGAGAAAGGTACCTCCTTCTTTGATGGCCCATTCTTTCTACTGGGATCTCACTCACAGAGATCTTTCATTTAGGTTTTTTTTTTTTTTTCTTTGCCAGAGTGTCTTGCCTTTCCATGCCTAAAATACTCTCATGGGCTCTTCAGCCAGATCCAAATGCCTTTAGGGCTGATTCTGAGGCCAGAGTGCTATTTAGGACATCTGCCATTCTATGAGTCTGCAGTGTATCCTGCTTCCCATGTTGGATCGTTCTCTCCCTCTTTGATTCTATCAGTTAGTATTAGCAGACACTGGTCTTGTTTATGTGATCCCTTTGACTCTTAGACCTATCAGTGTGATCAACTGTGAACTGAAATTGATCACTTGGACTAGTGAGATGTCATTGGTACATGCCACCTTGATGGGATTGTGTTGGGATCCCCTGGCATGATTCTAACTCCACCATTTGGGGCAAGTCCAATTGAGCATGTGCTGAACTGTACATCTTCTCCCTCTCTTATTCTCACTCTTATATTTAACAGGGATCACTTTTTAGTTAAATTTAAACACCTAAGAATAATTGTGTGTTAATTAAAGAGTTAAACCTATAGTATTAAGTAGGACAAAAAATACTAAAAGGGATAAAGTATTAAGTTGTTCCTCAACAGTCAGTACAAGGGCTGATCAAGTCACTGTTTCATTTTCCATTTTGCTAACATAATACATATAATTTCTAGATTTGTAAATGAATGACTAAAAAAACCTGGATTTGCTTTGCTTATAAATAAGACTCTAAAGAATTGTTTGTAGAAAAGGTAACCTTTCTTAATTACATATAGTTCAGTTGGTTAACTTTACATGAGATTAGTGGAGTGTGGATTAATGGGATTTCATTGCGTAATGCAACTTAGAGCAGTAGACTCATAAAATAAACAATCCAATTATCTTTTTATTCCATAGATTTCAAGCACCTAGGGCTTCGGTATACTTTAGTTGTGTATCTATCAAGGGAATGTCACCAGTGTGAGGTTGCTAACTCTTTCCAGGGAGCAACGTTGAAGAGACATAGCTAAGCTGTAGGTGACAGAAATGTCTCTCTCAGGGGTTCCTGCTTTCCCAGCGTGATTTCAGTGCCCAGGCACTAGAATCAGAAGACCTGGTTTCTTTTTTCTCTCTCTCTCTCTCTCTCTCTCTCTCTCTCTCTCTTTTTTTTTAAGATTTATTTGTTTATTTATTTATTTGAAAGGCAGTGTCACAGAGAGGCAAAGGCAGAGAGAAAGGTCTTCCATCCACTTATTCACTCTTATATGGCCGTAACAGCCAGACCTGCGCCCATCCCAGCCAGGAACCAGGAACTTCTTCCAGTTCTCCCACATGGGTGTAGGGCCCCAAGAACCTGGGCTGTCTTCTACTGCTTTCCCAGGCCACAGCAGAGAGCTGTATTGAAAGTGGAGCAGCTGGGATGCGAAGTGACACCCATAGCGGATGCAGGCACTGCAGGCTGGAGCTTTAACCTGCTGCACCACAGCGCGGGCCCCTGGAAGGCTTGATTTCAAACTCTGCTTGTAGGCTTTGTAACACAGGGGTAGTTATGTTAGACCCCTCCTGTGTGAAATGGAGATGATCATAGAATTTTTCTCAAAGGGTTCCTGAAAGATTAACATTTAAAAATGCTCGGCACATGGTGAGTGCCCAACATCTGTCATTTCAGCTGACCTGCTGTTAAAATTTTTCCGTCTTTTAACCTCACAGCAACACATCAATCAAGTTCTAAACTTAGACTATTGATTTACCTGTACTTTTGCTTTACCAATTTATTTAGTAGCATTATGTATTATAACATTACTAAAACATCAGACCTAGTGGGTGACTATTTTTCCAAGTTATTCTTTGTATAAGTGCATTATAAATACATTAAAGATCTCTTAGAATAAAACATGTACTGAAGTCCAGTTATTGCATTGTTAGTATTTGGATTACTCTGATGAACCTATTTAGATTGCTAACTTCTTTTGTTACTGTTCCAAAGATTTTGGACACTTGAATTTAGAGTTCTTGGAGTGGCATTCTCCTACCCTGTTCTTTGCCAGCCATCACCAAATTGCTCAAGCCCCAAAGCATTCATTTCTCCTTGGTTCCATCTTTCCCTCACACCCCACATCTACCATATCACAAGAATTGGGGAGCCGGCGCCGTGGCTCAATAGGCTAATCCTCCACCTTGCGGCGCCGGCACACCGGGTTCTAGTCCCGGTCGGGGTGCCGGATTCTGTCCCCGTTGCCCCTCTTCCAGGCCAGCTCTCTGCTATGGCCAGGGAGTGCAGTGGAGGATGGCCCAGGTGCTTGGGCCCTGCACCCCATGGGAGACCAGGAAAAGCACCTGGATCCTGGCTCCTGCCATCGGATCAGTGCGGTGCGCCGGCTGCAGCGGCGGCCATTGGAGGGTGAACCAACGGCAAAGGAAGACCTTTCTCCCTGTCTCTCTCTCACTGTCCACTCTGCCTGTAAAAAAAAAAAAAAAAAAAAAAAAGAATTGGGGACATTGCCTTTAAAACATGTCTTGACTCCATTTGTTTCTGTCTCTGTGGATATCACTCTTTCCCAACTGCCTCCACATCTCCTCTTACTGTAATAGTCTCCTAAATGGCATACTTACTTTTCACTTGTATTCTCTGAAATTCATTGCCCATGGAGCATCCAGACTGATCCTGGTGAAATGTATATCTAACTATGATATTATTCTTATTGAAATTCTATTATTAAGAATCCACAGGGCCAGCACCGTGGCTCACTTGGTTAATCCTCTGCCTGCGGCACCGGCATCCCAAATGGATGCTGGATTCTAGTCCCGGTTGCTCCTCCTCCAGTCCAGATCTCTGCTGTGGCCCGGGAAGGCAGTGGAGGATGGCCCAAGTGCTTAGGACCCTGTACCTGCATGGGAGACCAGGAGGAAACACCTGGCTCCTGGCTTCAGATCAGCGCAGCGCCGGCTGTAGCGGCCATTTGGGGAGTGAACCAATGGAAGGAAGACCTTTCTTTCTGTCTCTCTCTCACTGTCTAACTCTATCTGTCAAATTAAAAAAAAAAAAAAAAAAGAGAATCCACATTTTCCACATTTCTCTACCCATGATACTACTTTATTTATTTATTTGTTTATTTATTTAGAAAACTTTCATTACTTATTGATACTACTCTTAATTAAAACTTTCTAGTGACTTCTCAACTCAGAAAAATTCCAAACTGCTGACACTAGTTTACAAAACTCTCTATTATCTGGTCATTTCCTTTCTCTTCAACCTGATGCTCTACCCTTTTGCCATCACTCCCTGTGCCTCAGCCACTCTGGCCATCTTCCTGCTTCTTCTTATTTTTTTTTTTTTTAAGATTTATCTATTTATTTGAAGGAGTTGCAGAGAGAGGTAGAGACTGAGAGAATGGTCTTCTATCTGATGGTTCACTCCCCAGATGGCCACAACTGCCAGAGCTGAGCCGATCTGAAGCCAGGAGGCAGGAGCTTCCTCCAGGTTGCTCATGCGGGTGCAGGGTCCCAAGGACTTTGGCCATTTTCTGCTGCTATCCCAGGCCATAGCAGAGAGCTGGATCGGAAGAGGAGCAGCTGGGACTAGAACCGGCGCCCATATGGGATGCCGGCGCTTCAGGCCAGGGCTTTAAACTGCTGTGCCACAGCACTGGTCCCTCTTCCTGCTTGTTTAACATGCTAAGCTTGTTTGGCGAACAGTAAGCACTCAACAAACATCTCTTGAATGAATGAGTAAAAGAATTCTCAGGTTGCTGAAGGGAAGAATCTCATTACATCCTGAACAGTGCCACCTCCAAATCCTTTCAGTTCTTAATTCCCACCCAGGATAATTCCACACTGGAATCCAGAATAGAATGACTTGATTTCCTTACCATGAAAGTGGGTATCATTGACTATTTGTTTCAACCTGGAATCTTATAACATTTAATTCTATATTACTATTGAATATTTTTTCCATTTTCAAATTTTCCTTTTTCTTATTTCCTATTAACATCTCTGACCATATTATTTCATTCAGCTCAAATAACAACCTGAATATGCATAATTAAATTTATTTTTTCCCTAAGGAAAAAAGATGAAGTTCAAAGAGTCCATACAACTCTAGTTAGAGAAAATAGATCTATCAGATACAAATAAACTCTGGATTTTTCCTTTCCTGGAGACAGTATCCTATCAGGACTGTGGATTAAAATTTTGTACAATAATAATTAATGACTTAAACAAATATTTCCCAAATTTGACTGCCATGTATAATAATTTTGAGTTCCTGAATCCTTAGATTTGCAGAATAGCAAGTTGCAATAAGGCTCAAGAATCTGTGTGTTTCAGGAGCTTCCAAAATTATCTTAAAGAAAGCCATTTTGCTTTAAAACTGACACTCAAAACAGACAACAAGCAAGCAAATGAAAACAAGGGAATGATAAATACCTGTTATCTCCAGGAAGATTTTTGAAAGACCATCTTAGATTAGTTTATCTGATTAATTTTGTGGTCCAGTGACTCTCCTGGGCTGAAATGTGGGAAGATTAGATTTGGAGACTTTGGTCTCAGTCTATGAGGAGAAAAAATTCATAGGAATATTTTCTAGGAGAAGAGTCACAAAGCACAGGATGGGGCCTGAGCTCGATGTGGAAAGCATCCCAAAGGGTACACTAAGTACAGAAGAGCCTACTTTCAGTGCTGTAAGGTTCTTCAGTAAAATTCACCTAGACATTTGAGACTGATTTATTGTCTCTTCAAGATGCTTAAAGTCTTTGCATAAGTCATTCAACAGGTTTGTAAATGATTTTAAAAAATGTGTTCAATGTAAAGTGGTTGAAAGAACATTTTATAGGAATACTTGTACATGATAATTTAAGTTACCAGAAATTACTTTATAAGCATCACCACACTAATCTCCCTGACCCCACTACATAGTCTGCTTCATCATGAAATAATGATATCATGAAACAGCACATTCCGAGTGCTTTTTTTTTTTCTTGGAGAGCACAAAACTTTGTCAAATCCACACATGCCTGTTATATGATGTTGGCTCCACCACACTTCAAGCATGGAGTCCTGTCTAATAGGAGAGATGAATGTCCTTCTGAGGCTTAGAGTCTCTGGAAAATCACATTTGGTATCTTGCACATGGCTGACCTGTTCATGGAAAAGGTCAGTGTGCAAAAGGGCTTTTTTCCTCCTTTCCTAAATCAGCTCTGCTGGAAGGAATTGTGCTGCCATGGAAGAAGGTTTTCATCCCTTCATGCCATTCCACTTGCTGAGCTAGTTCTTCCACCATGGTTGGGTGTGGAGTTTCAAATGATGAACTGGAACACAGGAGCCTTCATCTGCCCCTGGGAGGGCCACAGCTCTACATTCAGTAACCCAGCCTATTGCAGGTTATCTCTATCTCCTTTAAACACTGGTGAAAACTGATAAGTTCAACTGTTTTTCTAATTTCTGCTTTAGTGTATCACCCTAATAGACTCAAAAAAGGTTATTTTATTATGACTTGAAATATTATTTTAGGACTTTGTTCTATTTGTCTTTAGAAATATTTTAATTGCCTTTTATATTTCAAACTAGTTCCATTTGTTGACTTTTTAATAATTGGTTATAGTTTGTCATGAAAATATCTTTTTATGGTTTCCAAATTTGAGTGGGGTACAGTTCTGAGGAACCCACTTGGAGGCAAGGCAAATTAGGGTTATAAAGGATGCCACTGTGATCTCAGTACTGTAAGACTCTACCAGTATTCACAATGTTCTTTTCTAAAATGCAAGAAAAAAGTATGCTTTTAAAATAAGATTTTAAGTTTCAAAGTACCTAAGTTCTGGGTTGGACTGCACTGAAACACTGTCTCTTAGACACAGAATGTCTCTCCTTAGAGCTGCTTTCTAATCTCTGCTGTTTAGTGGATAGCTTTATATGTTGAATCTAGGGTTTAATGACACAATCTTTCTTTCCAGATCAATTTAATATGTTAATAACATCCATCTGAGATAATGATTAATTATTTAATAAAATAATAAAATAACTCTTCCTAAAAAATCTCACTGCCCTAACTTTTTTTTTAAAGATTTATTTTTATTTATTTGAAAGTCAGAGTTACAGAGAGGCAGAAGCAGAGAGAGAAAGAGAGAGATTGGTCTTCATCCTTTGGTTCACTCCTCAGTTGGCCACAATGGCAGGAGCTGAGCGGATCTGAAGCCAGGAGCCAGGAGCTTCTTCTTGGTTTGCCACGTAGACACAGGGTACCAAGGACTTGGGCCATCTTCCACTGATTTCCCAGGTCACAGCAGAGAGCTGGATCAGAAGTGGAGCAGCTGGGCTTGAACTGGCGCCCACCTGGGATGCTGGCACTGCAGGTGGTGGCCTCACCTGCTATGCTACAGCACTGGACCCCCATTCACAATAGCCAAGACCTGGAACCAACCTAAATGCCCATCAATGGTAGACTGGATAAAGAAATTATGGGATATGTATTCTTTAGAGTACTATACCGCAGTAAGAAACAACGAAATCCAGTCATTTGCAACAAAATGGAGGAATCTGGAACACATCATGCTGAGTGAAGTAAGCCAGTCCCAAAGGGACAAATACCATATGTTCTCCCTGATCGGTGACAACTGACTGAACACCAAAAAGGAAACCTCCTGAAGTGAAATGGACACTATGAGAAATGGTGACTTGATCAGCATAGCCCTGACTGCTAATGGACAACTTAATACATTACCCCTCATAGTATTTTTTTTTTGTCTGTTCTACTTAATATGACTGGTTTAATTCTGTAATTATCACACAGTTATTCTTAAGTGTTTAAAATTAACTGAAATGTGATCCCTGTTAAACATAAGAGTGGGAATAAGAGAGGGAAGAGATGTATAATTTGGGGCATGCTCGGGCTGACTTGCCCCAACTGGTAGAGTTGGAAACATACCAGGGGATTCCAATTCAATCCCATCAAGGTGGCATGTGCCAATGCCATCTCACTACTCCAAGTGATCAATTTCAGTTCACAATTGATCATAATGAAAGGACTAAGAGTCAAAGGGAGCACATAAACAAGTCTAGTATCTGCTAACACCAACCGATAGAATAAATAAAGGGGAGAGTGATCCAACATGGGAAGTGAGATACTCAGCAGACTCATAGAATGGCGGATGTCCTAAATAGCACTCTGGCCTCAGAATCAGCCCTAAAGGCACTCGGATCTGGCTGAAAAGCCCATGAGAGTATTTCAGGCATGGAAAGCCAAGACACTCTGGCAAAAAGATCTCTGTGAGTGAGATCCCAGTGGAAAGAACAGGTCTTCAAAGAGGGAGGTGCCTTTCTCTGAAGGGAGGAGAGAACCTCCACTTTGACTATGACCGTGTCTAAACAAGATAAGAGTCGGAGAACTCAAGGGGCTTCCATAGCCTTGGAAACTCATAACTGGTGCATAGGGAGATTACTGATGCCATAAACAGGAGTGTCAATTGGTAAAGTCAACAACAGGAGTCACTGTGCACTTACTCCTCATGTAGGATCTCTGTCCTTAACGTGCTGTACACTGAGGCTTAATGCTATAACGAGTACTCAAACAGTATATTTCACTTTGTGTTTCTATGGGGGTGCAAACGACTGAAATCTTAATGTACACTAAACTGATCTTCTGTAAAAAAAAAAAAAAAAAGAAAGAAAGAAATTATCAATTCCCAACTTGACTCTCACTGGGATTAAACATGACAATAGGTCTGATCTGATTTCATCATCATTTAAAAAAAATCATCTATTATTTTTCACTTTATGTTTCTGTGTGGGAGCAAACTGTTGAAATACTTACTTAAGGTATACTAAGCTGATCTTCTGTATATTAAGATAATCGAAAATGAATCTTGATGTGAATGGAAGGGGAGAGGGAGTGGGAAAGGGGAGGGTTGTGGGTGGGAGGGACGGTATGGGGGGGGAAGCCATTGTAACACATGAGTCGTACTTTGGAAATTTATATTCATTAAATAAAAGATTAAAAAAAAATAAATTGTCAAAAAAAAAAAGTAGCAACTGCTCAGTTGAAGCAGAGATTTACCCTCTGGTGTTTGTGAACTTTGCATTCCTTGTCACTGATGATTCAAATTTCTAGATTTTCTGATATACATTGAGTTTTTATATGTCATCTCATCATGAGGAGACAAGTTCACACTGAAATAATTTACCTTTCACATCAATAAGCACAGAAGAGCCTACCCCTTCAAAAAAGAAAAGTCAGGAGTCTTCAGACTATTATGTGTAATTATTTTCTGTTGGCTAAGGCATTTTAAAAGGCTTTAAATATATACTTACAGACTTTATATTTTAAGAAAGGTTTTATGTAGAAATCAAATATTTCGTTTAACATTTTTTTTTTACTTTTATTTAATAAATATAAATTTCCAAAGTACAGCTTTTGGATTACAGTGGCTTTTCCCCCCCATAACTTCCCTCCCACCTGTAACCCTCCTATCTCCTGCTCTCTCTCCCATTCCATTCACATCAAGATTCATTTTCAATTATCTTTATATACGGAAGATCAATTTAGCATATATTAAGTAAAGATTTCAACCGTTTGCACCCACACAGAAACACAAAGCGTAAAGTACTGTTTGAGTACTAGTTTTAGCATTAATTCACATTGAACAACACATTAAAGACAGAGATTCCACAAGAGGAGTAAGTACACAGTGACTCCTGTTGTTGACTTAACAAATTGACACTCTTGTTTATGGCATCAGTAATCACCCGAGGCTCTTGTCAGGAGTTTCCAAGGCTATGAAAGCCTTTTGAGTTCGCCAACTCTGATCTTATTTAGACAAGGTCATAGTCAAAGTGAAAGTTCTCTCCTCCCTTCAGAGAAAGGTACCTCCTTCTTGATGACCCGTTCTTTCCATTGGGATCTCACTTGCAGAGATCTTTCATTTAGGGTTTTTTTTTTTTTTTTTTTCCCCAGAGTGTCTTGGCTTTCCATGCCTAAAATACTCTCATGGGCTCTTCAGCCAGATCCAAATGCCTTTAGGGCTGATTCTGAGGCCAGAGTGCTATTTAGGACATTTGTCATTCTATGTGTCTGCTGTGTATCCTGCTTCCCATGTTGGATCATTCTCTCTCTTTTTGATTCTATCAGTTAGTATTAGCAGACACTATTCTTGTTTAAGTGATCCCTTTGACTCTTAGACCTATCAGTGTGATCAATTGTGAACTGAAATTGATCTCTTGGACTAGTGAGATGGCATTGGTACATGCAATCTTGAAGGGATTGAATTGGAATCCCCTGGCACGTTTCTAACTCTACTGTTTGGGGCATGTCCGATTGAGCATGTGCCGAACTGTACATCTTCTCCCTCTCTTATCCTCACTCTTATATTTAACAGGGATCATTTTTCAGTTAAATTTACACACCTAATAATAAAATTGTGTGTTAATTAAAGAGTTCAAATGATAGTATTAAGTAGGACAAAAAAATACTAAAAGAGATTAAGTATTAAGTTGTTCCTCGACAGTCAGGGCAACGGCTGATCAAGTCACTCTTTCTCAATGTTTCCCTTTCACTTCAACAGGTTTCCTTTTTTGTGCATGGTTAGTTGTCACTGATCAGGGAGAACATGTGATATTTGTCACTTTGGGACTGGCTTATTTCACTCAGCGTGATGTTTTCCAGATTCCTCCATTTTGTTGCAAATGACCGGATTTCATTTTTTTTTTTACTGCTGTATAGTATTCTATAGAGTCATGTCCATAATTTCTTTATCCAGTCTACTGTTGATGGACATTTGGATTGATTTCAGGTCTTAGCTATTGTGAATTGAGGTACAAGAAACATTAAGGTGCAGACAGCTTTTTTTGTTTGCCAATTTAATTTCCTTTGGGTAAATTCCAAGGAGTGGGATGGCTGGGTCGAACGGTAGGGTTATCTTCAGGTTTCTGAGGAATCTCCAGAGTGACTTCCATAGTGGCTTGACCAGTTTGCATTCCCACCAACAGTGGGTTAGTGTCCCTTTTTCCCCACATCCTCGCCAGCATCTGTTGTCGGTAGATTTTTGAATGTGAGCCATTCTAACTGGGGTGAGGTGAAACCTCATTGTGGTTTTGATTTGCATTTTCCTGATTGCTAGTGATTTGAACATTTTTTCATGTGTCTTTTGGCCATTTGGATTTCCTCTTTTGAAAAATGTCTATTGAGGTCCTTGGCCCATCTCTCAAGGGTTGTTTGTTTTGTTATTGTGGAGTTTCTTGATCTCTTTGTAGATTCTGGTTATTAATCCTTTATCTGTTGCTTAGTTTGCAAATATTTTTTCCCATTCCATTGGTTGCCTCTTCACTTTCCTGACTGTTTCTTTTGCAGTACAGAAACTTCTCAATTTGATGCAATTCCAAATGTTAATTTTGGCTTTGACTGCCTGTGCCTCCAGGGTCTTTTCCAAGAAGTCCTTGCTTGTGCCTATATCTTGTCGGGTTTCTCCAGTGTTGTCTATTAATTTGATGTTGTCGCGTCATAGATTTAGATCTTTAATCCATGTTGAATGGATTTAACATTGTTTAAGTTTCAATGATTCATGTCAAAACAAAATTACACATTAGCCAAATGCCAAACAAACTTGATATGGGGATGAATGAGATCTGGGTCATTTTGGCTCCAGACTGCAAAGTGCTTTTAAATATTCAGCCTTATGCATGCCATTTCCCTACAGAGCACCCCATCTCAGCATTTAGACCATGAGGCTTAAGCGGAGTTTCACAGGAAATATGGAGAATACTCCATTTCTGTTAATTTATAATGGCTGAATTGACTTAATGAATGGTAACAAATAGACTTTTTTCATCCACACACCAGTTACCATTCTATTTTCAGTGGTTTCTGCTATAGCGTCAGTAGTAGCAAGTTTAATTACACAATAGCTGGTGGAGGCATGTGGTGTGAATTTAATGCAGGCAAAAGGAGAGAGGCTACTGGACATCAAATTTGATACTGCATAGGGGGATAGAATCTGTAGGAATACACATATGGAATGAGACATCAGAGATTACAAAATGGATATGGAAATTTACTTATTGGACTAGTGTTTATTTATTGAGAAAACTTGATGAATTGAAATAAAAAACAACTACTGAACATTACTCCTGAATTTTCCTGTCTTAGGAGTTAATCAAATCTCTGAATTTCTAACCATATGTGAAATGTTAATTTTTCAAGATGCCTTTAACATGACTTCAAGAAGTCCTGAAGGTTTGATTAAAGTATTTGATAGGATATCATCAGTTAAAAGAGCCAATTATAGCTTTATTGATTGGATAATAAAACTCTTTTGTGTAGAATCAACTTGACAAAATGTGGCTCCAAAATGTAATTATTATCAGTAGACAACCATTTAGAGTTACTTGCTATCTATTTTATATATATACATGTATATATATATATATATACATACATATATCAATAAATCTATGTGGAGGTGGATAACAAGTACGTAAAAGATTTTCCTCACAGACCGCACTTAATGTATTTTCCTTATCTTATTTGATTGATTATCAGCTAATTTGCTGTATAGTTTACCTCTAGGAAATAAAAGATTAATATTGATAATATAAAATAAGCCATCTTGCCAAGTGTTTTGATATTGAGAAAAGCAATTTGTTGTTTCTGAGCACTAATGCATGCCTCATCTTAACTACATATTGATTTTTTCCTTACATGCCGTTGGAATGAAGGTTTCTTATATGAATAACTGAACAAACATTTAGAGGTATATTCAGCAATCCCTTATCGTGAAGACTATCTAGCACACTAGTACTTAGATCTAAATAATGCTAAAAACAATAATTACAATAAAAATTGCCTTAACCAATAGGATGAGTGTGTAAACCCGCAGATTAGAAAATCATGCTAAGAAATCACAGCTACTGATATTCTAATGTTCTTTGGACTTTACAGTTGTTGAGTAATGGTGTTTAAATTGAAGCAAGAGGGAAGCCATACCTTTCTCAGAAAGTTACATGATTCACTGTGGGCTTTTAATTTTTAAATGTTTTATCTTTAGCAGAAAACAGCACAGAATTGATTATTTTCCATTCTATAGTTCTGTTGTGATAACATTTAAGATTAATAGGTGCAGAATTATATTATCACTACATACTTACTGAAATGCAAAATGCTATATTTATGTCCTAGAAAAATAATATAAATCATTCTTCAGGTACTGGAATTAACTAATTAATTAAACATTTGTTGGACATTTGCTATGAGTCATGTACTTTGCAGAGGCTGAAAATATAAAAATATCATATATAGTGTTGGATTTTTCTTATTTTTTGGTGCTTGCAAAAAGACACCATGTTTTCATGGAGTTCATGGTGTTATTGGAGAGATAAGAAAACAGCTGGAAAAGACAACCTTACATAAGCGACCTGTAAAGAGTCTGGGGTAGATTATAAGGACAGGTAAACCTGGAAGGCAGAAGAAGCCAGTGTGTTCTCAGTTAGGGAGGCAGTGGTGAGGGCTGTGATGACTATGGTCCTGAAGAGATGAGATGCTTCAGCACCCAGAAATTGATGTATGTCTGAATACTGCAACTTTGAAGGTGTTTTGGTGTGTGACATCATAATATGAACAAAGAACTCAAGAAATACTACGAGTTTGGAGTCCACTACAAATCAGTTCTGTAATTGGTTCCTCTTTAACTTTTACTTTCACAGAGATCCTTCCTTCCACACTTCTTTCCACATCTACCTTAAACACCTTAGGGAGGAAAAATTTCACAAAATTCAGAAAACTCTATTTCAGGAGGAGTGAGTAGTAATATCATGTACACATAAAAAGCCTTATAATTCTGTGGTGAACTTAGAACAAAATTCTCCTTAAGAAACTTTAATTACATCATGGTTAAATGTTAACTTTTGTGTGTATATGTGAAGTCTCATTCTGAGACCATAATCTCACATACCTCAATGGAGTGGTTGGACAAATAGGAAAAAATTAGTAACCAGGGAAGCTAAGGTAATGATTAGTAAACCCTAATGAAGCGAGTCACTTCATGAAGAAAATAGAGTAACATGAAATGATTAATAACTATAAATTTTTCCTCTTGTATCATGACAATAATATTTGGATTTTTCTTATAATTAGCACTCATATTCTTCTATATTTTCCACAACTCCAACTTAATTTAATTATTTATTTATTTTTCTCTTAATGTTCTATTTATTTATTTGAAAGTCAGAGTTACAGAGAGGGAGAGACAGAAAGAGAGATCGAGAGCTGTTCCATATGCTGGTTCACTCTCCAGATGTTTGCAACAGCAAGGGAAGGGCCAGGACTGGGCCAGGCTAAAGACGGAAGCCAGGAGCATCTTCCAGGTCTCCAATGCGGGTAGCAGGGGGTCCAAACACTTGGGCCATTTTCTGCTGCTTTTCCCAGGCTTTTTGCAGGGAGCTGGATCAGAAGTGGAGCAGATGGGACAGATGAGGGCCCATATGGGAAGCCAGCATTGCAGGCAGCAGCTTTACTTGCTTTGCCACAATATTAGCTTCTCAATTAATTACTTTTCTTAAAATTAAATAGCCCTATTTTTCCCAAGGAGGTATACACTCTCGGCTACAAGATGAAAAGTTATTTCCTTTAATATTCATGATTCAGTAGGGCATTTTATGGCTTGCAAGAGTGGCAGCTTAAGTGCATATCTTCTGTACATACAGAGGTCAGAAATAATTTTCTTCATGATATAGAATTAAAATCAATACTCTTACTTCCTTAAGAAAACAAGCATAACATAATGTAAATGAGAAATGAGTAAATTATTAATAGAAGGGCTTATCTAAAGTAAAAAGCAAGCTAAGCAAGGTCAACACAGAGAATTAAGTTTTAGGAAGCAGAGCAAGTTACAGGAAGCTGTGAGGAAGTGAGATTTATCACCACAGCTTTGTCTTCAGAAAGTCACTGTTATCTGAAGGATTTCAAGTCATGTTACAAACACCTTGCAAATGGTTCTTGTGAGTAAGTGTCTGGTATTATATTCAGCTAGAAGATGAGGAACAAAGCAGTAGAGAATCTTGCTTGTCTGGGAGGTCTTGCTCGTAAGACTCATGGTTACTCCCAGTTTTCTCAAGAACACAATACTGATGATCAAGCTGTTGGATGCTGCTGTTAAGGTTGCTTAAACTTCCTCATTTTCACTTCGGCACTTTTCTGTGTGCTCTCTGCTCAGGACTTAGGCAAATCTCACATGTCAGACTTATCACTTCCTTTCACCCCGCACTCGCTATGTCTCCAGCTATTGAAAATGTGACAAAACTATCTAGGTTAGTTGGAAAGGCCATTTTCTCTTTTGTTGTTAGAGAATGGACTTTACTAGTGATCACCTTTCTGGGCCCTTCCCTGATTTCTGATTTCACAGAGTCTTGCTTTTACTTCATATTTCCCAAAGTAAGAACAGATATTTCTATACACCTGGAAAAGTATTCCACCTAGAAAGAAGAAGGCTGTCAGACAGACTGACCCCCTTGAATGACAGACAGATGTAAAACCATCAGCCAAACTAGAACCATTTTTCATGATAACTTTCTCTTCTTCTGCACATGTAGTTTATTCACATTTGCAGGCTTCTTTATCTTACTTATCAAATTATTACTTCCATACCAATTTATTCATTTATTTATTGACACAAAAAACCTTAGAACCTTAATTTTGATGTCAGTGATGGGGATACAGACATATGTGAAACAATCTTTTGCTTTAAATTATTTATAGCTTAATAAGAGGGGCTTACAAATATGAATAATACAAAATTAAAAATTAAAGTGTATAATGAATATATATCTAAAATATTATGGAGCCATAGGGCAGGATGTGGTTAGGAGACAATGCTGTATGGATCATTTTTTCAGCTGAGTATTGCTTCCTTTCTTAATTAAGGTGGAGGTAAATAGGTGCTGTCTGAGTAATCATATGCTACCTGGGATCCGTCTTTGCTTTCAGCTGGGCATAACACTTTTTAAAAAGCCTCTACTGGTTGGAGAGTGAAGAGACCATTAAAGCTAACCAAAAGAGAGAGATTGTATGGCATCATTGTGTGTAGAATCATATATTTGATATTTATTCTCATCCTGTATTGTGGAAAATGGTTATTGGACTTATGTACAGGTGTATGATATGTACATATATATATATGTATATCAGTTTTATAATGTAGAATACATCACAAACATGACATCATTTGCAATATTATCTTTCAAGCAGATGTTTCTGAAGGAATTGCATTTTTTTTTGACCATTAAAAATTAAACGGATATCTAGTAGAGAAGGTTGGACCTCAGGGCCTTCCTTCCTTACTTATTTCCCTACTTACTTCCTTACTTACTTCCCAGTTCAGAACAGAGGGTCATTTGAATGTAGGGCATTAGTACTTCACCAAGAAAATAGGTTAAAACAGCACAAAAAGGAAAGCCTTACTCAGAGACACACAGGCACAAAAGGTAGGAGATTATTTATCCCAATAGTGTATTCAACCACAAGGGAAAAAACAGGAGCTAGAATGACGCTCTTTTCCTCACATCTCTCCCATGAGGAATTCAAATGACTACCTCAGTCTTATGTAATGGACAGCAATTCTCTTCACATGGTTTTGCTTTGTTCCTAATCCCTGGCAGATAATAATAATGTAGAATTCCTAAAGACTACCAACTTACTGTCTTCCTCAAAAGTATCCTTCCAAAGGTCGTATGAACTTCTGAATAGTCAAAGACCACCTTGCTTGATTCATTTTAGTTATCATAATTTCCTACTCATTTCTAGTCACACTAATTCCTGTTCCACCCCCTAACAACTCACCTTCTGATTCTGAATATTTTCCTTGTCCTTCCACTTTTGTGGAGGAAATTATTCTTTTTCCCCTCATACCGAACCACATGACTTCAACTTTCTATGGTTCTGCAACTTGAGAGACAAAGTAAAAACTTTAAACACAGCACAAAGAATATGGAGGGATGGGAAGGGGCAAAATTCTTGTTTTGCTTCAGTTACCAACTGGTAGCAGGAACTTAGAAACTTGTTCTACTTCCTGCACCTCAATTTCTTCATTTATTTATAACAAAGGAAAAATGAAATATGTAAATATCTAAGTGACTTTCTGGTTAAAACAGCAATATAGTTTGACAAATTTTTCTCAAAATGAATAGCATCAAGTTTCAACATGTAAAAAATGATGACAAAGCTATTCTCACATCTGTATTAGTCAGTTATAAGTGAAAAGTTTCATAGAGTTTATGGAAAAGTGCAATTAAAAGACAAGTTTATTTTTGTACAAAAAACTTTGAAGTCTTGCATAGTTCTCTCATAATATAAATTTTCCACAAATTGAAGATCTCATACTTCTGCATTTACACACATTTAATGATATTTATTAAACACACACACACACACACACATATATATATATATACAAATGCACATATTTTCTAAAATCCATGTTATCAATTTATTTGTCATAGCTGTTACACTGTGTTATATTGTAATCTTTGTTATCAATAGAACAATGAACCAAATGCCGGGGATCTGCATTCTAGGCGCTTGGAAATGTCACATTGACTCAAGGGACTTCCCTTTCAAATATAAAGAAAAGAAACTGTGGAAATGTCTATAAGTATATGATGCTCTTTTTATGAAGATTTTATTTATTTATTTGAGAGGTAGAGTTACAGAGAGACAGAGAGAAAGGTCTTCCATTTGCTGGTTCACTTCCCAAATGGCTACAATGGCTGGGGCTGAGCCTATCCAAAGCGAGGAGCCAGGAAGTTCTTCCCGGTCTCCTAGGTAGGTGCTACAGCGCCAGCCCCAAATGAAGCTTGTTTTAATCAAGATAGGAGAGATTATGTTGTGCAGTAACAAATGAAACATCAAATCTTTTGGCTTAAAGCAACAGAAGTTTATCACTCATGAAAAGCCGATTCTCCACTGTTTTCCATGTAGTGTCTCAGCACACTAGGCTGCTTGAATCGGGCTCCACTTTCACCATGGTGGAGCGTCCATCTCCAGCCACACTGCCTCTACACACATTTTAAAGCCTTGACAGAGTCATGGTTTTACCTACTTGCACTGTAGCTAGCTGGTATGTAGTCATCATCACGTTCTTGGAAGACAGCTGTAAAATGAAGTTTGATGGTCACTTAGCATTGTCTCTGCATGGTGGTAAATTAGAATGGAGCAGGGAGTGCATCCAGTGGAAGAGTTTCTCCAGTCCCATCTTCAATATTTCAGAATTCGGAATATTTTTGTCACCCAGTACTTTATAAAAGAGAAAGATTTTCTTCTTTACTGATTGACATTTGAAGTTGTAGGTTGGTTCTTAAATTTTCACATGCTTAAGGCATTAGGAAGTCCCAAACTCCCAACTGTTATCTGTAGAGTTTGATGGTGAGAAATGTGTGTGCCCTTCATCAAACACTTTTCTAGTGAGAAGAACTGACCAAGATTTACACGACATCTGTGCCCAAACAAGAAGAGTTCTTGGGATATCCACTGGAATCAGAAACAAACTTGGAAAATGAGAGGAAGAACAAAATATTAGTGTTTGCTAACAACTTCCACATGGATTTAGAAAGCTTTGGTGTCATGTGCTACTTTTTTTTAGGCAGAAAGAATAAGTCTTATGGAAAAGAGAGGGGGAAGAAAATTATTATGAAAAATTACATATAAGAGCATAGAAGTCAATTGAGACAGAGCTTCAGAGTGATACTAGTCCAAAGATATCAGTCTAGAAATTTCCTCTCTTTATCAAAGGAAAGGGAAGTTTGTCTTGATTGAATGGCTCCCACAGAAGGGGCTGGGTGGTTTATGCAGTAAAGAAGATGATGACAGATAACAATCTTAGGTCAAAGCCTTTGGGATGGCAATGTGCGTAGAATGATTTTTCCAGGGAGAATTGCTTCTGCCCACTAATTGTGGTCATATATTTTATAGCTATGGGAATACCGTGGCCACTAGTATAAATATCCCACTGCTTCAAGAAGCAGTGTTTATGTCTGAATCAGCAAAAGCTGTAGCTGCATGGACTTTCCAGGGTGCTTCTGAAACTCTACATAAAATCACGCATGGCTTCTTAATTTTTACCTACAGTAATGTATTTTTCTACCACATATAGCCTATTTTTTTTGCTAATAGTCGCAACTATTAATTCCATCTACTTTTTGACATTTCTCTAATTTTGAGATTTTACTTTTCTATTTATTCTTTTATCTGGCTACTATATTTTCATTCAATATCATCAGTAAGCACTTTTCCTGCCAACTCTTTTTTTTTTTAAGATTTATTTATTTACTTGAAAAGCAGAGTTAGAAAGAGAGAAAGATAGACAGACAGACATAGATCTTCCATCCACTGATTTCCTACCCAAATGGCTGCAATAGCCAGGGCTGGGCTAGACTGAAGCCAGGAGCCAGGAGCCTCTATGGGTCTCCCACATGGGTGCAGGGACCTAGGTACTTGGGCCTTCCTCTGCTGCTTTCCTAGGCACATTAACATGGAGCTGGATCAGAAGTAGAGCAGCAGAGATTCAAACCATGGTACATATGAGATGTCAAAGTTGCAGGTGGTGGCTTTACCCATTATTCTACAACATGGCTCCCCTGCCAAATCTTTAAATATTGACCCTGGAATTTTATCCACGGTTCTTCTTCAACATATTTTCTTTAAAGAATCTCACTCACTCTAGTGACATTTAGTTACCACCCAAACCTTTTAAATGACAAACTTGGATCAGTCCAACCATCCAATTTCACTGTGTTTATGCCAGGGTTACCTGCACTGGAGAAAATAAGAGAAAGAAGCTTTTGGTGCCACTCTGCATTAATGTGCCCAGGTGCTCAGCATTGCTGGGCCACCTGTTTACTAACAGACACTGTGCTCTGTTAATCTCAGCCAGGACAATTTTAGATCAGATGACTTCATATTTTACTTTACAAATTTGAAATAAAAACGACTGGACAGATTATCAAGAAAACGTGATTGGTCAGTGACGTTAAATGTTGCACAGAGATCAAGTAGGGAAAGATCTCAACAGTGAGTTTACAAATGAAGTCACCATTGGTTACTTTGTTAAGTGGTGGAAAATTACGTTGTAGTAAGTTAACAAAATTTACGGGAATCTTGGATTGGATCATGGTCTGGTTACAATGCAAAGAAGGAAAGGGGTAGGGCATGGTTGGAGGGCCATGTGGGATTGAGAGGAGGTATTAAAAGATTAGAGAAAACCAACACGCTTTAATCCTAATGGGGAAAGGGTCAGTAAAGGTAAGTCTCTGGAAACAATCACTCTGCTTTGAAAACATTCTCCTCCTCAGTGTATTCTTGGTGTGAGAGGTAAGAAAGATGGTTCCTACATTTCTGGCTCAGGTGATTGGTTGAAGTGGAGTGTGCTAACTACTGAATTGTAGCAGTAACTGTTTCTCAGAGTATCTGTGGTGGAGAACCAGTTTTCCATTTTTCATGTTTTGTTTCTAAGCCCATGTATGTCCAGTGGGTGAAACTGCTGCTTGCGACATCAGCATCCCATATCAGTGTATCAGTTCAAATCCTGGCTGCGTTGCTTCCAACCCAGCTCCTTGCCAATGTGCCTGGGAAGGCAGTGAATGATGACCCATTGGATCCTTGACTCCAATGTGGAAGACCTGGATGGAGTTCCTGGTTCCTTTGGCCAGGTCCAGCCCTGGTTGTTGCAGCCACTTGGGGAGTGAACCGGTGGGTAGATCTCCTTTATTCTATGTCTCTTCCTCTCTCTTTATCTATTGCTCTGCCTTTCAAATAAATACATAATAAATCTTCAAATAAAGGTTTTCATTCATTGCATATGTCTGTAAAATAAAAATAAATTACTAGAGGTAATTCATAAGCATGCTTACGAATTTAGATATTGCAGTATTGCTGAACTACTATGAAAGTTCCTAAGTGCTCTCACTTTCTGTAGTTAATTCATCTTGAACCTATTCATGTAATTCCTGTCAATAACCAGTCCACTGTCAATATTTTCAATAGCACTGATCTAGAGAACATAGAGGGAATAGCATTGTAAAGGATGGTGACACATTTCATTTTGTATGTGGTGAACTTGAAGCCACCTTCTGGACATTCAGAGACATCCAGTGAGTAATTAGGTATAGCACATTACACAGGCTTTAGACAAAGTTAAAGAACCCATAAAATAGCATTACATCTATTAGTTGTAGAAACAAAAACTAAAATACAACATATCTGTATTATGGTAAACTGTCGAGTGAAGAATGAAAACACTAAATATTTCAATACAGAAGGAGTTCCTAGAAAAAAATTCCAGGGGCTGGTGCTGTGTTGTAGCAGGTAAAGCTGCTGCCTCCAGTGCTGGCCATCCCATATGGGCACTGGTTTGAGTCCTGGCTGCTCCACTTCTGATTCTTCTCTCTGCTATGGTCTGGAAAAGCAGTAGAAGATGGCCCAAGTGCACTGTAGGCTCCTGGCTTCGATCAACTCAGCTCTGGCCTTTGCGACCGTTTGGGGAGTGAACCAGCGGATGGAAGACCTCTCTCTCTCTCTCTCAATCTGCTTTTGTTTCTGTAACTCTGCCTTTCAAATAAATAAATAAATCTTTAAAAAAATAAATCTTAAAGATATATGTTATCACATGTAGTTGTAATGTCTAGAAGGAAATACCTTTATCAACAGTATTTAACAGTATTTGCCCTTGGAGAGGAAAGTAGTTAGTGGAGAGTGTAATTTTTTAAAGTTAAATTCTGTATTGATTTTTTTCCAAAATATTTTTACAAATTTATGTATTATTTAAGCCGGCGCTGTGGCTCACTAGGCTAATCCTCCGCCTTGCGGCGCCAGCACACCGGGTTCTAGTCCCGGTTGGGGCACCGGATTCTGTCCTGGTTGCCCCTCTTCCAGGCCAGCTCTCTGCTGTGGCCAGGGAGTGCAGTGGAGGATGGCCCAAGTGCTTGGGCCCTGCACCCCATGGGAGACCAGGATAAGTACCTGGCTCCTGCCATCAGATCAGTGGGGTGCGCGGGCCGTGGCGGCCATTGGAGGGTGAACCAACGGCAAAATGGAAGACCTTTCTCTCTGTCTCTCTCTCTCACTGTCCACTCTGCCTGTCAAAAAAAAAAAAAAAAAAACAAAAAAACACACAAATTTATGTATTATTTAGGTCATTAAAAATAAGAATCATACAGTTTTCATGTATACAATTTTGTTTGAAATATATAGACACAAAAGAAATCAGTAGCTTGTTATAGTTTAGTTTTATAGAATTTATGTAATTAAGGAAGAGAATTTAGCACAATAGGTAAGAGCTCATTAGCATCATATAATCACTGAGCCAAGACCAACTGGACCATTTGCAAGCTTTGTGATCCTGGGTAAGTTTTTCTACTTCTCAGCCTCAGTTTTCTAATCACTAAATTGGAGATCATTCAAAGAAAAGTATCCTGTGCTATTGCAAGGATTGAAATAATTGCATGACATAATGCATGTAATATGTATTGCTCAGAGCTTAGCAAATATGTAAGTTGATCAATGTTACATCCCTCGAGTATTTTACTGTTAGACTCTTTTTTTCTATTATTTTTATTTTTTTGACAGGCAGAGTGGACAGTGTGACAGGCAGAGTGGACAGTGAGAAAGACAGAGAAAGGTCTTCCTTTTCCGTTGATTCACCTCCCAGTGGCCACTGCGGCTGGCACACCGTGATGATCTGAAGCCAGGAGCCAGGTGCTTCTCCTGGTCTCCCATTCGGGTGCAGGGCCCAAGCACTTGGGCCATCCTCCACTGCACTCCCAGGCCACAGTAGAGAGCTGGACAGGAAGAGGAGCGACTGGGACAGAATCCGGCACTCCAACTGGGACTAGAACCTGGTGTGCCGGCGCCACAGGTGGAGGATTAGCCTAGTGAGCCACAGTGCTGGCCACTGTTAGACTCTTGAAATGTGAAGAATGATATACAATAAGAAATCAGGAAACAGTCAATTCTCCCCAAATTCCTCCCCCGAGTGTGCATTTAGATTATAATAATAAAGCGAGAGGGCTAGATTATTTGTTTTCATTTGTTTTTGTAAGCAATGCTTATGAGGAGTAGATGACATGTGGGTCCTGGATAAGAACACAGAATTGAGTCTTCATTCTGAGTCTGTTAATATCAGCTGTGGGATTTTGGCTGCAGAACCTGTCTGAAAGTCAATGTGCTTATCTGAAAAATGGAGCTGATATCCATTTTCTCCTTGGGTGCAGATATCATTTATGAAAAGGCCCTGCAGTGTAGCTACTTGATAAATAATTATATTAGTTGTTTTTTCCTTCTTAAAACAAATAGGCATTTTAACAGATCACTTTTTGTTCCAGAATTTTTCTTTATATAAACCTTCATGATTAAGTAGAACACACACCTGTAAATGTGTCTTCTCTCCCCTATCCTGGAAAGTCCCTCCAGAGTACTCAAACCGTGTAATCAATTAGGCAAATATTTTTTATTCTATCACTTTAACTTGTTCAATGAAACTCCCTGAAATATTTTCTTATTGACCCCCTGTATTAAGAAAAGAATGATCTTGACAGAGGGAGTTTTAGAAGTCCTTTTTGAATGATAATGGGAGAAATATATGGTGTGTGGAGAGGTGAGGAGCATCCCACATAATGAATCACATGCAGAATGTACAACAGAGGATTCAATATTGTGCTCCTAAAACCTCAATAGTGCTTACTGTAAGTGATATTTTTGTGGCCTTTCCTTCGTCCAGATATTTGTCATTCTGTAGTTGATTTAGAAAGAGATTCATGGAAAGTCATAATTATTTAAAGAAGGGAACAGGCAAAGTGTTCTTTTGTCATGTCTATAAATCTTTCCTTATGCTCTGCTGAGAACTCTGCTCTGGCTGTCTGCTTTAACCATGTAACAGGCGTATATCATGATGTCAGGAGTTGTCAGACCCTCAGAACTCTCTATAATGTGAGATCAGAAGCAGAGACAATTTCATTGTAACAATTCTAAGTACAAAATATAAATACCATTCAGCTGGCACATTGGCATCATGCCAACAATTTATTTTTTTCTGCTGTGATACTTGCTTGTTGAAAGATTTATTTATGCAAAGTTAGACAAAGCTAGAATAAGAGAAATTTGGAAGGAAACATAAAAATAAAAATTAGTTATGTTTATTTTATTTGAAAGGCAAGGAGGGGGAGA
The DNA here is from genome assembly GCF_964237555.1 of Oryctolagus cuniculus. NCBI lineage: Eukaryota > Metazoa > Chordata > Mammalia > Lagomorpha > Leporidae > Oryctolagus > Oryctolagus cuniculus. Next base: position 56,926,695 of record NC_091436.1, on the reverse strand, counting down.
GAGATGGGGATAGAGAAAAGAGAGAGAGACAGAGAGAGAGAGAGAGAGAAAGAGAAAGAAAGAAAGAAAGAAAGAAAGAAAGAAAGAAAGAAAGAAAGAAAGAAAGAAAGAAATTTCTTTCATCCTCTGGTTCACATTCTCAAATGCCTGCAAGAAACAAGCCTAAGACAGTCCCAGTTCAGAAGATAGAGACTCAATTTAGGTATTCCACATGAATGGTAGAGACTCAGCTACTTGAGCCATCACCTGCTGCCTCCCAGGGTCTGCATTAACAAGAAGCTGGGGTGGAGGGCAGAGCCAGGATTCAAACTTAGGCACTCCTATATAGGATGCAGGCATCCCAAGTGGCAGCTTAACTCCAGCGCCAAATTTCTGTTCTCAAAAAGAAAAAATATTAACTAAAGATTACAATGAGACAGATGTTGCACACATTTTCAGTTATACTTTCATTGATTCTCTCCACAATACAAAAATATTACCAGAACAACAGAAAATAGTAAATATAAGAAACAAATCACTCAAACACAAGATATAGAAATCTCATTGATAGCCTTGAGAGAATATTTCTTTCTCATGATGAATTTTCCAATTGGGGATATTTTGCTAATTCTTCAACTTTGTTCATCTGCCTCACTGCAAACCATTATAGCTCCCATAAGAGCTATTGTTTTTGAAATGAAAAAATTTTAATGCTTGCAATAAACTCAGATATGAAGATTGAATTTACAGATATTTTGCTTTCCAGTGTGATTCCAAACTTCTAGTCCATGTTTTTGTTATGTAATAAAATATGGACTCAAACATTAAAAAAGGAAGACCTAGCTGCATTCTTTTCTTCTGAGAAATAAATACATCATTAAATGCACCATTGTACTTCCAGGTTGACCCCTGTCTGAAGACTTAACTTCTTGGTTAATGATTCACAATCAATGCCCAAGTTTCCCTGTATGATCAGTATTTTTTGATTGTCACTGAAAAAGGAGCTTCCAGAAATATATAGATGTGAATATAAATGTTGTACTCAGAAAGGAGATACTGTTCTCTTTTTCTATTTTTCTGTGAATCCTCTCTCCTCTCTGGAAACCAAACATGCTCTGTTTAAGTTAGAGTGGAATCTCTCTCTCACTGGTGTGGGCAAGCCCGAGCTTCTTGTCTGAGTTACATGCCTGCTGTCTGCCAATACAGCAGAGTTCACAGTCATATGAAGGCACAGACAATGCATGTGTGCTCTCTCCAGATACCAAGGCAAATCTTACTTTAAAAAAATTTTGGACTTATTTATTTGAAAGGCAGAGTTGGGGGGGAGGGTAGAGAGAAAGAGAGAGAGAGAGAGAGAGAGAGAGAGAGAGATTCTTTCATCTGCTGGTCTGCTGGTTCACTCCCCAAATGGCCCCAATGGCTGTGGCTGAGCAGGTGGAAGCCAGGAGCCAGGAGCTTCTTTCGGTCTTCCATGTGGGTGAGGTGCCCAAGAACTTGGACCATCTCCCACTGCTTTCTTGGGTACATTAGCAGAGATTGGAAGTGGGGCAGCCAGGGTCTTGAACCAGTGCTCATGTGGGTTGCCTTTACTGCAGGCTCAGGCTTATTCCACTATGCTCCAATGCCGTCCCCAGCAAACCTTATTTTAAATGCCTGTAGAGCAATGAGATTTTAATATACAGGGAACACGTATTTTGGTTGGTAAGTGAAAACATTTTTTCATAAGGTAAAAAGCAGACTTTAAAATTAGGTTTTCCTTATTTGAATTTTTTGCCTAGCTTTCTCAAATCAGTGAGACTACTGTGTCTTGCTCTGTCCTCCCCTCCTTCTGGCCTCCATTGGCTTTGGAAATTATACTATTAGTGTGCTTTGTTTATTTGTTATTTTCCGTGTTGCTGACAACACTTTTTAGATTAGGGTAAAGAGTGAGGAAGGCATGGCAGATTTATTCTTCTCTATTACAGTTTGAACTTGTTCCAGGCTCATCCTAAGATCTCTTATTTTTGCACCTTGTCTACTCCCAGGCAATATCACCCTGCAAGGGGCTTTGACCATGTACATGCTTTGTTCATTTTTGTCTCCAGCCCAGAGCTCTCCTATTAGATGCAGATTCCTATCTTCAAGACATTTTTAATTCTAACTAACCCAAATTGAACTTACTGTCATTTTCCCACTGTAAACAGAACAAAATGAGACTTTTTTTTTCTTACATTGCTGTTTAGAAGATACACAAGGCAGAAACCCGAGTCATCCTTGAAGTCTTGCTTTTTTTCACCTGCCATTTCAAATGAATCCAGCACCAGGTCCTGCTGGGTTTAATTTTCAAACATCTTTCAAGCCAGCAATTTAACTCTAATTTTATTGCCTCAACCCTAGTTCAAGCTGCCATCATCTTTACCTGGAGAACTATAACAGCCCCTGAAAATCTCCAACTTCACTCCTGCATAATCTGGGTTGCACTATACCACTACACTGCTGCTGGAATGATATGTTCCATAAAATGTAACTTCCCATGCTAGTCTCCTGTTTACAAAATTACATGATTTCTCATTTGTCTTAGACTAAAGAACCAAATACATAACATGGCCTTTCAGTTCTGCCTGGTATTCTCTCCTTCTCCCTAAGTGTCACATTTACTGCATATCTGTCCCTCAGGGCTTCTCACCAGTGGGGCCTCTTCTAGTCCCTGGAACACAGGGCTTTGCTTATGCTATTCTGACTTTATGGAAAAATCTTATCCCTTCTTTATTAAGACTCTCTCCTCACTGCCACATACACAGCACACTTTGATCTCCCACTTTTTGCTCAGATCTCACCAGGATCATCTCCTCCTCAAGAATATGGTCTTACTTCATTCTGATCAGGCCAAATCCAGCCCTTACAGACTCTCAGCACCTTTCCAAACACCAATCACGGTTCTACATTAACCCAAGTGGCTACTTTTGGGGCGTCTTCTCTACTGTGTGATAATAAGCTCCCTATGCACAGACCAGATGCTTTATTAGGTATTGTATCCCCAACCCTAAGCACAGTGTGATACTTATGCTGGCTTTAGGGGCATTTCAGAGTTCTGCTTGTTTATGCCAAAGAACAACATCACAGGAATTAACTGGTGATGCTGGTATTCTACTTTAATAGAAGCAACCTTCTGAGCATTCATCATGTATTTTGGTCTTTTGCGTTTTTGTAAATTGGTGTTTTATTCTGCAGAATAAGAAGTACTTTCTTTATGTGGACAGGAAATGTGTTACTTTTATCCTTTGAATTATGCTTGTACACAGATCAGTTTTTCAGAGCAGCCCTAATGAATAGGTTACGCTATTCATTGTTCCTGTCGTGGTTCTCAAGATCATACTTTGTCGTCAGCCATCTGCTTCCTAAGACAGGTCTCCCTGTTCTCTAAGGGTCTCAGCTCCATCTGTTAGAACTTCCTGAGTAATTTGGCCATTGTCAACCCAAACAATTTACCATCTTCCTTGGACTAATTACAATTATCGTATATTCCTTGCAAATTTTCAAACTCTGAGGTTTCACTATTTTCCCAGGCTTGCTGTGCCCCAGGTCTTAGGGATACCCTTTATCCCAGGTTCTAACCCTAGAGGAGGTATTTATCATACCTCCATGGTTTTAGGAATAAAGGATAAGAGTTTGAAGCAAGTGTCACTAAAATACTAAGTTCTATAAAATAATGCATTTCATTTCCTTTTATCATTTGCTATTGCCCTTTTAAAAATTTTGCCATTTTTGCTTTCTGACTATAATAACAGAAGAAAGGGTAAAATGACAACCTTTAATGTCTTCAAATTGAAGCTTAAAACAAAAATGCTGCTATCCAAGAGAAAGACATTTTTTTGGTACTTTTAATTGTTTTGGGGTAGATTTGGGTATTTGGCCTAGTGGTTGGGATGACAGCATGGCACAGTAGAATAACTGGGGTCAATACCCAGCCCCACTGCCAATTCCAGCTTCCTGATAATGCAGACCCTGGGATACAGCAGGAGGTGGCTGAAATAGTTTCATCCCTGCCACCCACATGGGAAATCTAGATTGAATTTCTGGCTTCTGGCTTTGGGACCCAACTGGGGTCATATTAGGCATTTGAGGAGAGAACCTGTGGATAGGAATTCTCTCTTTCTCTGTCGCTCCCCCTCTTCGTGGAGGAACGACACAGGACCCTGCGCTGTTCTTTCGTCTGCTCGGCCCTCCCCGGGTTTGCTGCTGGTTCTTCCCGGGTTGGCTACCGACCCTTCCACCTCTGTGGAAGGGCGGTTCCCCCTGCCACATTCCCCACTTCCGCGGGGGAGCGGCATACCGCCGGCCGGCTCTCTCGGGGGCTGCACAGGTGTTCCCTCAGATGTTCCCCTTAGATGTTCCTGGTGCATGCCGTCTCTCTCCTCTTTTATAGTCCTCCTCCGCCAATCCCAACTCGGCTGCCCACACGCCGAGTACGCTGCTCTCCTCCAATCAGGAGCAGGATCAGCTCCTGGAGGTCAGCACTCAAGTTGGCAAGAGGCAGCTGCGTAGAAGCTGTTTTCTCCTCTCCCAGCGCCATATTGTGGGAGAGCAGATGCATAGAATAAATCTTAATTCCAGTAACTCAGTCCAGTCCGGGTTGCTCCCCACATTCTCAAATAAATAAATAAAAAAAATTGACATTTTGTGCCCACTATGTGTGGATTGCATTAAAGAGGTTGTTCCATTATGGATGGAATATGGCACATGCTCTGCAAAAGCCTTTTTGTGTGTGTGGTTACTTAAAATCACATTTTTCATTGTATGTATCTTTCTCATTCATGCCGAGATGAAAAATGAAGATTTAGCTATTGTTTTAAAAATTGAGAAATTAGTATATAATTAGCTGCTAGTGCTTCCAACAAGCAGCTCAAAGAACTTGCTATGAGCTGAACATGATCTCAGTATTTTAAAGGCTTCAAGATTTATGGGTTACAGTCTCTGCACTCACTGGCATATTCCAAGCAGAGCATGAACAAATAGTGAACACTCAGAGGAGAGTAATATAAAGTTAATTACATAAATATCAGACTGTCAGGCTGCTATAGAAAAACATAGACTACATAGCTTATAAAGAAAAGAAAGTTTTCTCAGTTCTGGAGATTAGAAGCCTGGAATTGAGGTAGCACTATAGTCAAATTTTGGTGAGGGCTCCCTTTTTCACAGTGTTTTCTTGCTGGATTCTCACATGTGAGAGGAGTAGGGATCTGAGACCTCTTTTATGGGGCACTAATAACATTCATGAGGGATCCATACCAAAGACCTAATTGCCTTCCAAATATTCCACCTCCTAATACCTTCACCTTGAGGATTAGAGTAATGAATTTGAGGAGACACAAACATTCTAATTGCAGCAATATGCAAAGCAATTTGAAATAAAAATGACTTCGAAATAATCTTCTCTAAGTTCTTTTTTTCTTCAGAAGCCTTTTGTTTAAGGTATACAAACTTCATGCATTTCATAAATACAACTTTAAGAACATAGTAATAGTGATTCTTTCCACTGTATCCACCTTACCAACATTTCCACCGGCATTCCCACCATTCTTCCTCCTCCCTCTCCTATTCCCATTCCTGTTTTTTACTAAGTTTTTTTTTTTTTTTTTTTGACAGGCAGAGTGGACATTGAGAGAGAGAGAGAGAGAGACAGAGAGAAAGGTCTTCCTTTACCATTGGTTCACCCTCCAATGGCCACTGCGGCGGGCGCACCATGCTGATCCGAAGCCAGGAGCCAGGTGCTTCTGGTCTCCCATGCGGGTGCAGGGCCCAAGCACTTGGGTCATCCACTGCACTCCCGGGCCACGGCAGAGAGCTGGACTGGAAGAGGGGCAACCGGGACAGAATCTGGCACCCCGATCGGGACTAGAACCCGGTGTGCCGGTGCCGCAGGCGGAGGATTAGCCTAGTGAGCTGCGGCGCCGGCCAAGATCTGCTTTTGATTACCTTCGTACACAGAAGATTAACACTATACTAAGTAAGGATATCAACAAATAGTATGAAAAAAATACTGTCCCTCAACAGTTTTTTTTTTATTTCTCTTTCGATTTCTACTATGAACCACTGTTCATTCAGCAATATGTTGTTCAGTCTACATGTGTTTATATATGTTCCAGAGATTCTTGAGTTGCTGATTTCCAGCTTCATTTAATTCTGATCAGAGAAGATGCATGGTATATCCCAATTTTTTTGAATTTGCTGAGACTTGCTTTATGGCTTAGTATGTGATCTATCCTAGAGAAAGTTCCATACATGGTTGAGAAGAATGTGTATTCTGCATCTGTAGGATGGAAAGTTTTGTAGATATCCATTAGGTCCATTTGGTCTGCAGTGTCAATTAACTGTTGTCTCCTTGCTGATTTTCTGTCTGGTGGATCTGTCCATTGCTGAAAGTGGGATATTGAAGTCCCCTATTACTACTATACTGGAGTCTATGTCTCCCTTTAGATCCATCAACATTTTTTTTTTAAGATTTATTTATTTATTTGAAAGTCAGAGTTACACAGAGAGAGAAGGAGAGGCAGAGAGAGAGAGAGAGAGAGAGGTTTTCCATCGCTGGTTCATTCCCCAATTGGCCTCAATGGCCCGAGCTGTGATGATCTGAAGCCAGGAGCCAGGAGCTTCTTCTGGGTCTCCAACATGGGTGCAGAGTCCCAAGGACTTGAGCCATCTTCTATTGTTTTCCCTGGCCATAGCAGAGAGCTAGATTGGAAGTGGAGCAGCTGGAATTGAACTGGCACCCATATGGGATGCCGGCACTGCAGGTGGTGGTTTTACCTGCTACGCCACAGCGCTGGCCCCTCAACATTTCTTTTAAATAGCTTAGTGCCCTTTAATTAGGTGCATAGACATTTATTAGAGCCACATCTTCATGTTGAATTTATCTCTTAATCATTGCACAGTGTCCTTCTTTGTCTCTTTCAACAGTTTTTGTGTTAAAGTCTATTTTTTCTCATATCAGGATGGCTACAACAGCTCTCTTTTGGTTTCTGCTAGCATGGAATATCTTTTTCCATCCTTTCACTTTCAGTTTGCAAGTATCTTTGTTGGTGAAATATGTGTCTTGTAGGCAGCAAATAGGTGGGTTTTCTTTTTTAATCCATTCAGCTTGTCTGTATCTTTTAACTGGAGAGTTGAGCCCACTTACTTTTTTTTTTTTTTTTTTTTTTACATGCAGAGTTAGACAGTGAGAGAGAGAGAGACAGAGAGTTAGCAGTAAGAGAGAGACAGAGAGAAATGTCTTACTTCTGTTGGTTCACTCCCCTAATGGCTGCTAGGGCTAGAGCTGTGCTGATCCGAAGCCAGGAACTGGGTACTTCCTCCCTGTCTCCCATGCGGGTGCAGGGACCCAAGCACTTGAGCCAGAGAGCTGGACTGGAAGAGGAACAACCAGGACTAGTACCCGGCGCCCCAACTGGGACTAGAACCCTGGGGTGCCAGCACCGCAGGCATAGGATTAGCTGAGTAAGCCACGGTGCCAGCTGAGCCCACTTACTTTTTTTTTTTTTTTTTTTTTTTGACAGGTAGAGTGGACAGTGAGAGAGAGAGGCAGAGAGAAAGGTCTTCCTTTACCGTTGGTTCACCCTCCAATGGCCGCCGTGGCCAGTGTACCGCGCTGATCCGAAGCCAGGAGCCAGGTGCTTCTCCTGGTCTCCCATGCAGGTGCAGGGCCCAAGGACTTGGGCCATCCTCCACTGCCTTCCCCGGGCCACAGCAGAGAGCTGGACAGGAAGAGGAGTGACCAGAACAGACTCCGGCACCCCGACTGGGACTAGAACCTGGTGTACCAGCGCCGAGGGTGGAAGATTAGCCTAGTGAGCCGCAGCACCGGCCATGAGCCCACTTACTTTCAAGGTGACTATTGATAAGTGATGACTTGGCTCTGACATTTTTTCATAAATTTCCCTATTGTTTATTTTGGATTTCTTTTGTACTTTTATTGGGAGATTTTCTGCCTTCACCTTCTTTCACAGTGATGATCATGTTTCTGAGTTTCTGTGTGTAGCACATCCTTATACATCTTTTGTAAGGCTGGATGAGTGGTGACAAATCCTTACAGTTTCTGATTGTAATGGAAAGTCTTTATTTCACCTTGATTCATAAATGAGAGCTTTGCATGGTACAGTATTCTGGGTTGGCAGTTTTCTTCTCTTAAGACTTGGAATATATCTCACCATTCTCTCCTAGCCTGTATGGTTTTTGATGAGAATTCAGCTGTGAGTCTAATTGGAGATCCTCTGAAAGCAATCTGATGTTTCTCTTTTGCACATTTTAGAATCTTTTCTTTGTGTTTTACTGTGGAGAGTTTGACTACAATGTGTCACGGTGAAGAATTTTTATGTTCATGTCTATTAGGAGTTCTTTGTGCTTCCTGTACCTATAAATCCCTTTCTTTCACCAAATTGGGGAAGTTTTCCATAATTGTTTCACTAAAAAGGCCTTCTAGTCTATTCTCTCTTTCCACACCTTCAGGAACTTGTAAGACCCAGATAGTATCCCATATATTTCCAATGCTGTTGTTTAGTTTTCTAATTTCTTCTTCTCTCTTTGTTTTTTTTTTTTTTGTTTTGTTTTTTTTTTTTTTTGGTCTGTAAAATTTCCAGAAATTTGTCTTCTAACTTGGATATTCTTTCTTCTGCCTGGCCAATTCTGTTAAGGCTTTCCATCTTATTTTTAATTTGTTTTACTGAATTCTTCATTTCCAATATTTTCTCAATTTCATGAGAAAAATTTTCTTTCATGCCATGTGTGCAGGCCTGCTGCACCAGTCGAACGGAACCTGAAGGAGGAAGTGGGAATGAAATGAGGGACAAAGGCGCAGAGAATGGAGCCAAGACAACAAGGCTGATCAAGGCTCGTTTATTCTAGTGTCTCAGATATATTTATGCATAACCAGCTGCAGCTCAAGGCAACTCAGAAGTTAACAACATACACAAGCAACTTATCGGGCTTTCTACAACACAGTCACAACATAGTTAATTTGAGCAGAGTGCATCCTTCTTCAACATGGGAGTACGTGACTTTCTCATCCCAGGAATTCCACAAGCCAAGATTAACCTTGACTTGTCTATGACTTGTTTATGGGCTTCCTACATATTTCTTTAGTTCATGGATTTTCTTCTGTTACTCTATGTAATCCTGAAATCAACTTTTTGAATTCCATTTCTTGCATTTCTTCAATATTTTCATTTTCACATTCTAGTATTGAACTGCTGTAGTGTTCCTTTGGGGGCTACATGTTGCCTTTCTCATTCTTGTCTCTTGACTTGTTGCACTTGTTTTTAGACATTTGTGGAGATACTTGTTTTTCTTTTTCTTTCCCTGTGATGACTTTTATCTTTGGATTATGCCTCTGTTTATTAGTGGAGTGTCTGCTCTTTCAGTGAATACCCTGAGGCATGTGCTGAGTGTGGCCAGGATGCTCTGTTCAGTGCTCCAAGTTGTGAGGATTGTCCAAGATGACACCCAAATTGGGCTTGATAAATCTCTCTCTCATTTTTTCTTTTTCTTTTCTTTTTTTGTTTTAAATTAGAGGGGAGGCTTTTTCAGCTCTGTTGACGTAGTCTCACATGCATCTCCTCTCTTCCAAGGAGTCCAATGCCTGGGCACTAGCCCCAGTGGGTACAACATTCACCCACACTGCCACAAGAACCATACAAGGATCCGTGTAGTCCCTGGTGTGGGCATAGATCTCTCAGCAATGACCCTCACCAGGGAATCAGGGAGTCCTGAGCATGTGGAGCCGCCTACAGTGACTGCCCAAAGACCCAGCCACACCCTGAACCCTCCCATGCAGCCCCAGCATTTTCACAGTCCCAGTACACAAGACTCCCACAATCATGAACACCCAGGCGCCTGTCAATTCTCTCAGCCAGACTCAGGCGTCTCCTCTGATATAAGCTGCCACAGCTGTTACGGGCGCCCACCCACTCTCAGCTGGTTACAGGACACTAGTGCCAGGTGGTCAGGGAGGGAGAAGTATGACTACCCTCCCCCCCTTTTTTTCTAGGTTTGCAGGTGTACTGACCACCACAGGGCTCCAAACCAGACTCATGCTAGGCTCTTCCCATAGCTTTATTGCCAGTGGCTTGGGTTGCTGCTGTCTGTTCTCACCTCATTCTCCAAGGCTGATGCTGAGGCTCTCGGCTGCTGGGGTGCTGAGTTGTGCATGTCTACACCCTCCATGTAGGTCCACAGTGTCCCTCTAATTTGCATGGAGTTTTCTCCACCGTTTTTCTCCCTCTTTTCTGAGACTGCACTTTCTCTACTTTTTTTTTTTTTTTCTATCTTCCCCTGGACTGGAGCAGTAAACTCCCTCCCTAGTCCACCATCTTGGTGCCTCTCCTAAATTCCTTTTAAAAAGAATAAGGGCAGACATAAAGAAGTAGTGGGAGTTTCCCAAGGTTATCAGAACCAGATTTGGAACCTTGGTGTTGCTTCTTTTCATTTGCTGCATCTCATTTGCTATGTATAGAGGAAAAATTCTATTTTCTTATCTGTTTCCATTGGAAAGAATCTTTCTAGGATTCCTCTTTTAAATCTCAGATTATTGGCATTCAAGTAAACAAATTAAAAAGTAGACTGGAGATCAGCCCTGCACAAAGTCCTCTACAGAACTGGTCTGTATCATCTAGAAGATTGTTAGAAATGCAGAATCTCAGGATGCTCCCTAATAACCTGAATTAGAATCCACATAGCTCTAGAATCCTTATCTAGAATAGTTATTAAACTTTTAATGTGCATCAGAAGGAGGCTTGTTACAGCACTGGTTGCTGGGCCTGAGCTCTAGATTTTTCACTTAGGGAACCTGTGGTGAAACTAGAGAATTTTCAAATTCCCAAGAGTTGCTGATACTGCTGGCTTATGGACTGTACTTTAAAAACCACCAATCAAAACAATGATCCTCTGCTCTGATTGTGCATCAGAATATCCTGGGCATATTTTCAAGAATATCTTGGCCTTGGCCACGTATCCTTATAATTGGTTTTGGGGCCCAGTAATTTTCTTGAAAGCTCTTTCACAACTCTGATAAACATGCAAGATCAAGAACGTTCTCCAGGTCAGATGACACAGCATTTTTCTATTATTAGCATAATATCTCAAGGGATAACTCCCTTCCTAGAAATTCCAGGAGGCTGTCTTTGTTCATAGGGATTTCTATATGCATTCAGGCCAGCGATGAGGTGGTTAAGATTCAATCTGAAGTGGGATCCAACCTCAGATCTGCCACTTAGTGGCAGTACTGTATCTGCTAGGTGGAAATAGTAATTTTAATCACTATGGCCTGCTGTTGGGAGTATTTACTATCATGATTATATTAGGAACTCAATCTTTGATAGTTTCTAATATATGGGTAGATCACTGATTTTTCCACATGAGAGAAGAAACAAGTACACAATAGTATTTAAGTCATATCATTAATTTTTCCAAATCTGAAAGATTTTGAATCAAGATCCAATATTACAACTATAAGAAGTATTAGTGACAAATATAACTAATGAAGGGATTCAAACAAATAAGTTTTGTTTTTAATACCCAGTTATCACTTCACCATCATTACTGAAGTCATCAGCAGCCAAAGCTTTGATAGCATTAGTAAATTATGTTTTTTATAGTGATACAGATAGCTTAATATTGATAACTCTTGAGGATTATCTTTCTCTATGTAATGCTAAGGTCAACTGGTGAATTTGTTAGACAATCATTTTTGCTGTTTATGTTAAAATGAAATGTTATATATGGAAAACATTGTAATTTCTCTAATGTAGAGTTTTAAAGTGTGGAGAAAATGTTGCCAGATCCTTTGTGATTAGCTAATAAGAATTCATCACTCTCGGGCTGGCGCTGCTGCTCAATAGGCTAATCCTCCGCCTAGCGGCACCGGTACACCAGGTTCTAGTCCCGGTTGGGGCGCTGGATTCTGTCCTGGTCGCTCCTCTTCCAGTCCAGCTCTATGCTGTGGCCCTGGAAGGCAGTGGAGGATGGCCCAAGTCCTTGGGCCCTGCACCCACATGGGAGACCAGGAGAAGCACCTGGCTCCTGGCTTTGGATCAGCGTGGTACGCCGGCTGCAGCGCGCCGGCCACAGCGGCCATTGAGGGGGTGAACCAACGGTAAAGGAAGACCTTTCTCTCTGTCTCTCTCACTGTCCACTCTGCCTGTCAAAAAAAAAAAAAAAAAAAAAAAAGAATTCATCACTCTCACTCATATGCAAATATATACCTCAAGGGTGTGAAAATTCAGAGACACTGTGGAGAACACCTAGTCTAGCCTCCACATTTCACAGATGAGGAATCAAGATGACCTACCAAACATAAAATACCTAGCTTTCCCCCCAAAATAGCCTAAGAGCCATGTTTTCTTACACACACACTATTTTACTTATATCTTTTGCTGCTTCATTATTTGAATTGACCAAGATTTGGTCACCTTTGAAAGACACTATTTTTGACTAAGGTAACAAGATGTTTTGTAGTAAGGAAGTCATCTCACTATAGAAGACCAGTATTAGACACAAGGAACGTACTTCAAATTCCAATGATCATTACTATGGCTACCTGTAGTACCTACTAATTGCATGTGTGTGTGTGTGTGTGTGTGTGTGTATGTATGTACATATGTGTGTGTTCATGTGACTGGATTTGTATGTATCATTGGTCTGTGTGTATATGGGTCATTGGTACACATTGGAATGTTTGGGAGTATGTGTGTGAATGTGTACAAATGGTAGAATGAGGGTCTGTATTCCATAACTCCTTGTGATATGTATTGTTTTGCTTAGCAAAGAGCTGCAGCCTCACCAGCCCTTCTTCTCAGTGTCTGAGCTAATTGAAAGCCTACCACATTTATGACTCCATTCTGTTCCAACAGAAAAACTTCCTACTTTACCTAGGGTATTTTTGGTATCAAAGATTCTTTAGTCACTTGTAGACTTAACACTTTTTAAAAATAAAATCTTTCTTTTCTGAGTGCTGCAACAGTCTCATTTGGTGTTAATGAAAAATTAACTTTGGATGAAAGATGTACCAAAAAAAGAAATGTTGTGATACTAGCAGAATGACTTACTGAAGATGTCTTGAATTGCATTAGATACTATTTTATTCTTGTCCAAATGTGAAAACATTAAGAAGCTCATTTTTACTCATTTAGATATAAAAACTACCAAAGGCAAGTGTTGGAAGGGTGTGCAGAACTCCCCTGTACAACACTGAGTCTCAATTTCTTCCTTCTCCAAAACAAGGAGTAGAAGTTATTTTCCAGATGTTGTCCCTTTGGTTTGCTGTTCTCAGAGAATCAATATTTAACATGTGGGTTTGTTTAATTTTTGCATTTTGAACAGCCTAGGCAGCCAGACCTGCATGACACAGAATGTACTGCTTGTTTTGATTGTAAAATGAAATATCTAGCATGGTATTCAACTCTTTGGGAACATTATATAAACTTATTTTTCAGGAAAAATTTTGAAAGGCAGAATACAGAATTCCTGATACTCCTGAAAGGCATATACTTACCTATGACTAAAATAATGCTTATAGACAGAATAGTTGTCCTTTTATAAAAACATGACATCTGGAAATTTAAGGAAATATCCCCCAAATTCAATATATACAAATATCAATAACAACCTCATTGACACAATTAAGTGGAATATTCATGTCAAAATATTCCAAGAACAGAATAAAAAGTAAAATCTTTAACAAAATTGAAATTTTTTTAAGTGAGCACATTATCTGTGTTTATGATTCACATGAGTAATTAGCATGTTTCAGCTTATACAAATTCTATACTTAAACTCATACTCAATGCTTAGCTTCAAGAAAAAAAACCCATTATCTTTTTCTTTTTAAAAATGTATTTTATGTTTATATCATCAATTTATTTGAAATTTAATTTATGTATATTCACTGTTCAATTATTTCAGCATTAGTAACATTATTAAAGTTCATGAGGTGGACAGATGACAATATCATAGTAACTACTTGCCCACAGACACATAAACTATATGTTGCATTTATCTTCTTTAAGGGAATATGAAATTTCTATCTGGAAGAAAATGCATATTGTAGAAGTGGAGAAATACAAAATGTGGGGCCGACAACTAAAAGATAACAAAATAAATAAAAATAGAAAACAGGGGCCAGCATTGTGGCATAGCAGGTTAAGCTGCCATCTTACCTCTGACTTTGGCCTGGCCCAGCTCTGGCTGTTGGGGCCTTTTGGAGAATGAAACAGTGGGTGGAGGATCTCTCTCTCTTTTTCTGTATTTCCTTCCCTCTCTCTAACTCTGACTTTCAAATAAAATAAACTTAAAAATATATTTAAAAACAGAAAACAAGTGGAAAATAAACTCAAACATTTCTCCATAACTCCCTTCCCACACTGAACTAAACTGCTTATGTTTTCTGAAGGAAGTAATTTCTGACTTTAGCAACCACAGTCATAGAGAACTGCATGCTAGCAATAAAGGACAGTGATCCTTTTCTCCAGTTCATGGATTGGCAAGCATTTTCTCAAAGGGACACATATTAAACATTTTAGACTTTCGAGTCTAGAGGAAAAATGAAGGCTATTATGTCACTACTTACACAAACATTTTTGAAATGTGAAAAGCATTTTTAGTTTCTGGGTCACACAAAAAGAGGTGGTGGGTTAGATTAACCTTTATAATGAATTAGAATTACAAAGTTGTATCCTATATCAGTTACACAATCAATGCTTTGAAAACACTAAGTAGAACAAATTCTGGCCGTTGCCACGGCTCAATAGGCTAATACTCTGCCTGGGGCACTGGCACACCGGGTTCTAGTCCCGGTCTGGGCGCCAGATTCTGTACCGGTTGCCCCTCTTCCAGGCCAGCTCTCTGCCGTGGCCAGGGAGTGCAGTGGAGGATGGCCCAAGTGCTTGGGCCCTGCACCCGCATGGGAGACCAGGATAAGTACCTGGCTCCTGGCTTTGGATCAGCGCGGTACACTGGCCGCAGCGGCCATTGGAGGGTGAACCAATGGTAAAGGAAGACCTTTCTCTCTGTCTCTCTCTCTCACTGTCCACTCTATTTGTCCAAAAAAAAAAAAATAGAACAAACCCTTTAAAAAATTAGTTGTGGCGTAGGCACTGTGACACAGTGGGTTAGGCCTCATCTGAGACACTTCAATCCCATACTGGAGCACTGTTTGAGTCTTGGATGCTTCCAACCCAGCTTCCTCATGAAGTGCTGTGGTAAGCAGTGGATGATGCCTAAGTGCTTGGTCTCTGGCTGCCCAGGTGTGAGACCTGGATGGAGTTCCAGGCTCCTGGCTTTGGCCTGTTGTGGGCATTTAGGAGATGAACCTCTATGTAGAGGAGCTCTCTCCATATTTCTGTCTCTAGCTCTGCCTTTCAAGCAGATGGCAAAATAAACAAACACTGAAAAATTAAAATGACTATATAGCATTATCCCCTGAACACCACTGCTACTTTTTTTTTAAATTTATTTTTTTCCCAAAGAAATCTTTTGTTAAGGAATACAAATTTCATAAGTACCACTTTAGGAATATAGTTATTTTTCCCACCAAACCTGTCTTCCCACCCATATTCCCACCCCTTCTCTTCCTCCCTCTCCCCTTCCTGGTCCCATTCTTCATTAAGATTCATTTTCAATTAACTTTATACACAGAAGACCAACTCCATACTAAGTAAAGATTTCATCAATTTGCACACACACACATACACACAAACTATTTGAGAACAAGTTTTACAGTTAACTCTATAATTCAACTCATTGAAGACAGAGGTCTTGCATGCGAAGTTAGTGTACAGTGACTCCTGTTATTAATTAACTACTAATACTCTTATGTGTGACGTCAGTGAACATCCGAGGCTTTTGACATGAGCCTTTTGACATGGAAGCCTTTTAAATCCACAAACTCGTAAGTATTTACTTTCCATTAAAGTTTTTATCTCTATATAAGAAAAGGATACACAGTATTCAACTTCAAGAAATTTTCCCCACTGGAAATCTACAGTGTTTTAACTCAGGATCAGTGAGGTACAAATCAAAAGACGAATGCAGAGCTAACAATAGTGACATTGCAAACAATAATGATTAGGAGATGATCAGAGAATTGGATTCAGTGTCAACACTACAATCTTCAATATGAGATACCTTTAATGTTAATAGTTGATATAATTTTAAAAGTTTCAGAAAAGACAACAAGCATTTCATGTTTAATGTAAAACAGCATGAAGACATTATGTAAATATTGAGATACATGCTATTGGAAAAGAGAGCAATTTTTTTTTTTAAGATTTATTTATTTTACTTGAAAGTCAGAGTTACACAGAGTGAGGAGAGGCAGAGAGAGGGAGAGAGGGCTTCCATCTGATGGTTCACTCCCCAATTGGCTGCAATGGCTGGAGCTGTGCCGACCCGAAGCCAAGAGCCAGGAGCTTCTTCCAGGTCTCCCAAGCAGGTGCAGGGGCCCAAGGACTTGGGCCCTTTTCTACTGCTTTCCCAGGCCATAGCAGAGAGCTGGATGGGAAGTGGAGCAGCCAGTTCTTGAACCGGAGTCCATATGGGATGCCGGTGTTCAGGCCAGGACGTTAACCTGCTGCACCACAGCGCCGGCCCCAAGAGAGCAAGATTTTACACCCAGAAATTTTTGGGCTCTGCATCAGCTTAGGACAGTCTCTTTGAGACTGAGATTTATGGGAACCAAAGAAATTATGAGCCCATTTTTTTTTCTCTTAGAAAGAATAGAATTTAGCAATATTTCCCCCATTGGCATTTATGGAATTATGTAATTTGCCTTAATCAAGGAAATGAGAAAAAACTCAATATTTTTTTGTGTGAATCCATGTAGGTGGTGAAATATGTAAAAAAGACTGGAAAAGATGCTACAAAAGGAAAACATAGTCTTTTCAAGCATACTGGAATCTTTGTTAAGTTTTTGGTGGCATGTGATGAGGCAAGCTACTCATATTTTTAAAAAGTCAGCTATCAACTCATTAACCAGTATCTGCAAGGTGTTGGCTTACACTGCAGTGCTATTTGGTGTGTGCTCAGGGAAATGGAGAGAGATACCAACTTTTCTTATAAGTAGCAAACCTGGGCGGGTGTTGTGGCATATTGTGTAAAGCTTCTGCTTGTGACATTAGCATCCCATATGGGTGCCGATTTGAATACTGGCCGCACTCTTCCAATCAAGCTCTCTACTAATGCTCCTGGGAAAGCACCAGAGGATGGCTCAAATGTTTGGGCTCCTACACCCACATGGAAGACCTAGAAGATGCTCCTGGCTCTTGGCTTCATCCTGGCCCAGCCCCAACTGTTGCAGTTATTTGGAGAGTGAACCAGTGGATGGAAGATCTCTCTCTCTCTCTCTCTCTCTCTCTCTCTCTGTAACTCTGCCTTTCAAATAAATAAATCATTCTTTAAAAAGTAGCAAACAAGTAGAAAATATAAAAATGATCCTTCCCTCAAAATTTACTTGTTATATTACATTAGATGATGAATCAGAATGTTAACCGAGTAATGAGACAAGGACTACAATGTGAAAGAGAACAGTTTTTCATCTTAGATTCATGCCTTTCTTTTAGAAATGAGTAGCCATTCTGAAATGATAGCAGGACTTTTTTTTTTTCAAATTTAAACCAGCTCTGTGTAAATTCACAATAATGTGAAAGTTAGACAAATTTGAAAATTGTTCGAAACAAACAAAAAGTAAAAAAAAAAAGGCAAAACTAAAAGATGTTTGAGTGACTTGAGTGACACTTAGCTGTTTCAAGCAGAGATAAGAGACTATACTGACAATGCGCAACACCTAGTACCTAATACTTTTCACTACATCAACTGTAGTGCCCAGAACATCTTATAGATGTGAGCACCTGAATTATAGGGTTGCTGATGCGTTCCAATATTATATGAGGGCACTTCAAAAAGTTCTTAGAAAATTTGCTTTATTTTTTAATTCCATTTTTTCATGAACTTTTAAAATACCCTTGTGTGTGGTTGTTTGACACTGGTGAATATAGTGAGCTTCTAGAACTCCATTAAAGTAATTGTAGTTTCCTTCTCAAAAGAGAACATAATATAGATATTTTGCAAAGAAGATACACTACATAGTTGATTTTGGTGAAGATTAATATTTGTGTCATTTCTTTTTTTTAAAGATTTATTTGAAAGGCAGAATTACAGAGATGCAAAGAGAGAGAGAGAGAGAGAGAGAGAAAGAGAGAGAGACAAAGAGAGAGAAAGAGAGGTCTTTGATCCACTGGTTTCTGCAGCAGGCAGAGCTGGGCTGATCCAAAGCCAGGAGCCACGAGCTGCTTCTGGGTCTCCCACATGTGTGCAGGGGCCCAAGGACTTGGGCCATCTTCTACTGCTTTCCTAGCCATAGTGGAGAGCTGGATTGGGATGCCAGAACTGCAGGTGGCGGCTTTACAGGCTCCGCCACAGTGCCACCCCAATATTTGTGTCATTTCAAGGTGAGAAAAAGTAACCAGGGAAGACAACTGTTAATGCAAAAGTGAAACAGTTTTGGAAATATATAGAGACAGTTCAATGGTGAAGTTATTTTTGTTTTTAATGGGACCTATACTTATTCTTTGTGTATTGACTCATTCTTACAAGAGCACTCATTGATTCCTCAACTGTTAAACATACTTCATAATTAAATCATCTACATGATTTAATTGGGACAATTGTGGGTTGATCATACCTAAATAAAAATAGAGAGTTAACACTTATTTTATTATTTAAGAAGTCTATCCATAAAAGAAATCTCACAATCTCATTTGGGTTAAATTTTCATCTGTCGTGAGCTTTGGTTTTATATTCCCTGGGAAGCTAACTCTGAGATTGAGATTTCATGCAGGATCTCTTGTAGAATCAACGTCTAAAGAAAGGAATGGAAAATAAGTGAGAGAAAGAGGGAGATAAAAAGTTGAGGGAAATTGATGAGTTGGGCCATGGGAAGAGAAGGGGAGTCAGCAAGGTTGGATAGTGCTGGGGGCTGAATGATTGTATGCCCCTTCAAATTCATGTGCTGAAACCCCAATCCAAGTGTCTTTGGAGGTAGGTCTTTAGGTTACAAGAATGGAGCCCTCATGAATGGGATTATTTCTCTAATAAGAGGCAAGTTCTCTTCATACTGTGTGAAGATCTCAGAAACCAGAAGACTGTAATTTGGAAGAGTGTTCTTACCAGAACCGGACCACAACGATCATGGTAGCATGATTTCAGACTTCTGTCCTTTAGAACTTTGAGAAATAAAAATCTGTTGTTTATCAGCCATCCAGTCTGTGGTACTGTGTTGTAGCAGCCCAAACCAAGGTAGGAGAGAGGGAAGTTGTAGCTATGATGCTTGCTTGCTTGCTTTCTTTCTTTCTTTCTTTCTTTCTTTCTTTCTTTCTTTCTTTCTTTCTTTCCTTCCTTCCTTCCTTCCTTCCTTCCTTCCTTCCTTCCTTCCTTCCTTCTTTCTTTCTTTCTTTCTTTCTTTCTTTCTTTCTTTCTTTCTTTCTTTCTTTCTTTCAAGATGGATTTATTTATTTGAAATTCAGAGTTACACAGAGAGAGAGGGAGAGGCAGAGAGAGAGAGAGAGGTCTTCCATCCTTTGGTTCACTCCCCATTAGGCAGCAATAGTTGGAGCTGCTCCGATTCGAAGCCAGGAGCCAAGAACTTCCTCTGGGTCTTCCCGCATGGATGCAGGGGCCCAAGGGCTTGGGCCATCTTGTACTGCTTTCCTAGGCCATAGCAGAGAGCTGGATCAGAAGAGGAGCAGCCAGGACTGGAACCGGCGCCCATATGGGATGCCAGCACTGCAGGTGGCAGCTTTACCTGCTATGCCGGCCCCCATATACCATACTTTTTACACTGTATAACTCTGATTCTGCTGCCACAGGAAGGAGTTTCACATTAGCACAAGCATCTTTCAAAGTGCAGTTTCTGGAAAAAGCTGGATAACAAAGGACAGTTCCTTTAGCAGCTGGGGAAGAAGTCCCAATGTTTTGAGGGGGAATAGTGATGACTTGTCAAGAATCCACTACAACATTAAAATGAGGCAGATTATTTTATTTTTTTAAAAAAAATATTTATTTATTTGAGAGGCAGAGTGAAAGAGAGAGAGAGAAAAGAGTGGGCTGGATTTATTTATCTGGTTTTCACTGTGATTGAAATACATAGTCTTCACAGTGAAAAGGAGATGCTCTCAGAGAAGGTATAACCTAAAACATAGATGTGGGGCCAGTGCTGTGACCTAGTGGGTCAAGCTGCTGCCTGCAGTGCCAGCATCCCATACAGGTGCTGATTCAAGTCATGGCTGCTCCACTTCTTTTTTTTTTTCAACTTTTATTTAATAAATATGAATTTCCAAAGTACAACTTTTGAATTATAGCAGCTTTTCCCCCGAAAACCTCCCTCCCACCCGCAACCATCCCATCTGCCACTCCCTCTCCTATCCCATTCTTCATCAAGATTCATTTTCTATTATCTTTATATACAGAAGATCAACTTAGTATATACTAAGTAAAGATTTCAACAGACTGCATCCACAAAGACACACAAAGTATAGAGTAATGTTTGAGTAATAGTTTTACCATTAATTCTCATAGTACAACACATTAAGGGCAAAGGTCCTACATGGACAGCAGGTGCACAGTGATTCCCGTTGTTGATTTAACAATTGACACTCTTATTTATGATGTCAGTAATCACCTGAGGCTCTTGTCATGAGCTGCCAAGGCTGTGGAATCCTCTTGAGTTCACCAACTCCGATCTTATTTAGACAAGGTCATATTCAAAGTGGAAGTTCTCTCCTCCCTTCAGAGAAAGGTACTGCCTTTTTGATGGCCTGTTCTTTCCACTGGGATCTCACTCACAGATATCTTTCATTTAGGTCAATTTTTTTGCCACAATGTCTTGGCTTTCCATGCCTGAAATACTCTCATGGGCTTTTTAGCCAGATCCAAATGACTTAAGTGCTGATTCTGAGGCCAGAGTGCTGTTTAGGGCTTTTGCCATTCTATGAGTCTGCTGTGTATCCTGCTTCCCATGTAGGATCATTCTCTCCTTTTTAATTCTATCAATTATTTTCAGATACTGGTCTTATTTACGTAATCCCTTTGACACTTAATGCTATCTTTTTGATCAATTATGAACTTAAACTGATCACTTTATCAAGTAAGATGGCATTGGTACATGCCACCTTAATGAGACTGAATTGGAATTCCCTGGCACATTTCTAGATCTACCATTAGGGGTAAGTCCAGGCTGCTCCACTTCTGATCCAGCTCTCTACTATGGCCTGGGAATGCAGGAGAAGATGGCCCAAGTCTTTGGGCCCCTGCACCCATGTGGGAGACCCAGAAGAAGTTCTTAGCTCCTGGCTTCTGATCAGGGCACTCCAGTCGTTGCAGTCATCTGGGGAGTGAACCAGCCTACGGAAGACCTCTCTCTCTCTGCCTCTGCCTTTTAAATAAATAAAAAAATCTTTAAAAAAAACGTAGATTTGATTTTAATAGGAGTAAATCAGCTTATAAATTAAAATAATCTAGGGCCAGCACTGTGGCAAAGTGGGTAAAGCCGCCATCTGCAGCACCAGCATCACATGTGGGCACCAGTTCAAGTCCTGGCCGCTCCACTTCCAATCCAGTTCCCTGCTAATGTGCCTGGGAAAGCATCAAAACATGGCCCAAGTACTTGGGCCCCTGCAGCCACATGTGAGGCCATGGATGAAGCTCCTGGCTTTTGGCTTCAGATAGGGCCAGTTCCAGCCATTGTGGCCAAGTGGAATGAATCAGTGGATGGAAGATCTTTCTCACTCTTTCTCTCCCTCTCTCCCTCTCTCTCTCTCTTTCACTCTGCCTCTCAAATAATTAAATATTTTTTTAAAAAAATTAAAATGTGAAACTCCTTCCTGTGGCAGCAGCATCATAGTTATACAGTGCAAAAAAGAATTGGAGCAGCCATGACTTGAATCAGCACCTGTATGGGATGCTGGCACTGCAGGCAGCAGCTTGACCCACTAGGTCACAGCACTGGCCCCAAATCTATGTTTTAGGTTATACCTTCTCTGAGAGCATCTCCTTTTCACTGTGAAGACTATGTATTTCAATCACAGTGAAAACCAGATAAATAATTGCAGCCCACTCTTTTCTAATGTTGGAAAGCATTTTTCTTGTGTTTCCTTTAATGCATTGGTTAAATCTGTAGCAAAGGTTATTGATTTTGTATAATATCGTTATAGAGATTATACCAAGAAGACACACTATGTAATAATGCTTAGAAGGTACTGTTATAATTTTAAGTATCTAGTGTAAACCAGCTATTCAGGACCAAGATATTTTTGTTTAACAGTGAAATGTGGGCAAAAATATGTGCTAGCACATGCAGGAAGCATAAAATAGGATCCCAGACTGTATATTTATCTTGAAGTCACAAGTGCTAGGTATTTGGTAAAAATAGAATTTTATTTTACTTGAATTAAATAAGGAAAATTATTTAGTAATTTAAGAAGCATTGAGGTATACAGGTACATGAATTCTCTATGGGGCCATGGAAGCTCAGTGACCTTCATCAAGTGACTGAAGGACACTAATTAATGGCCAAGTAAAGCCAAGGTGCTTTGTTGACACTCCATTTGTGGCTATTGAGTGAACACTACTTCAACCCTATGATGTCTCCCTGAGCCATGAATGAATAATGTATCAAAGACTTCCAGCCAATACTGTGATGAAAGCACAACTTTATTTTTTGAGTGATAAAACCAACAAGAAGTATAAGTTAGTATCAACAGAAAACAGACAGAATTTGGTATATCAACAAAAGTACAAGAGTATGAATTAAATGAAGTCTTAAGAAAAATACTTTGATCTGGTAAACTGGGGGAAATGTTTCATCTTTCAGGTTCCTTAGAAACACTTGTGATACTCATGGCCTTCAAAATATGTTCATATGAGAATTATTAAAATTTTACCTTTTATAGAATATTGGAAAGTTTTCCCTGATTCATATTTTCAATTAATATGTAATATACTGGCCTGTGAATTATAAGTTAATGACACCAACCATTCTTAAAAGGGGAGGTGATTTAGAGGGATCTTCCAGTAGTAAAGATGGGTAAACCAGAACTATAGACCATTATCCAATAAGTTGCGGAGTGCTTTATTGCCTTTTAAAAATGGCATGTTCCAAAAAAATTAGACAGCTTTGAGTAGTAGCTTAAAGGTGAAACAGTAATATACTTTGTTGTTCCTTGAACTTGCTCTACATCTTTTTTTTTTTTCAGTTTGAGATAAGAAAATGCAGTTTTCGGTCAGGAATTGTAGAGTTGCGCTTTCCACTCATCTGCTTCTTGAATAGTCTGAGCATTCAGATAGACTTGCTCTCATTCCCTAGGCAGAAATAAAATTGCTGAACTTTTATAGCAAGATTGCCCTCTAACTAATACTTCCAGCCAAGATTGCAAGTTCCATAAATCTTGGTTAAAAGTGTGAACTGCTTCCCCACCAGCTGCTAGAATTCCATAAGCTTAGTGGTAGCAAGAATTTTTAACCCTACATTTTCTTCATCTTTCTCTTTCATTATTTTACTTACTTTAAATATATAAACAAATAGGGCCAGCACTATGTCATAGTGGATGAAGCCACCACCTGCAGTGCCAAGATCCCATAAGGGCACCAGCTTGAGTCCCAGTTCAGCTCTCTGCTATGGCCTGGGAAGGAAGTGGAAGATGGCACCTGCATGGGAGGCCTGGTGGAAGCTCCTGGCTCCTGGCTTTGGATTGGTGCAGCTCCAGCCATTGCATCCATCTGGGGAGTGAACAAGTGGATGGAAGACATCTTTCCCTCTCTCTCTCTCTCTGCCTCTGCCTCTCTGTAGCTCTGCCTTTCAAATAAATAAAATGGATCTTCAAAGTAAATAAATAAATATATTTATATAAACAAATATATAAACAATGTGTAAGAGATATAATTAGTTTTTTTTTTAAAGATTTGTTTATTTATTTGAAAGGCAGAGTTATACAGAGAAAGAGAGGCAGAGGGAGAGAGGTCTTCCATCTGCTAGTTTACTCCCCTGTTGCCACAAAGGCCAGAGCTGCACCAATCCGAAGCCATGAACCAGTAGCTTTTTCCCAGTCTCCCACACGGGTATAGGGGCCCAAGTACTTGGGCCATCTTCTACTGCTTTCCCAGGCCATTAGCAGAGAGCTGGATGGGAAGTGGAGCAGCTGGGACTCGAACCCACGCCCATATGGGATGCTGGGACTATAGGCAGCAGCTTTCCCTGCTATGCCACAGCGCCGGCCCACTATTAGTTTTTAAAGATATTTTGAGTCAAATGGCTAATACATAATATGATTTTTATAACTATAAATGAATACTGAAACATTTTATAAATGAGTCCTGACTCTAGGCTGACTCTAGGCGTACAGAATGTATAGCTTCTTCTTTCTTACTCACTTTCACTTCTGTGTGAGTTAGGAATATTAAGAATTCTGGGATAAGGAATTGAAATTTCTCTTTCTCCTTTTTTTTTCTAGTCTTTGATTAGCCTCAGGACTCAGAATCTGAGAAGCTGAGAAGAATCATTAGGTTTTCATTTGACTTGGACTGAAGAAAGAACCTAATTGTACTTTTTTTGCAAGATTTTAAATAAATAACATCTGCTGTCTTAGCCATGGATGATTTAATTTTTTAACACACGCTCCCAACCTTTAATTTTCTGCAAAGCAGCCATATCAATTATTAATTCATCTATATTTCCTCAAAGCGACTCAGACTTAGGATCCTTCATAAATATTTAAGAGTACTGCTACAAAATAAACAAAAACTTTCACTTAACTTTTAATTGCAAGTTTGGAAACCAATGATAGTGAAAGCAACAAAAAGCAAGACCAATATGAATTAAAAAACCCATGAAGTGAAAATGTAGATGTTAAAACTACAGAGAGGGGCCGGCACTGTGGCGTAGTGGATTGAAGCCCCAGCCTGCAGCACTGGCATCCCATATGGGTGCTGGTTCTATTCCCGGTTGCTCCTCTTCCAGTCCAGCTCTCTGTTGTGTCCTGGGAAAGCAGTAGAAGATGGCCCGAGTCCTTGGGCCCCTGCATCCATGGGAGACCTGGAGGAGGATCCTGGATTCTGGATCCTGGCTCCTGGCTTTGGATAGGCTCAGTTCTGGCCATTGCAGTCATTTGGGGAATGAACAAGCGAAATGGAAAACCTCTCTCTCTCTCTGGCTCTACCTATCTCTTTCAAATAAATAAAATAATTCTAAAAAAAAAATAACTACAGAAAGGCCAGACCATTACCTTGACCTGCGTTGTCTCAGTTTTACAACGTGAATCTCATTTACTGCTCATTTAAGTAATGGGGAAAGTGGACATGGCCAAATTTAACTCAGGCCTGCTCATGATAGCCTGTAACTTCTTACAGCTCATTTTCTCTTTTTCTCTCTCACAAACACAGACACTTATGCATACACATTGCCACAAATGCTATAACTCTACCAATCATATTGATCAGATTACTAAAATCATAAATGTAAAGGTGCTTCAAAAAGTTCATGGGAAATGTAATTAAAATATGTTTATTTTTGTGTAAAAAAGTTTTCATAATATTCATTTTCTATGAATTTTTTGAAGGCCCCATGTACATAAATATGGGAAAATAGCCTTTATGCAACTAAAATAAATAAAATAATAGGAAAAAACTCTAACTTTCCTTTCTTATTAGCAAGGCTTCTGAGATAGATGCTGTTATGAGTTGAATCTTATCCCCCCAAAAGAAATGTTAATAATTTTGAATGTGATCAGGGCTTATTTGGAAACACAGTTTTGCAGACATAATCAAGTTAAGATGAGGTCATACAGCGTTATGAGCCCCAAAAGTCAATATGACAGATGTTTTTATAGGAAGAAGAGACAAGCCTAATAGAGACCACAGGAAAAGTACCATTTGAAAATGGAAGCAGAGCTTAGAGTCATTACCAGCAAACTAGAGAATGTCAAAGGTTGTTGCAGAATGAGAAGTTGAGAAAGGCATAGAAAAGATTCTTCTTGGAGCCAGCTCTGTGGATTAAGCATCTACTTGCTATGCTGGCATCCCATGTGGGTGCCAGTTCAAGTGCCAGATCCAGCTCCCTGCTAATGTACCTGATAAAGCAGCAGAGGATGGGGCAAGTGCTTGGGCTCCTACACCCACATGGGAGACACAGTGGAGGCAGCTCCTGGCTCCTAGCTTTGGCCTGGCCCAGCCCTGAACCATTGCAGCCTTTGGTGAGTGAACCAGTGGATAGAAGATATCTCTTTCTCTCTCCCTCTCTCTCTTCCCTTCTATCTCTGGATCTCTGCTTTTCAAATAAATAAATAAATAAGTACATCTTTTAAAAAATAATAAAGAAAAGATTCTTCCTCAGAGACTTCAGAGGAAGCATAGCCCTACTGACAGTTGGATATCAAACTTTTAGCCTTCAGATTGTGAGATAATCAATTTTCCCTGCTTTAAGCCACCCAGTTATGGGGCTTTGGTACAACAGCCCTACAGAATTAATGCAAATGCTGTAAACACATCTGTTCCTTTGTCTTACTTGAAAAATGCAAAACATACATACCATGCTTCAAGTATATTCATATGAACAGTTTCTCAAATAATTCCCGAGCAAGTATCTGTGTAATTACCATTCAGGTCAGTAAACAAGATATTGCTCTATCCCTAGGTTTTCACACTCCTTCCCTGTCATAATCTAAACTGTTCCTCCATTGCCTGATAATCATTGGGAGCTTTCCTTCACAGTTCTATCAAATTATATTGTAATCAATACAGTTTGCTTTTCCTACTGATAAGCCCTTACAGCAAAGTTTACTTACATGAGCCCACCTGGTGAAATGCATTTTGAGCTCTGCTTAGGCAAATCCAAAATTACTGATAAATACAAACTGAAACCGACACTCTAAAATCATATTTTAAGTAAGTACATTCACTCAGTGGATTCAGGTATTGGACATTTGTTATTACTGGAGATATACTAGGTACATTTTATTTTTCAGGCATTTACCATACATGATATAAAAATAATGGCAAGTGTTTAAAGCAAAATAATCATTATGTACACATAAGAGTTTGAGATTAATACTATTCTTTGTAATATAAAGCACTTGTTTAATACAATGGATTTTATCAAATTATGTATTAACGGGGTTGATATATATATATACACATATATAAGCATGAATGCATAGTCTTAGAGGTGCTACACACTTTAATTTTTATAAAATCAATATATTTATCTAGGTGTGCCTGATTACTAAATTTCTGCAATCTTGCATATGAATTTTTCTTGATGTCTCCATGTATATTTACTACTAGTAGAAGGCATGCAAATCTGTTTTGGATGTATTTTTTTAAATATTTATCTTTGAAAGTCAGAGTTGTATAGAGAGAGGGAAAGACACTCCCTAGATGGCCACAACATCCACAGTTGGGCCAGGCCAAAGCCAGAAGCCAGGAGCTTCTTCTGGGTCCCCCATGTGGTTGCAGAAGCCCAGGTAGTTAGTTTATCTTCTGCTACCTTTTCTCAGGCCATTAATAGGGAGCTGGATCAGAAATGGAGCAGTTGGGACTCAAATGAGCATCCATATGGGATGCCGGCATTGTAGGCAACAACTTTTTGCTATGCCACTATGCTGGCCCGTTAAGGGCTTTTATGTTCATTTTTCAACTTGCAATTTCCATACAACAATAATAGCATAAATTCAAATTTCATACTCAGGATAGCACAGGCTTAGAGGCTGCATGTCTTCTATTAGACTCCATCTACATGCTACCCACCTCCTTCTCCTATTGCTTAATTCTGATAGAAGTAAGCTTCCCTTGTACATCTCCCAAACTGATGGCTACTGCAATGACATTTCACTCAGATTCAGCTTTCCCAGATTTCTGGATTTTTGTACTTTCTACCTTACACACATACAAGGTGATTCTCTTCCCGTGTGTGGTCAACTTTGCAGGCTGATATACAAGTCCATTTGACCTGCTCCGTTATTCAAATATGTGCTCTCTGTTCTGTAATCCATGGCTTAGTTTATAGAAACTTTTGCTATTTATTTCAGGCTTTACAATATTTTAAATAATTTCGTATGCTTAAAACTTTCTACATTTTTATTGCCAAGGGATTGATAAAGGAGGGCATGAGAGTATTGCATTGATTCTTAAATGTTAAATTAGTGTATTTAGGATTAAATTTCTTGGGGGGTGCCAGTACAAAACAAAGGATGACCTTGTCAGAGAAGGCTTTGCAGAGTAAACATCTGGTATAAGCACCAAAGAAGGATGGTATACCGCTGACAGCTGTTTGAAGGCAGATGTAGGTGTGATTCTCCTGTGGGGAATTAGAAAACAATGCTAATGGGCAAGCTTTGGTGGCGCGTGGGAAGGTAAGAGGCAGTAGAGGAAGAGGAATTGGTGAGAGACATAGATGGAGCAGTCAGACAGAAAGGGAGAATACTCAGGAAACAGGTGTGATGAAACTGCAGGAGTAGGGGGTGTCATTAAGATTTGGGGTGTTGAACAGTGTTAAGGAGGGTAAATAGGAAAACTCACTGAGTGTAGTGACGGTTGTGAGCAGTCTTTTTCATGTCAGGTGACGGCAATCTGATCTAGTGGCTCAACCAAACACTTGAGCCACCCTTGAATTTATCAGGGAATTGTTTGCTTTCAAGGTAGAGCTGTGAGTACATATCACTACTCAATTTTAAAATTGCAACCTGAATATTCCATCGCCATCCCCCCATTGTATTAGTTTTTACCTTGCTCTATTATTATCTCATAGCCTTCTTAGCTCCAGTTTATTAGATAGCTTCCTCATGTATTATAGTGATTGCTTATTGTCTGTCTTCTCTTGCTAGAATGTGAGTTTTATGAGGACAGTCATCTTTTTGCTTTTAGCTGTGTTTTAGTGTTCCAAGAATTTAGGAGCATCAGTTTATGGCACACAGTAGTCACTCAGTGAATGCTGAGTGAACAAATCGTTGTTTTGTTGTACATTTAACTAAAAGTTTATTTGAGTTTATAGTTGGACTTGAATGTTTTAGGCATATAAATCATTTCAGTTCCACTATTAATTTAAGTAATACTTTAGTAAAAATTATCTAATCTGCAGTTTGAACAATGCTGTACTCAATAATTAAGGCATCCATCACATCTTGGGAACTAACGTCAGAACAATGCACCAGAGATGGTCTTTACCCTATACCGTAATTAAAGGCTTTAGCCAAACTTGAACTATGAGATTGAAAATATTTACAGATCCTTATACACCATTTAGCATTTCTTCTATACAAGTCCTTCCCCAGCAAACAAATAATTTTAAATTTATGAAAAAAAGTTCACATATTTAAGGATTTATGGTATGTTTCTTGGGCAAATTTTATATAAACTTTCATAAGTATGCATATGATGGTACTTCAAAATGTTCTTAGGAAACTAAAGTATAAGTTGCAAAAAACTTTGAAATCCATGCATATTAGCGATCTTCAGTCCATAATAATATGCTTTAAGAAAAACTATGCATGATTTAAAATTTTTTGCACCAAAATAAATTTCTCTTTTAACTATATTTTCCATGGATTTTGAAATATCCATATATATTTAAAAAATAAGGTTGTGACATGAGTTCACAGTTTTAAACTGATGGAAAATACAAATTGATTTCATTATGTCATTGCTTCATACAGAATCACTTTGTCAGAAGATATTTAAAATCTATAGTAAAAACTTACAGCTTATCTTGATTATGAGTTAACGACTGTCTTGTAATTCCTTCTTTCTCTTTTCCTCCTATCTATCACTTCTTTTTTTATTTTTGCTCATTCTCCTCCAGCTCTTATCTTCTTTCCATTGTATAGTAAAGACGAGTCTAGAAAGGAGCAAATGATATGACAGTGAACTAAGGTGCTTAACTTCTTTGGCAGAGTCAGCTGTACATTTTAGATCACCACTATTTTCTGCACAGAGTTCATATTTCTTCATTCATTATAATTGCATTGACCTCCTACCATGTGGTATAATTCTCAACTCTTTTAGATGCCTCTTTCTTGCTCATTTAGAAATTAAGCCCATATGCAGTCTGTAATTGTCAGACCTGACATCCATTTGCAGTTCCCTCACCTTTCAAATCACTTGTCTCTTGGGCTCCGCAAACAGTTCATTTTCTTTTGCTTGACCAGTAGAGACCACAAGGGCTGTAAAGAAGAACTTCAGCTCTTATGGGCTGCACCTGCTAAGCTGACTGTGTATATTAACATCACACCTGGGAGGCAGAAACAAGTGAAAACAAGATTCAGAGCTCTAAGGATATCACTGATGATACAAACTAATAGTAAGGAAAATCAACCCTGCTGAGCACGGTTATAAGCAGGACTTACTCTTTGCTTCTTTAGGTATAGAATCCAGAAAATACTAGTGTCTTATTTTCATTATCAGTTTTACTACCTTTTTAAATTTCTAAATTGAAAAATATTAAGAATGATTTTCAAATTTGAAAGGAAAATATAGAATTCCTTTCTGAAGAGAAGCAAAGCCAGCGGCTCGGTCTAAAACTGGTCTGAGAAGCACAGGTGTCTTAGTCTCCCCTTCTCCCCTCTCTCCTTCTTTCTTTGCCCCCTTTTCCTTTCTCCTCCATTCATTTTTCTTTGTTTTGCTCTTCTAATTTTTTTCTTTAGAAAGAAATGTTTAAGCAAATGAAGCAAATTATGTTTCAATTTGATATTTGGCATTTTGTACTTTTTATTTAATCTTTTCTTCATGAAAATTTTAAAGTGGATTTAGCTTGCAAATAAAGATTTAATTATATCATTTCTTGGTTTATAGTGAAAGTCATCAAAGTCATCAGATCTATGAAATCTTCAGTTGCTTTCAATATAACTTTATTGCAGTGATAAACGGAGGTGCTAAAACCTATAGTTAACGTAGCAGCTTATACAATTTAATTTCATTTTTAAATGAGAAATAAAAAGGAAATAAGACAGTGGATCTTGAATGTGGTAGTAGAGTAAGAATATTCTTAAAACATTTTTTTCAGAAAATACAGAAAACATTTGTAAAATTTAATATAAATACATGATAGTTTCCAAGATTATGCTATTTCTCTAAACACATGATTATGTTGTAGAAAGTGATTGTTCCATTATTGATTGAAAATTCTCTTATTTAATGCACATAGAATAATGTCAACAATTATTCTTTATCATACAATTTTTCCCTAATTTAAAAATACTGAACTTACCATCAAGGAGTAAAAGGCCCATTTAAAAACTATGATTTATGAGAAAGAAAAATTTAGCTTTTTTTGTTCTCAATGCCTTTTCTTCCTATCTTATTTTGCTGTTAGTAAAACAGAAATAGCTCGGGAAGTTGAGGTTGAAAAACCCAATTTTTGGATTCCTTGTTTCACAAATCAAATTAGTCAGCAGAGGTGACTTCAGATCATACCGAAATCTCAATAGTTCTCAACAAGTTACTTCTTAACTTAGAAAGGGTCATGCTCTGTGTGAGGCAGCACACACCTATGTATTCTAGATGGTTGTTTGAACTTGCTATCCTCTTTGTCAAATGAGAGGCAAAAAGAGTACCTGGTGAGATTGCCAGTCCTATAACTTGTCATGTGCAAATATTTGCTGATGAATTCAAAGAAAAGGTAGATATGACCTTTAACATGAAACTCTGATTGAAACCAAGTCAGAAACAAAAGCCATGTGGTAGCAACTGTATTCTTTTTGTCATCAGTGTCTATACAAATCTGTTAAATATGTTAGTCCTCAAACCATTTACACTGTAGTCATCTGTATTATCTCTTTTTTGATTGCTATGGTATTTACATTTCTTATTATATATTAATATATATTATATAATATTATTATATATTATTACACATTTCTTATATTAATATTTCATAATATATATGAAAATAATAAATTTTAAGTGATGAATATAAGCTATATAGAGCTGAAGGAAGTACAAGCAAGTCTCAGGAACAGAAAACCTTTTAGGAGGATATGTGATACAAAGGTGCACAAAATAAAGAATTGTTTTTTAAACAAGTCGCTTATATCTTCTTGCTTCATGTAGCTCTGTATTTATATTTTTTCTTCTTTGACTTTATAAAAAATAGTGAGCCTGCTTTTGATTTTCCAATTTAATTGTCCCTATAGGTTTTGCTACCAAAATATAATCTTACAGAAGCAAAACTTCAGGCTTGTTTTAATTTCCTTTTATTCTCCCTCTGTGTAAATACAAGGCACAACCCATCAAATCATACAAAATGATTTCATTTTTTTCTGAACCTCATTATAGTACATTCCCTAAATGGTAAATTTAAGAACTATTGTTATTTCCACAGTATATTTTGTTAATTGAAGATTTTGCTGATTATATTTCCTTATCCGCCCTTTAATTGTTTTGCTTACAAAATTCCAATTCACATTTTCTACTTGAAAATTATACTTATGACTAGGAATAAAGTGCTTCTTCTAGTCTGCTTGGAGATATGAACAATGTGTTTGACTGTGTTTCCTGGTTTTTCTAACTTGCCACACTATTAAAAAAATCAACTGTCTTCTTGAAATAAGAACAAAATCGTGAGAAAGCTAATCCCCGTTTAGTCTTTGTTCTGTAATCAACAGAAACAGTCAGGTAAAAACATTGTAAGTTTGTATAAGCATAATAGAACTTTGTCATTTTAAGCATGGACAATTTGTGAGAAATATATGATTTATCCAATCATGCAATTAACCTCTTATTGAGAGCCCTGCACTGTGGATACAAAGGCAATTTTTAAGTGCAAATGTTTGGGGACTTTGCCCTCAAGGAGTTTGTCAACTAGCAGAGCCTCAAAGATGTGCATAAACAATTACAAAACTAAATCAGTGATGCTAATGACAGGATACGGAGTCAGTTCTGCAGTGAATGTGCTTCTTGATTGGATGTCAAGTGTCTGAAGATTGCAACATTCAGCATCATGGGAAGGTGGAGAATAAGACAGAAAAGCGTCAGGGCATCCGGTTGCAGAGAGCAGAGCACTCCTGGGATTTACTGCAAAGCTGTTGCTGCTTGAGCTAGCATGCCCGCCTCACTAACAGGGACTCCTCCCAGGGCTCTGGAGTAAGCTTGTGTTTATAAGTTTGAGTGTTCTAACAGCACACCTTCTCGAATTGTATAAGCTTCATTTTTCAAACAAAATTGGGTCCAGTCCTGAGAATTCAAGTTAATTTTGGATGGAATGGAGGAATATCTTGTTCACAATCCAGGTAGCCTCTTCTAGTTCCATTTTAGTGCAGTGCTGAGATGAGGCTAGTAGCTGACACCCCTAAGTGAATTAAGAAAAATCCAAGTCACATTGTTTGTTGTACCCAAAGCAAATGTTGAAATACATTTGGTCAATTATTATTGTCCACTGTGGCCTCCTGAGGAAGCAGGTGGGCAGGGCCGTAAATAAAGCTAAGGGGGGAGGTAAATTTAGGTTATTTATAGCCTCGACTTTTTGCTGGTGTTAAGAGAGCAGCTAAGCACTAAACATCACATTTAGGTATTATTCATATTAAATCTTTAACACACACCATTCATTCATTCTTCTAATACTTTCTGAAATCTCATGTTATATTTATTCTCCTGATGCACAATTTACTTACAGTATTTCAAGCTTCTCCGTATTATTGATATGTGTAAGAATTTGCAGAGAATGTAGGAAAAGAAAAAAAAAGTGTGTTTCATTTTTTAAAAGAAATTTATTAATTTGAAAGAGAGAGAGAGAGACAGAGAGAATCTTCCATCCTCTGTTTCATTCCTCCAATGGCTGCAACAGTCAAATCTGGTTCAGGCTAAAGTTAAGACTAGGAACTCCATCCTGATCTCCCATATGGGTGTCAAAGAACTCAGTATTTTGATCATCTTCTATTGCCTTCCCAAATGCATTAACAGGGAGCTGGATTAGCCGTGAAATAGCTGACTCAAAACAGCACTCTAAAATGGGATACCGATGTTCTAAGTGGCAGTATAACTAGCTACACTGCAAAGTCAGGCTCAACTTTCATTAACTGTTCTAAGAAGGATCTTGATTTCTTGCTTTAATTCTTTTAGCTCTTTTGTTATCGAGTGTTTATATGTCTAGTATAATGTCCAACTATTTCATTTTTCCATGTTTTGTCTCCATTAGTTGTGACACCTCTCTCTGTCCTTTCTTTTTTGTACATCACAATTCCTAGCCCCTCTTCAGTGTTTCTTAAGGAGTAGGACTTACTTCGTAACACTGAATAATAACTAAAAGCACAGAAAGGATGACTTTGCTCAAGTGTGAACCCTTCTGGTAACATTTTACTTTTTTCTAAATGAAATCATCAGAGGAGGTGGCACAGTGGAGAATTGTACCTGTTAGGTTTCATGAGAAAGTTGTGGGTATTTGAAGCGCATTTTATATGAATCATTTAATATTCTGTACCTCAATACTATTTATTCATATCTTTATATCTACTTATATATAGTTGTTAGGTTCCTATCACAAAGCCAATTAGTTTCATGAACCTGCTGGAAAACTCCACTACAATTTAGCTATTAACCTGAATTTTTTAGATCTGCTTGATAATTGTGATTCTTTTATACTTTCTTGATTACCTCTTCTCCCTCCCCTCAACCACCAAATAGTTAGGTTAACTGACAGTTCACTGACCTGTTATCCTCCCCCACACCAATAAGGGAGAAAAATTGTCCATGGTTCCAGGAAACTACATCCTCAAATTACTTATAAAAACAGTTTGATCACAAACACTGTGGCCAGATGCTCAAATATGGAAATGGATTTTCTTTGCTTCTATTTATTCTGGATTCGGAGAGGCATTACTAAAATCCTTGTCCTTCAAAGTCCCCATCCTCACATCGATTCTAGAGCTATCTAGTGCTTTCTCTCTTCTTGGAGAAGACTGTTTTTAATTCTAAAACATGGAAAATTTGTCCTTAAATGACTCAGGAGAAATGCTGTGACAGAGTTGTCTATTTTTAGGAAATTGGAAGAAACAGAGTTTTTCAAATCGCATTTCATCCATAAACTATTTAAAGAATCTAATTTTTATTTACAATAAAGGCCAAATTTCACTGAAAATCTTTAAGTTCTTGCTTTCCTTCTGTTAAGGACATTTTTTCTCAGCCTCTGTAATGACGTTTATTGAGAGTCTGCACACAGAAAACAGGAGAGAGAGATTTTGAAAAATGAATTCTCACAGGTAGCTTGATTGTGAGTTTCTTGGTTGTAGAGTTTTTTTAAACAATGTATATATTTATTAACCAGAAAGGCAGAACTAGACACATGTAAACACAGATACATACACACAGAACAAAGAAAGAGAGTGAGGGAGGCAGCGATCTTACATCCACTGGTTTTGTCTTCAAATGCCAGCAAGAGCCAGGGCTGAGCGAGGTGGAAGCCAGGAGTCTTGAACTCCATCTGAGTCTTCCATGTGGGTGGCAGAGACTCGAGTATTTGAGCTGTTGCCTGCTGCAGAGCGGACTGCACACTGGCAGGAAGCTGGATCAGAAGAGGCAGTGCTCTATCCTAGGTGCTCCAATGTGGGATAAGGGTGTCCTAAGAGGTGCCTTAACCTCTGCACCACAACGGCTGCCTCAAGGTAGAGTTTTAATGAAGGAGAAATTGATAATCTGCTCATCTGTTAATGTACTGCTTTGATACAACTCACAATCTCATTGTATTCTACCACATGTGAATCCATTACAAATAGTCTTGCCTCACTCTCAAGGTTGTAACACACATGCATGCTTTCAGCTAATGTCACATGGGATCTCAGCTATTTCTCACTGTGGTCCGCCATAGGCACCTTGTAGGGAGCATGTGTACTGCTCCACTTCAGGGTGGATTGGCTCATCATTACAAAACTGGCCTAAAATAGTGCCCAGACACTGCTTTAGGCAATCAAAAAATATTAGAAATTTCCACAGTTACAGGTGGAGTATCTGAAGAATGGAATCAATATCTAGAAACAAGAATAGAAATTAAAATGGATTTTGGCTTAGATCATAACATAATGAGGTAACTCATTCCAAGGTTTTGAAATTATTTGCAGTTATTATGAATATACTGAAGAGAAGTAAAAAAAAAATCCACCTGGGGCTTTTATGTAGGTTTTTGTTCTGGAAAAAAAGCGAAAATAGCTAATTTACAATTTTTCCCTTCTTTTGTCAAAGAAATAAAGGCCTTCGTAGTTGAAGTACTGGTGACCTTTCACAGGAATTATTCAGGCAGCCATGCAGGGCTGTTCTAATGGGGATGGTGTGGTACAATCCTGTCTGAAGAAGAGCCCTCTGGGCTGCAGGGTAACTAGCTTAATAGCTTTTCAAGAGGACAAATTTGATACAAAACTTTAAAATGCACTTTAGGCATTTAAGTATTAAGTGGGCAGGTAGGGAGACTGCAGCAGATGCACTAGGGTGGATGAAGACATGTTGCAAAGAGAAGCCGCTGTAACCTAATGCTACGCTCCCACCAGCTCAGACACTGCCCTGCTTCCCAGACAGTTTGGTTTATAACTGGCAACATTTTTGTCAATGCTGTAAACCCAGAGTACTCAGTATAAAGATACTTGACTTAGAAATACATCTGCTTTCTCTTTGCTTACATTCTCATTTTTGTCACCTTTGGCCCACTTTCCTTGTTAAAAATATCCTTCATCATCAGTAGAAGATTGAAAGATGACTTTCCCTGAAGCTTGAAAACTTGTTTTGCTCGCCCATTACCTTCTTTGGCAGCAGCCAGGAAGTAACAGGCTGAATGAAGAACATGGAAAGGTAGCTTTAGTAACTGTAGCTTTACTTTAAAATAATGTTTAAAGGTATTTCCAAATTTTGATTAGAATATGTGAATTTGGGTGGTTATTAAAACATTGCACTTATCTTGATCCAGGAGTCAGAATCACCTGGGTTCCAATGGCACTTTGATCTATTCCTTGCCAATCAATTTATCTTCTTCAGGCCTCAGCTATACCCACCTGGAACCTGGAAATCAAAATTCTATCTCAACTGATTGTGATGTTTAAATTATACGTCCTAAATAAAACGTCTAGCCCAATATCTCACACACACAGTAAGTTCTCAATAGATGCTTTTTAATTGAATAAACCAAAGATATTTTCTAGTTCTTAATTACTTCATTAAGCACTGTGCTATCTTTGTATTGAACTTATTATTTCAGCTTTTATTTTATTTTAAGAGAAGCACTGCTCCTGTAAGTCAGTATGAGCTGAGACTTACTAAAAAAAATGTTTGACTGATTTCCAACATGTAGATGTGGAGGCTTATTGCATAAGCCAATAAAGGATTCTAGAATCAGTTCAGAATCTTCCTACTCTTGGAGTGGAGTATTCTATGGGGGAAAGCCACAGATCAAAAGCCAGGCGAAGTTCAATATTGGAGGATAAGGTTTTTGGGAAGACATTAAAGTGGTAAAAGAAATAAATTCATATCTGGTTACAAACATCAGGTGCAGCCATGAAATTTACCAGTATTACTTTACCTCCAGAAGCAGTGGAAAAATATGATGATGGTTATTCATTCACTGAACATTTATATAGGAAGTGTTATCAAACACACGGCAAGAACTACTGTTGACTGTCTCAAGGTAAGTGTGGGAGATACAAAGGAAAAGATACAGGTGAGCTCTGCCCAGAAGAAAGTCCAAGTACATAGCTTTATAAGCTATAGATTCATATAGTTTTAAGCAAATTCACTTTTTTCTTGGAAGCAACAAAAGAGGTATGGAGAGAGTTTCTTTATATCATTAAGAATAACCAATTAGATGGAGGAAGAATAAGGGTGGGAGGGAAGGTAAGGTGGGAAGTATCCATATATTCCTGTATCTGTATATAGGAAATACATGAAATTTGTATACCTTAAATAAAATTTATAAAAAAGAACAACCAATGAGAGTTGCTAGTTATTTTTGAAATGTAAATTGTTTTTATTACTGTTACCAAAGCACATAAAAGAGCTACAATGATTCAAACACACAATTGTGTAGGGTTGTAAAAAGGTGAATGGCAAGGAGAGATAGTAGACAGGTCAGTACGGCATACTTTGACATTTGAATTACAAGTGTGTCATTGTAAAAATTAAAAGAAAAATAAGAAATGAAGGAGGAGGGATGATCAGAGTGAGGACGGAAAGAGAGTGGGGTGGAAAGTGTCATTCTTTTCTTAAAACTATGTATGAAATATATGAAATTTGTTCCCTTCATCTAAATAAAAGAATTATTAAAAAAGAAGAAGACAACATTGTGTTGTTCCTTCTGTGAGCTAAAGGTTCTAAAGCAACTACCTGGATATAATTTTAAAAAAAATAGGCTGGTGTTAAGACATTTCAGTCTGATGTCAATTAACATTATGCTGAGTGTAAAAAGCCAATCCCAAAGGGACAAATGCCACTTGTTCTCCTTGATAGGTGACAACTAACTGAGCACCAAAAAGAAAACCTGTTAAAGTGAAATGAACACTATGAGAAATGGTGACTTGATCAGCCCTCACCCTGACTGTTGATGAACACTTAATATGTTATCCCTCTTAGTATTTTTTTTTGTTTGTTCTACTTAATACTTTTGGTTGAATACTGTAATCAATACAAAATTCTTCTTAAGTGCTGAAACTTAACTGAAAAGTGATCGCTGTTAAATGTAAGAGTGGGAATAAGAGAGGGAAGAGATGTGCAATTCGGGACATGTTCAAGCTGACTTACCTCAAACAGTAGAGTTACAAACATACCAGGGGATTTCAATTCAATCCCATCAAGGTGGCATGTACTAATGCCATCTCACTAGTCCCAGTGATCAATTTCTGTTCACAATTAATCATAATGATAGGACTAAGAACCAAAGGGATCACATAAACAAAAATAGTGTCTGCAAATACTAGCTGATAGAATAAAAAAGGGAGAGAATGATCCAACATGGGAAGTGAGATACACAGCAGACCCATAGAATGGCAGATGTCCTAAACAGCACTCTGGCCTCAGAATCAGCCCTTAAGGCATGCGGATCTGGCTGAAAAGCCCATGAGAGTATTTTAGGCATGGAAAGCCAAAACACTCTGGGGAAAAAAAAAAAACAAACCCTAAATGAAAGATCTCTGTGAGTGAGATCCCAGTGGAAAGAACGGGTCATCAAAGAAGGAGGTACCTTTCTCTGAAGGGAGGAGAGAACCTCCACTTTGACCATGGCCTTGTCTAAATATGATCAGAGTCGGTGAACTCAGGGGGCTTCCATAGCCTTGGCAGCTCATTACAAGAGCCTAGGGTGATTACTGATGCCATAAACAAGAGTGTCAATTTGTTAAGTCAACAACAGGAGTCACTGTGCACTTACTCCTCATGTAGGATCTTTGTCCTTAGTGTGCTGTACATTGAGATTTAATGCTATAACTAGTACTCAAACAGTATTTTTCACTTTATGTTTCTGTGTGGGAGCAAACTGTTGAAATCTTTACTTCATGTATGCTAAACTGATCTTCTGTATATAAAGAGAAATGAAAATGAATTTTGATGTGAATGGAAGGGGGAGAGGGAGTGGGAAAGGGGAGGGTTGCGGTGGGAGTGACGTTATGGGAGGGAAGCCATTGTAATCCATATTCTGTACTTTGGAAATTTATATTCATTAAATAAAAGATTGAAAAAAAATAGTGAATGTTATTTAGAATTTAAGTTAAAACTTCTGAACAAATAGAGGGAGTGCAAATTTTTTCCTTCAAATGTAGCCAATATAGCAAATAACTCATGGAATATCTTATGAGAAATTGTCACTCATCAAGTTAAATAAATTCTTCATAAATTTAATCAGTAAATTGATTATACTTTTGACAAGATACATTATTATCTTTAAACATTAAATATTTGGTGAGGACTTGGTCTAAGAGGTTAAGATGCTGGTTAAGATTCTCATATCGCGTATCGTAGTACCTGGTTTGAGTCACCGCTCTGGCCCCTGATTGTATCTTTCTACTAACATGGACCCTGGGATGCAGCAGTGTTGGTTCAAGTAGTTGGGTCCCTGCCACCCACATGAGAGTTTTGTTCTGAGTTCTGTTCTGAATTTAGCCTTGGTCTAGCCTTGGCTGTTGAAGGCATTTGGGTAGTGAACCAATAGATGGGTGCTCTCTCCCACTCAAATAATAACAATAAAATAATATAAAATATAAAAATAAAATAGTACTGCATTATGCCAGAATGAAACACTGGCACTTTGTAAAGTACACAATATATAAAGGATGAGCTCATGGGTAAGTACTGAGGATCATGAAGCATTGCATGTGGTCATTTAGCCACACTTTGAGGATCAGAGCCTAGAAAAGACAGGAGACTAAGGATACAGGTATATCTGCTTCAGGACACAAGCAGCCTCTGTACTCAAGATGAGTGCCGTCATTAACATAACATCCCCCTTGATTCTCTATAAAGCTTTGTTCGAATTTCCTCATGTCTTCCTTTCTCTTTGACCCCATAAACTCTTATGCAGAATCATGATGGGTCGTTTAGAAGTGGTCTATCAGTTGGCCAAGATCTTATCTTTCCTCTTGAGAATCTTATACAACTTTCTGAAATATTTTTAATGGCTTAACATTAAACATGTTAAAATTTCCAGAAATATCAGCCCAGAACACCGTTGTATTTCCAAATAGAGAGCACTTGCCTCTATTCTCATTAGTGGTAGAACCTAAGAATAGCTACAGAGAGCTAAAAAGGTAAATCCCCCTCTGAGGTTTATGTCTGTCTCTGGAATGAGTTAGGGAAATTTGTTCTAGATAAATCTTTCCTTTTAACCCAGACTCCACAGCTGATCTGAGGACTGAGCTACAGGAAAAAGAGAACTCTTTAGGTGTTTCCAGTTTAATCTTTTGATCATGCCTGACCTTTTTGAGAGTATTCAGAAAATTGGGACTTTAAGTTGCTTAGAAAAGGGAGATAAAGTGATTGATATGCAAAGAGCATAGAAGTAGGCAGTGTAGCTTAGTATGATGTATAGAAGAGTAAGGCAAAGGGTACCCAAATCTTAAATTATTAGCATGTGAGTGTGGGAGAGAAGCTAATCTTCAAGGTAGAGGTTGGGGTTCGTTTACTGGTGACACTGTGGCTGTCCCTTGGGGAACTAGAGCTTCACACTACAGCCACGACTGCACTCTGGGCTGCACACTAAGAGGCCCTGATGTATAGGGCTTTTCTATTTCTTTACTATTATTATTATTTTAATTGCACAAATTTATGAGAACAGTATGATAATTTAATATATGTATGTAGTATGCAATGGTAAAATCAGGGTAGTAAACATTTCCATCTCTTTAAACATCAAAAATTTAATAAAACATAATAATTATATATATTTATGGAGCATAGTATGATATTTCAAATCACATATACAATATATTATCATCAAATCAGGATAGTTAACATTTCCATCTCTTACCATTACTTTCTGTTTAAGCCTTTGAGTTCTTCTCTTAAAATATATGTTTTTGTGAACTGTTTATAGCAAAATAGATGGAACTGAGGGGTATTATGCTGAGATAAGCCAGACACAGAAAGACAAATACTTCACATAGTGTCTTATATGTGGAAGCTGAGAAAGTAGATCTGAACGTACAGGAGTGATGATTAGTGGCTGGGAAGTATAGAGGAGATGGGGAGGTCCAGGGAGGTTGGGCAATATGATTTTCTATTTCTCATATCTAAGTTCCTCTGGAATTAATAACAGCAGAGGCCTCAGTTTCATATTTTGTGTATTAACTCTAGCATCATAGACTTCAGGATTTCCTGAACCAGAACTGGTAATGTACCAGGAGTTGCTCCCTGATTTTCTGTGAAAGAGAGTTTAACAGTATCACAAAATTAGACTGTGAGTCAAAATATACATTATATCAAATTTTTATATTTAAAGAGCAAAGAGACTTGATTAATTAGGAGAAACTTATCAGCACTCCCCCCCCCCCCAAGCTTTTCATTGAGTGGGAGGGTAGTTGCTGAAAATGTTAAAGGATAATTTGCAGCAAAAAAGAAAACAAACAGGTAAAACCAGAAAAAAGGCATTTTAACATTATATTACATTACATTTTGAGTATTCATAAAGCCACACTCATGTGCAGGGTTTTTCATGAACATAAATATTTTTTTAAGATTTATTTTATTTATTTGAAAGAGTTACACAGAGAGAGGAGAGGTAGAGAGAGAGAGAGAGAAAGAGAGAGAGAGGTCTTTTATCTGCTGGTTCATTCCCCAGTTGGCTTCAATGGCCAGAGCTGCACCGATCCAAAGCCAGGAGCCAGGAGCCAGGAGCTCCTTCCTGGTCTCCCATGTGGGTGCAGGACTTGAGCCATTTTCCATTGCTTTCCCAGGCCATAGCAGAGAGCTGGATCAGAAGTGGAGCAGCCAGGACTGAAACTAGAACCCATATGGGATGCCGGCACTGAAGGTGGCAGCTTTACCCACTATGCCTCAGCGCTGGCCCCAAACATAAATTTTTATTTTTCTGGGTGAATACCTGGAAGTGGTCTTGCTGGGTCATATGGTAAATTGTACACTTGTATGCAAAATATTGCCTGTTTTCAAGAGGAACAATATATATTTGCATACCTACTAATAATGTAAAATTTTGTATTCACTTTACATTCTTGGTAATTCTTGGTACTTAGTATTATCAGATAGTTTTAAGTTTTAGTCATTCTTATGGGTGCATAGTAGTATATAATTATGGCTTTGCTTTATTTGTCTCTTGTACATGTTCTTTGGTGTGTCATCTCATCAGAACTTTTGCCCATTTTTATTGGGTTATTTTTTTGTTGACCCTTGAGGGCCCTGTAAATTCTGGATACAAGTTGTCAAATCACAAAATTTCTCCCAATCTGTAGCTTGTCTTTTCATTCTGTTAAAAGTGACTTTTATTGAGCAAAAGTTCAGTTGTATTTTAAATTCTCCTTTATAATTGCTTTATATTCTACCCTATATCTGAATAAGTCTTAAAGAAGCACCCCCAAAAGACTTGGTACGGATGACTGGCAGAGGGAGCCGGGTAATAGGAACCCTGTCTCCAGAAATAGATACTGTTTCTCATCATTGGAGAAGCAGCAGTCTTTAGCAGTCTCAATGATTGGAAAGTACTATTGCAAGACAGTGACCAATGTAATATAAACTTAAAAAAAAACATTTTAAGAGCATCTTTTCTTTTCTGAAATCTACCCTGAGGATACCAATGTATTAATCTTGAAATTGCTGTCACTTACT
Source organism: Oryctolagus cuniculus (assembly GCF_964237555.1). NCBI lineage: Eukaryota > Metazoa > Chordata > Mammalia > Lagomorpha > Leporidae > Oryctolagus > Oryctolagus cuniculus. Next base: position 56,883,423 of record NC_091436.1, on the reverse strand, counting down.
AAAACTATTTAATAATGCAAAATTAATGTTTGTCAGCACCTTTTTAGGTCGCTCTTGAGATTAAATGTATGCAAAAATGCCATTTTGTCAGATCTGCACAGGCAAGGCTAAGTGGGAGAATTGTGGCAATTATCTGAATAATTCAATAAAATTCTCTCTTTTATTTAATTATTCAAATAAATCCTTATTCTTCTTTCCTTGCTCTGGCCTTGGAGATTTTTTGTCATCTAATTTACTTTTGAAAAGTGACATGCTTTTACATGTCTTGTAGAGGTTTAAAATTTTTGATGTTTAAAAATTTAATTGAGAGCCTGAAACTACAGGCTTTATAGTGGTGTTGAATCTGACTTACAAATGCTTGATGTAATCACATGTTATCACACGTGTAATTCTATCCCCTAAAGAAACTACTACTTGCTCCTAATTTCAGCTGCCAACATCTGCAATTAGAAACTGGCAAAACAATTATCCCAACAGCTGCTAGAAACATATAGTTTACAACAAAATGTCAAATGTGTTTTTGGATGTTTAATTAAAAAAAAAAAAACAAAAAAAACTTGTCCTCATTTTAGTTATCACCTAACCTTTCTCTCAATTAATTAATCATTATGTTGAAGAGTTTCCCAAAGTGATTGCATTCTATCAGTATTCACTACATTTATGCTTAGTGAAGAGATAACAGTACTACAAGGGACATTCAACTGTAAACATGAGCTTGAACTACACAACCATGCATATAGATGCACTTTGTGGTCCCCACTAACTCTAAGACTCCAGGGTTACAATCAAAATAAGGATTCTCTAGATATATAGAAAAAACTTCTCATTCTAATTCCTTATGGCCTTCAATTTAATTCAGCAAAGTTACAAATGTTTCTGTATTCTCCTCTACTGCAGGAATTATTCAAAATGCATTATATAAATCCAATTTCTAAAGGTTTTTGTCAAGGCAAGTCTTTCCTAAAATATTTCTGAAAGCAGTGTCATTTGAGCATACAGGCTAAAACAGGTGTATTATTTTATGTACAAAATTGCAGGTGAGGAAGATTCACGATATTTTTCTGTTGGGTGACTGGAGGAATAAAAAGGTTCTCTGAGATTCTTGGTGTAGATGACTTTCTAATATAGGAATTCTCTTTTAAAAATGGAACAGTGAATTGGGAAAATTCATCAGATATCTTTATTCATTGGTTTTCTAATTTCATCCAATTGTCATTTTCCACAATATAGAGTGATTACAGTAGACAGGATAACATAATTATGTCTTTCTCTTTTAAAGATAATTGTACTTTATTTAAGAATCGTCTGAACACATTTTCTCCAATACAATTTGACATGCAAGCAGACAGAATTATTGGAGTCAAAGAGATACTATAGGAAAAAATAAGATTATGGATCGTTCAAGAAGGATCTCAGCCTCATCTTCCAAAAAACCACAAACACACACACACACACACACTTAGCCCAAGATATAAGTTTGCCAAACAGAAAGGGATCTTCAGAGTTTTTTTTAAGTATATGAGAAATAAAACTTAGTAAACAAACAAGGTCTACTGGTCTGATAGTTGTAAATTTTGAATAAACCTGATAATGAAATTTACATATATTCTTAAGTTACAGAGTTGATATGTTTTAAAGTGCAACGTTTAGTATGGGATTGTCTTAAAATGATGAATTACATATGTAATAAACATTGGTGGAGATTCCAAGATGGCGAACTAGGGAAAAGGGCATACTACTCTAGCTCTAGGCTAGGGGAAAACAGAAAGAAAAAAAAAAAAAATAGTGGGGGGGAGGCAGTGCTGTGAAGCAGTGGGTTAACGCCCTGGCCTGAAGTGCCAGCATCCCATATGGGCACCGGTTCTAGTTCCGGCTGCTCCTCTTCTGATCCAGCTCTCGGCTATGGCCTGGGAAAGCAGTAGAAGATGGCCCAAGTCCCTGGACCCCTGCACCTTCATGGGAGACCCTGAAGAAGCTCCTGGCTCGGATCAGCCCAACTCCAGCTGTTGCAGCCATCTGTGGAGTTAACCAGTGGAATGGAGGACCTCTCTCTCTGTCTCTACCTCTCTCTGTAGCTCTTTCAAATAAATAAAATAAATCTAAAAAAAAAATCTAGTGGAGGAAGTACATTCTCGGGGAGAGATAGAGAAAAAACTGTAGTAGTGTAACGTAGACCCGGTTGGATAAATAGAAAAATACCTACAGATACATGTTAGTATAAGTTTGTGTATATTACCTTGCACTGCTCTCTAAAGGACTCAGAACTAATGATGAACACACCCACATTCCTATCTCTAAGAAGCAAATGACTTCTTGGAGAATTTGCTGATGTAGGACCCAGGTAGAGAAAACACAAGATAAGCCTAGGGTGTCTTTTAGTACCAAAAGATAAGGAAATACTTGTATTCCCATGCTTATAGCAGCCCAACTTGTAATAGCTAAGATATGGAATCAACCTAGATGCCCATCAACTGATGACTGGATAAAGAAATTGTTATATATATATATAACATATATATAATTAATATATACTAATATTAATATATTAATATAATGTAATATAATATATAATGTATATAATATTACATTATATTAATATATATACATATATAACATATATATACACACACACACACACACACACACACAATGAAATGCTACTCAACAATAAAAAAGAATGAAATTCTATCTTTTGCAACAAAATTGATGCAATTGGGGACCATTATGCATATGTGTGGCCTTGGGACCCTGTCAGTAAGCAGACCATCTGTCACCAAGTGATGCAGACAAGAGGGGCTCTCACAAGATGATGTACCACACTACTTCAACTTGCAGTCTCCAGCACTGTAAGTTATACAAACCTGTTTTGTATATTAAGTTAATGTGCCTCAGCCACTTCATTGTAGTAATGAAAAACAGACTAACACATCCAGCATTTCAGTGTTTGGAAAAGGACATTAAGAAGCTCTCTTTTTTTATTATTTGGTAAACGCTAAATATAACCAGACTTTTCTATGTCAGGAATGAGAAGGGTGACAGAGAGGGACAGACAATAACAAGACAACGAGAAGGGGCAGAGGAGGCGGGGAGAGAGAGGGAGAAGCAGAAATGTAGTGCCTGTGACAAACGCTAACTGAAAAAGGAAAAGATGATTAAGAATCTCATGGATAGCATGTCTCTGCAGATTACCTGCGGCAGTATTCAAAACAAACTTTATAAAATTACTTAGAGCATTCATTATTAGAACATTCAAAATATGCAAATGATATATTCACCATGAAATAGCAATCCAGCAACCCAGCCCATAAGGGGATACTGCCCTGAGATGAGTAAATTTGAAAATGGAGATTGTAAGATAAGGTAAGGGTTTAAAAATGAGAAAGAAACAAGAGATTTTTACATTTCGATAGAAACACAAAAGAATAGAACTGATACTGCAGAAAACTGATATTAAAGTGGAATAAAAACTTAATCAGAACTTTCAGAACGCAACAAGCATGATAACAAGAAATCAAGACAGAAATGGGTAGATATGAAATCTAGAAATGAGAGCCACGTGTAGGTAATCATTAATGCCGAAGAGAAACTCAGAAGAATTGAAAGAAATTACACTGAACCAATGATGTTTTTCTGAGCTGAAGAAAGGCATTTGAGTACACGAAAAACTGGAACAATTTAAACTACACTGCTACTGTTGATATTATTATCGCTTTGTTATTCCCAGAAACTTTCTGAGAGATCAAAGCTTCAAATAATTTTGTTGGTCACTCCAGAAAGTTCCCAAGAGACCCACCAATTCTTCAACAGAAATATTAAAGGAAAAGATGTAACCCAAGATACTGTTTCCATCTCCCAAATATATTAGATAATTTGGGGGAATTTTGAACAGTCATGTTCAGTGATATTAAGTAATACTGCTAATTTCGTAGGAATGATGATGGTATTATGGTGTTTTTTCCAAGACACTTGGAACTTCTCCCCTCAAAATCTTCTCCTAGCTGTGCCTACTGATTGTATACTATTAAAGCCTAATCCTGATCTTCTTCCCCTCCTCACTAAAAGACTTACCTCAAGGTGGACTTAAAAATTTCATAAATTTCCTAACTTTGCTCTCTCCTTTCAGAGGTGCCAGCAATACTGTGGAGGTTGTACTCTCTCTTACTGAGGGAAGTTATGGACTCAGCTCAGTTAAATTAGCAAGTTGATCTGGTGATATTTTGGGAAACCAGTATTCAACAGTTAATTGAAAATCTCATTGTATTCCATGATAAATGCAGTGAAAATCCATCTTCACTTGGTCACAGAATAAAAATAATAAACTGCACAGATTAAAATACCTCTAAGCAAATAAAAGTAATTTACCTTCAAAGAAAGAAGATCTGGTTTGGTCTGTTTTGCTGTATAATGCAAAGTGGAAGTAAAAAAAAAATACTGAGTTCATAAAAAAAAAACAAACCCTGTAACCTAAGGATTTTATCTAATCATTCTGTCATTTAGGCAATAGAAAGATAATTTCATGTTTTATTAGGAAAATATATTTTCTGTCTACATTATTGAAAAATTATTAATGATACACTTCAATAGAATGAGAGATGAAGCACGAAGTGTCAAAAAGATTTTCACTAAAATCAGTTAAATAGACATTGCAATAATTCATCTTTATGAAATAATTAAAATTTAAGTTTCTTCTTTAAAGAAAAGATATATCATGCAAAATAACTGCAATAATAATTTAATCTAAAAATAATAGCCTATCTAAAATACATCAGATTAAATTAGTTGAGACTGAAAAACGTTTGCTGGAAACTGTTGTAAAGGAGTGATATGTAAAAAACTACATTTGCTTATATAAGTGAGACAAAAAACATTTTCCCACTTGGAATTAGCATTTAAAAAAATATGTTCTGAAGCTTTTGTAAGGGGAAATACTATTAGAATGAAAAACAAGAAAAATACTTCAAAAACTCATTGAGGAGAACATAAACTGAGGTGAACAGAGTTGAACAATATTGAAAATTGTTTTGTAGAGGCAAGCAGAGGCCACCTCTTAAGGGGCTATGCAAGTCATATTAATATGTTTGGACTCTACTGATGTAATATTTGTTTAAGGAAACTTTACACAAGAATAGAGGGGAGGGTGTTGTTGCGCAGTCGGTTAACCTGCAACATGTCAGAATGCCAGGTTCAAGTTCTGGTTACCCTGCTTGTAATCCAACTTTGATCCAGCTTCCTGCTAATGTGTGTGGGAGGCAGTGGTTGATGGCCCAAATACCTGTGTTCCTGCCGCCGGTGTGGCAGACCTGGATGAAATTCCTGGCTCCTGACTTTGGCCTGACCCAGCACTAGTGGTTGAAGAAAAAAGAATAGAGGCAGTGTGACTAGTTAGAAGAGCACTTAAATAATCCAGTAGAGAAATCATGTTGTCCTGGATCAGGCTATTGACAATGTTGATAGAAAAGAGCAGAGAATTTTTTAAGGCATTAGAAGATAGTAATAGATATGCTTTTTTAAAAAACTGATGTAATGGCAGGGTTGAGGGAGATGGAAGAATCAGGATTTCTGTTTTGATACCAGTAGATAGTGGGAGTATTCAGAATTTGGGGGCAGGTGGGGAATGCAAACTTGAGATACAGGTGTGGTTCACCCACATGTACCTGAATTTGTTTTCCACATATTAAATGAACACTGTTTGTTACATACTGCTGGGCTACAATCACAACATGATAGGTAAGATAGACACAATTCATATCCTCATAGAATTTATATAACCCTGGAATTGAGGGTAACCTGAATGCAATAACCATTTTTCTCAGAAGTGGTAAAGCTGCATATTACAGTACAAAATTTGACCCCCCAAATATCTATTAAGCACAGTTTTCAAAGTGATCCTTATTCATACTAAATTTAGATATCCACCACTTTACTAACTGAAACCATTTCTCTGATGAGATCTCCAAAGTATATGTAGAGAGTGAAACGAGATAAGGGCTGACACAATATCAACATGCATCAGAATCTAGAGGAAGATCAGATCATAAATGAGACTCCGAGTTGATGGCCAAAAATTTAGGAAGAAAACCAAAGTTTGTGTTGTGTTGTATAACTGAAAAAGGGAGTAGTTAATAAAGGAAACTTGCTTAACATTTAAAAGGCTACACAGAGTAAGATAAGATCTGAAATATAGTAAGTGGTTAGTGATTCCAGTGAGAACAAATTTTGCAATTTTAGAGTAGGTGAAGAAGGGAATATGCCAAGAGCCAGCAAAGCAGCCATGAAAACTGAGTGAAAGTGAAAGATTGAGACAGGAGGAGAATTTGAGGGGGGATATTTTTAAAAAGAGAATTGTATACTACATGCAGATAAGAAAGAAAAATAGAAGATAAAAGTATAAGTGGAGACTTTAAAAATTTGCTTTTAAGGTTTTTCAGGTTAGACTACAGGACACAGGATCCAATGAGGATCTAATAATATTGAAGAAAATCAATGACCATGGGCAGTGGAAAAGAAAAAACAGGCATGGTTCTGTTTAGGTTATTTAAGTGATGCCTGAGCTCAAAGAAAAGGCATCTCTATCTTTGCCCATCTCTTTATAAACAGTGCTTGTGGCTGTACTTGGCACACATCAAGTTCTTAATCAATATTTATAAAATGAATGAATGATTAAGGTAGAGGAAGTTGTTGGCAACTCATGTCAAAATTAGTTAACAACTATTATGAGTAAACGTGTAGATAATGGTGTCAGAGGTTGATCATGGTTGGGGAGCATTGAAACTATCCCTTCAGGGAGAAGAAAAAGCTAGTGTTGTAGGAGACAACAGCATCGTAGTGGCATCTCTTAGGCAGAGGTTGATTTTTCCACCAGCTTCTGCAGTAAGATGAAGATAGCAATTACGTTTGTCCACTTTTTCTAAAAAACTACTTGGCAATTAGGACAGGTCTTTGTTATCATTTTTTGCCTCATGGATTTCCCAATTAAACTCACAATGTGCAGTACCATCTTGAGTTTAGAATAAATGTTCCTCCCAGACACTTAACTCACCAAAGGGTGTTCTATTTCATGGCTGACAGTCACTGACTTATTCCATAACCCCTTTCTCCCGGTGATGGCTCTGCACTGGGTAACATAAACCTTGCCTCTGGTGTCCCTAAGGCCCCCATCGCTCCACGATACTTTCCCAGTGGGACATAGTCCTCTGAACACATTCTGCCAGCATCCCATGTATGTTTCCAACTTCTCTTCTCATCAATTGGCTCTCTGCATTTTAATGACTTCCAGTGCAAGTAAAATCACACAAGAGCAAAAGTCTTTATGATTTCTTTCTTTTTACTCGTGAAACCTCTTAATCCCAGTTGCATACTGTTTCCACCATTTATCCAGAAACAGGCACCAGTTCTTCAGGGTCAAGTTGCTTCTAGCTTATATGGAGCCTTTGTGCAAATTAGAAAAGGATGCTCTTTCTAAGCAGGACAGTTAGGAAAAATGTACCCCTGTGGGCCAATGCAGTGCAAGAGAAAGTTTGAAAGAGCAGATGGTGTATTTGTGTTTAGAAAGAAGCGCTCTGTCTTTTGGGACGAGGCAACTTCAGGGCAGGGCAGCTATCCACAGTTAGCTAGTGGAACAGGCTGGGGCTTTTGTGCAAGGTGAGGGCCCTAATCGTTCATAAACTGACACAAAGTTTTATATAGATCAAGGAGTAAAAAGGTAACAACCATAATGCAGCCAACGAAAAGGTCATGTTCATATACTGAATTCAGGTCATTATTTAAATTAAAGGTAAAGACTATTGTGGTTTCCAGTACATCCTTTATTTAAAACAATCACAACTTTTTTAATCATTGCTTGAATTACCAAGTCGAATGCTTTTGTTTATAATCGTGAGAGGAAAGGGAAAAGTCAAAATATTGCACAACTAAAAAAGCCCATTGTCCTGAATAATAAAACTGCCAGAGAAGGTAAATCGTGTGTCAGTGCATGGATTTATTTAAAGAAGATAAAAGACTTTGTTTCCTCAAACCCTCTGATGGAGACACTAAATCAAACCCCAAATCTGAAGTAGCAGATATTGGATGTCAGATGCATGGGTCACTCATTCATCTCCCCTTTTGCTTGATATAACTTGGCTCAGAACAAAAGAAAAAGAGTCTGCTGTAATTCAGATGCAAAGATGAAGTCTCAATCCTCCAGGCACTGACGGTGTGTCTGAGATAGCAGTCCCTGAAGTGTCTGTGCGTGGCTCAAGAAACTTTATGATGAGGAGCAACGCGAAGGGGGGCAGTAAATGTGGCTAGATAGAATATGATTTCTTTTCTCATTAATCTCTCATTTTCCCTTCCAGATGCAGGCAGGCCCAATGTCTGCAGAAGAATATTTTGAAAACATTATGAAAAATGACTGTGTTCTTCAACTTTGCTTTTTTGAAATTGTTTCCATAAAGAAGGCTAAACAAATATTGTGATGAACCTTTTCATTCCAATGTTTCTGTTGATTCCAGGTTAATTAAGTGAAATCCTTTAAGACCTAAATCAGTGGATTTCTTTGGAGATTTACAAAAATTCAAATATAATGTAATCTAAAATTTATAATTCCAGAATTGCATAAATCTCATGCTTACGCTGTGGCCCCTCTTGATGGAGAGAAACAATTTAGACCCCCAAACAGATATTCTTCTAGCAATACAATACCAATTCAATTTCAACCACTTGAAAAATTTCTCAATTAAACTCTATTTTCTGAACACAAATGATTGCCCACCCTGGAATAGCTTCCTTCTTTGCAAAGCCTCTTCTGCAGGACTGCTGATAAGGAGCTGGCTGAACTGACAACATGGGTGTGGAAAAACATATACACTCAAGGAGTGATCCTGGCCTATACCTCTGTACTCAGGAACTTTGGATAATCCTTAGGTGTTTGTGCTTCTTTTAATTACATTGTTCATGCATTCATCACGTACTTATCATACACTAAATTTAACATATGCAAAATGACTAATTCACAAAATGAATTTTTAAATACAGAACTGGGAATAAAAAGTTAATGAACACACTTCTAGGTTAAGCAGGGACACTAGAATGAGTCAAATATATCTTGTTCTTGAGGAGTTTACAATATAGCTGGAAAACTGAACAAAGGATATACATAATTATAATATAAAGAAGGTGACACAAGGCATTTAGGAGTACAAAGTGAGAGGAGTTCAAAAGAAGGAGTCCTCACATTCTTTTGCAACTACAAAAATTTCTGTGAAGCTGTGGAATGTTAGATTGGCTTGAAAGCTGCATAGATTTTGACTGAAAAAATCTAACACACGTGAGCAATAATGTAATAAAGGCATGGAGAAGAAAAGGATGCTTTGTAAGTGTTATATTTTGGTTGAAGATTGGGGTTCATATAAGAGAACATCAGGGATTAAGTCCACAGTTTTAACTTGGGAGCAGTGTGGACTAAATAGGAGTGAAGAAAGATGTGCAGAGGAGGAGGATGTGGAGAGTGTGGTTGGTTCAGGGAGTAGCTACAATGACAGGCATAGACAGGGTCAAGAGGACTCCCGTTAAGGTAACAACTGGGGACGAAAGAAGAGATGCATGTGAAAGCCTTTCTAAAGGGTGGCTTGCTCAAAGCTGGCAGACATTAAATGTGGGGATCAAAGGGAGAAGGGGACTCTGGGACTGAGTTTGGGCCCAGAGACCAAGAGAGCTGTGTTGCCACACAGCAGAGAGGAGGGATTGGCTGTGAAGGAAACACAGCACTTTTCTTTTGAGATTGTGTTAATTTCAGTACTTGGTGGGCTAGGCAGGAGTAAAGCTATGTCTCGATCTGTCTATGAAGGGCATCATGTTGCAGCTCTGGGTATAAATCTGAGGTCCCTGTGCTTGATGATGAAAGTTTAGATGAGAAAGTTGACAGCATTGCTGTGGGAGACAGAAAATTAAGGGGAAGAGTGAAGACCAAAGGGAGTATCAGGAAATCAAACCTTAACACTGCTGAGAAACTGAGGAGCGGAAGGCTGTTTTTGGTGGTTAGGTGGTGACTGGCAACTTGAAGAGAACTTTTTGGTATAATGCAGGGAGTGGAATCCAGAAGGCAGTAGCCTCGGTGAGGAAGGATAATGAAAGAAAGACAGATATCACCATTTGACATGCAGCTTATTCTGTGTCTCTGGAACTATAATACACTGTTAGGATGACCAGAGTTAGATTAGGGTGGCCAACTATCCTTTTCTGTCCAGCCAGTTCTATTTTAGCACTGACAGTTTGCATCCTGGGAAACCCCCTTGTTTCTAACAAGACCTAGAGATGGGTGATTGACATCTCTGAAGAGTGGTTCTCTAATTTTGTAACGTGAGATTAATGATATCTGTAGTAGCCAACATACAAGATTTTTTTGATCAATGTGAAATAATATATATACATTCAAATACACTATGGAGTGTATTTTAATACACTAAAATACATTAAAAACATTAAAAACACTATGTAAATGAATGCAAATGTAGGCTTATTTCTATTAAATTTTTATTTTTAAATTTTATTTTATGCAAGAAAGCATAATAAATAATTATTTGTTGAAATGTTCACTACAGTCTGCTCTTTTTTTTGTCAATTAACATCTCCTTGCCAGTGATCTGATATTAGCACTGAAATTAGTAATTAATTCTGTTTATATGGCACCCAACACCCAAGAGCCTCTAGGCACCTAGCCAAATCCTTTTTTAAATATAGTCATTAAATGGAGGAAAAGAGCCAAGCAAATTCCTAAGCCAGCAAGTGAAAAAAAAGAGCAACTGGAAACTGGAAAAGGAAAAAAAAAGAACGTAAAACAAGTATCAATTAAAAGAATTTCACCCATTATCTAGGGGCAGAAAGTACACCTCAGACTTAACAGAAAGTTCGTTGTGTAAAGTGAACTGCGATTCCACTGACCTCTTTACCAAAGAGCCTCTGAAGAGATTTTTTTCCACAAACATCCAACTTTTTCTTTATTAAAAACACAATTAGGCTCTTCACTTACCAAATTCTGACTTTTCAGTTGTAAGAGATCTTATTGATCACTTCCCCTCACCATCTTATTTGATATGCACTTTTTGTAGGAAAAACTCTGGGGAATGATTTATTAATGTATCTGGCTTGACTCAGTGAATGAAGGAGTTGAAGGATCTCAGAGTCGAGGCAAGGAAGGGCTTGGATCTTTGATTGGAATCCATAAATCCCTCTACTTACACTGCAGTTCTCTCCTCCTTCTCAGGCAAAATCACAGTTCTCTGGTCCTAGAGCATTTTGACTCCGTTTTATCTCCCAAAGTGTGTACTGATAAGATTTTGGCTTTCCTACGTTTTATCTTCTTGCCTATTCTCATCTTCTGATGCTTCTCTTGTTGCTTTTTTCTATTAATAGCTTTAAATATTTCTAGAAATGGTAGATGTGATATGATTCAGAAGAATACTATTCAATGACTTAATTATTGTTTCTTCAAGAAATTCAGCGCATTTGAGATTATCTTTCATTACCCCCTCAGACTGTCTTTGAAGATTTTCCTGGGAGTCATCTCATATTTAAAGTGTCTCCTTCATCTCAATTGATTTACAAGAAACAAAAGAGTTTGGAGTATCTTCAAAAACAAGCTATTGGATAATTTGCAGAGAGATTATTTGTTTTACTAGTACTTTACTACTATACCAGTATGCTATCTTAAACTATGTACGAATGTATTGGTGAGCTATGGACAAATTTGACCTGGCAACTACATTATGAGATGTTTATTCTGCATGAACCTTGTTATATAATTTCTGATCTCTAGTGGTATTGATCAAATTATTATATTAATATATCAATATGTGATATTGTTAGCAAGAACATCTTGTTTAAAACAGTATCTGTTTAATGCATTAATAGCTTGTCACAGAACAAGTTTACGTCAGATTATGATCCAGATATTTCTCACTTTCCCTTGTAGATCCTTAAATTGTTAGCTGATACCAAGGTGCCTGTTGCTGAGAACAACTTAAAATCTTAGTGCTTTCAAAATACTTCCACTCAAATCAGGTGAAAACACGGAGGGCTCCTGTATGGGACTGTGACTGTGAAGACCAAAGCTTGAAAGTTGTGGCACCTGTGTCGTGGTTTGCAAGGATGTTTCTAGAGGACTAGGAGCCCTGACATGATGTTCTAAGATCCATGTTCACTTCTGATTCTAGCATCTATTAGTGGTTTGACTTTAGGTAAGAGATTACTCCTGCCATGTCCAAGTTCTCTTATCTACAAAACAGGAGAATATACAGATTAAAAAGATAAAAATATATTACAAATGCTCATAAATTATAAAATGATTCACAAACCTTTTGTATTAATACTTAGTTCATTTTTAAGTGCCCATTGCTCTTTGACAAATGATGCCAAGAACTTTGTAAAACAGACCCAAAATATCTTTGCTTGTCATAAGTAGGCAAGTATAAGTAGAGCTGTACATATTTCTGTTAAATTTTATTTTGCAGAAGAGTACCTTAAATTCTATTATTTGGAAACAATTTTTCTTCTTGGTTTTCTGGGATAAAACATTTCAAATAAACTTCACAAATGAGGCACAAGTCTATCTTGTAATATTGGTTATAGATTCCTGAAATTGAATTGTATTTCACTCTTAAAATTAGCTTTACAATTTCATAACTTTTTTTCTTTTGTAAGGAAAATTTGGCCAAAATCCAGCAGCATTGTTTATATGATGTCAGTCAAAATTTGGTCCATAGGATTAGAATATTTTCTTTCTTCATGCAAACACAAATAAAAGCAGTTATTTATAAAATTTTTCCAATAAATTTTTATTTTGGGACAAAATAGTAACTTTGATGGCACTGAATGTATTTGAGAAAGATTTTTCTTTTTAAACTTCATAGAAAAATACCTCCATTCTTTGAGGATCATTTTTAGGTATTTATTACAATAATTTTATTATCTATAGTTAAAATGCAAACTTAGATGATTTAGTATTTGATAAAATATAGTACCAAAATAGACTTGTATATTTGTCTTAATATAAATATATATTCTTCCCACCAAAAATCGCCAGTTTCTTGATATTTTCTTTTTTCCTCAAACCCCTATGAAGTTACTGATTTTTACAAATAAATTAGCTGTGCATAGCAATTTCTCTCTGTTTTAATCCTAGTTTCTGGCACAAAACTCCTTTAAAATATAAATTGCCCTGGGATCTTTGCTATTTACTTTTGTATCAAAGACTTCTTTCTAAATCTATATCAATAATCATGCTGAGTGAAGCATACTGTGTTCAATTCATTGCCCAGAGAAAGAGGAAGAATTTAGTTGATTCTCTCTGGCTTTGACTTCACCAGAGGTACTAGTACCCAGGGCAGCTTCTAGACCACCAAAGATGGGCAATATTATTGCCTTTAATCACAATCTTCTGCTATTCTTCTTTTGAATTTTTTTGAATCATTATTGAATGTGGTGGCAGATGGCATGTCTCTCAGTGAAATCAAAAGCATATGGCAAACTGTTTTCAATAGTGCATGCCACCTAAGTTGCAGTATTTATATTTCAAAAGAAAAAAAATTAGCTTCTGATACAAAATTTGCATGTAGTTATAATGAATATACAATTCCCAAACACCATACAGTTCGAATTTGTAAATGATTGCATGGAAATCCTCTCTTTTAGAAATGTAGAAACTGGCTTCTTATGGATGGATCAGGTCATTGTAAGAAAGAGGCCAAAAAGGAACTTTTAATATTGTCGCTTAATAGACTTAAAACCTGAATGAAGTTAGTAAACTTTCAAGACAATATTATCTATTTAGGTTAAGAAAACACTGCATTCATTTTACATGTGGGTCTCTTACCATTCTTCAACTGTTTCTGTTCATTCAACTATATGGTAGCATCACAAGGAAGGGGCTGACAATTTCCTTAAAGCTATTTGTTCTCTTCATTATGTCTTTACAAATAACTCAATTCAAAGTATTAGTGGTTATTAAGAACCAAAAGGACAGTGACAACAATAAAAGTCCCAAAAAACAACTTAGCTTTTCCCACTACACAATAAGCCTGCCCTCCCTGAAGACTAGATTCAGACTTAATATTACTTCACATCATCTTATCTCTCAGGAATTGGTAGTTTTTTGCAAGCAGAAAATCAGCACCATGCAAACAGGGACAGCTGCTGTGATAGCAACCCTGTAATCATCCAGGCTGACCTCCCTGAGGAGTAGGAAGGGAGGGAGGGAGAAAACAACACCAGTGCCCAGAGAGGCTTCCCATGTGAGAGGAGCTCAACACTTAGGATCTTGGCTGTGTATACGTCTTAATTCTATGGCAGCATTTTCTATTAAGTGAAAAGTACAGTGTAATTTTTTTTTCTCTGCAGATACCTACTTTTTCTTTTAATGGACTCAACGTTTGCTAACACATCTTAGGACTTGTGTCGAGTGCATCTCTGAATTCAAGCTGTTACATCATGACCAATTCCCATAACACAGATTGATAATCATCTCTTTTTCTTTGCTTCAAATTTGACACACTAACTGGAAACTATTAGATATGATAAACATCCTCTCTTTTCCTTATTATTCTAAGAGAATTTCACTACTAGATTTTTCATCTTTTTGAACTGGTATGCTACCTTCTGTACATTTATTTCTTATCAGATTCATTATATTTATCTTCATTCATCACACGTATGATTTTATAACTCAACAAGGCAACTTAATGGAAATTATGTTGGATGTCACTTCTCCCAGTACTGCAATGTTGCTTTGCTGTACCTCCTCCCATTTGCTCTTTGTTGTACTATTTAGATATGCTACAGGGTTTGCAAAAACACCTTTACCTACAATGAAATGCTTGTTACTCAGAAATTTCTTAACTGATTGAAAGACCCAGGGTTCATTTTACACAGCATGATAGCTCTGGTGACTGGTTGCCACTGCTCATTTTTGGCAGATAAAGGATTGGAGTATTTTTTTCTATCAACCAGAATTACATTGACATTCTGTAGTATTATGATAAATTCTTATGTACAAGGAGTGTGTAGTTGTACATTTTAATAGCTAAACGTAAAAAGGGCTATTTGGAGCCTGCTTAATATTCACGTAGCATCATGGTTAAAAGCACATAATCTAGAGCCAATTGCCTGTGTTAATTCATGAAGTCTTTCACTTATCAGCTTTTTAGTTTGGGCAAGTTACTTGATCTCTGTCCCTTAATTTTCTCAAGTGTAGAATGGGAATAGTAATAATATTTTCCCCACATAGATATTGGAAATATTGAATGAACTAATAAATATAAAGCACTCAGAACAATACCTATCATGGCCGGCCCCGCAGCTCAATAGGCTAATCCTCCGCCTGCGGCGCCAGCACACTGGGGTCTAATCCCGGTCAGGGCGCCGGATTCTGTCCTGGTTGCTCCTCTTCCAGGCCAGCTCTCTGCTGTGGCCTGGGAGTGCAGTGGAGGATGGCCCAAGCGCTTGGGCCCTGCACCCCATGGGAGACCAGGATAAATACCTGGCTCCTGGCTTCGGATCAGCACAGTCCGCCAGCCGCAGCAGCCATTGGGGGGGTGAACCAACGGAAAAATGAAGACCTTTCTCTCTGTCTCTCTCACTGTCCAGTCTGCCTGTCAAAAAAAAAAAAAAAATACCTATCACACAAGTAGAGCAAATATTATATAAAAGCTTTGCTTTTAAATACTTTATAAAAGGTGGAAAATATGGATTTATGCTTATAGACTATTGTATTACGTGTTTTATTGATCCTGTAATTCATCTGCCAATGGTCAATCCTCTAAACCTCTCTGATTGCTAATTTTTCCATTGTACAATGGGAATAGAGGGATTGCATAGGCATCAGAGAGAAAGGATGTAAAGCCACCATTCCAGTTCCTAGTACAAAGTAGGGAATCTATATTTGTAAATCTGTTAATAGTTATTTCTACTGGTATTTGTCAAGCTCAATGCTCTTAAATGCAAAGAGAATTTATTTCAGAAGAAGAAACTGTATAAAATCATAAGTATTCTTTCTGTATTCATATTGCCATTGAAAGCAAACTTATAAGGGACATATTTTGTAAAATTTAGAAATATGGAACAACTGATTATTTCACCTCTTTATCAGTCTGTCCTGGCTGAGCATGGGGAAGTTCAGGCCAAATTTCTTAGCTCAAAAATCAAACTGGTGCCAAGGGAGCAATCATCCCTGATGTGGGCTAAGTGCAGTTCATGTTGATTCACATATGTTTTTTTTCCCTAATTGAGATTATCTCATGGAAACTGCTGTGTTCCCAAGGTCAATGAGAACTTTGATCTTCTCCAGGTGCACCTGTTTTTAAGGTGGCAAGATTCAGTTGTTTTAGTGTTGAATTTCAAAGCTCCACTTGGAAGAAGGGACTAAAATTCACATGAATAAAATACTTGCTCTCAGTTATAAAACTAAAGATGTTTTAAAGTACAAATATAAAGTTTTATTAACATTGCTATGAAAACTTTCATCTAAATAGCAAAACAAAGGTAAATATTGCATATCCATTATATGTTGGCTAACATTGTTAAATATCCTATAGCAAATGGGACAGGTTTTCTAAGGTGTTACATTTGGCATGTACATTTTGCCTGAACATTGACATTTAATACCCAAGTGCTTAATGACATAAAAATATCTATCTTGTGCATTTTCCTTTAAAGAACTCTGTTTCTACCCTCATTTAAAAATTTTCTCTATGGATAAACAGACGTGATTTTAATTGTCTTCTTAGTGGCTCATTTTAATAAACAACATGATTACATTTAGTTAAAGTAAGTAAAATTTTAAAAAGAAGAAAATAATGAGTAAAATACAAAAATTTTCTTGAGTGTGTACATATGTGTTGGTGTTTCATGTGTGTACCTTCATAAGTTGAAGCTTCTAATAATTTTAAAATATAAATTTTCAGTGTGGTGATCTGGCCTACAAAGAAGACACCAGGTAGAAGGCCCACATTCCATATGGAAGAGTCTAGGTTCACATTCTGGCTCTACTCCTGATTCCAGCTTCTTGTTAATGTGCACCCTGTGAGATATTCAGTGATGGCTCAAGTCATTGGGTCAGTGTTATCCATGTGGGAGACTTGGGTTGGGTTTCTAGATCCTGGCTTTGGCCTGGTCTGTCCCAGGCCATTGTGGGTATTTGAAATGTGAACTAGAGGATGATTGCTCTGTGTGTCTGTATCTGTGACTCACTATCTCTTAAATTTAAAAAAATCATAAAATAAACATTTTAACATGTATAAGCACTCTCTCTCCCTTAAGGAAAATTAAAAAAAAACAAAATATAAGACACAAAGCTTGAGGTGTGTAACAACTAAAAAAAAATCATTTTCCTTCCTTTCCTTTTTTTTTTTTTTTTGTATTCTGTTCTGTTTTCTTTTTAAAGGTGAATCCAAAGTGTTTTAGTTTACTAAGTAAGTCACAAAGGAGTCAAGAAGAAGATACTTTTCAAATTGCCCTGAACATTTATCTAGTGCTAGTAAAACAGCAAGAACATTAATCAATACTGTAATGAAAGCACATTAAAATGAGCTTATAAGTTGATTCAGTTTTGCAAGATATTCATGGTGACTTGATTCTGGGCTACCTATTTATGATGTTAAACATTATCACCTATGAAATAATAGAATAAAAAACTGGATAGTGTCTTATATTTGAGTGACTTTCCTTGAAGTATGGTCTGAACAACACTGTCTCAGAATCCCCAGGTCTTCAGTCTCTACCTATGACCTTTGAAACCTGAGTGGCTGGGGTCTGGGTTCCAGCCAGAACCATATATGTTTAACAGAACCAAAGATCAATCTGGTTCATACTGCAGTTTGAGAAACAATGGTTTATTATCACCCCATCTTCACCCCATTGATTTCCTAAACACAACTGAAAGTTATTTTTTAATCAGGGTGGAGACTCTGCCATAACTGATCTTGTTACTCGATATTCATCAGAATAACTTAGAAAGATTTCTAAAAGTGTTTATACATGGGTCATCAATTGAGAGGGGTAGAAATACATCTCCATATCTTAATGTTTGAAATATAACATTTAAGAGTGAGCACTGTGGCACAGCAGGTTAACCACTGCTTGGGATGCCCACATCCCATATCTGCTGGTTCTAGTCCCAGCTGCTCCTCTTCTGATCCAGCTCCATGCTAATTTGTCTGGGAGGCAGCAGGTGATGATTCAAGTACTTCAGATCCTTCCACCCACATGAGAGACCTGGATTGAGTCTCTGGCTCTTGGCTTTAGCCTGGCTCAGCCCTAGATGTTGTGGGCATTTACAATAAAATGTTAGAAGGAAGAGCTTTCTCTCTGTGTCAATCTCTTTCTCTAAACCCCTCTACCTTTCAAATCAATAAAAATAAATAAACAAATATTTTAAAAGAAATGGAATATTTAATAATTAAATACAAATGGCTTATACTATCTAGCTACTTTTTTTAGTCATGGTTAAGTTTCTAACTTATAATTTGCCTAGATGTTCCATAGATCAAATTTTTGAGAAATTGTATTTTTCCAAATAATGGTGCTGGGCAAAAAAGCATTTTAAATAATAATTTTTGCATTATGGAGATCGGCCTGGAAAGAAAAAAACAATGGGGCATGAGTCTGGGATGAAGCAATTTGTTAAACAAAATGGTGTCCCAAACAATATCAAGTGATAAAAGGGAAATGACTCACTCAGTGGAAGCCTTAAGATTGAGAGGGTGCAAGGAGCTTCAAAGAAGTAAGATTGAGACAATGAGACAATGCAAGCAGCTTGAAAGCTATAGGCCAGTAAAGGTGTATTTCTCCCCCAGGGCACTGGTGGAAAAGGATTGTGTTCATTGCTACCAAGACCAGTAGGGAAGATGGATACCTTGAGGGGACAGGTATACTGTACCTGAGCTTATTCTATAATTGCTGGTAGGTAAGAGATGGAATTATAACTAACAATGGTCATTAAAAGCCACCATTTTGACTGCATTATCAAATATTCTTTATATCACAGTTTATTTAATTTTTCTTTTGTATCTGCCTTTTTGCTTTGTGGTATTTATTTTTTTAGTTTTTAATTGATACAGTAATTGTACATATTTATGAGGTAGAAATATGCATTTAAACTGCTGGGTTTTTAAAATAAGAAAATTACATTTAAGTAGCAGTAGCAAACTGCAGGAGTGTAAATTTGTGTTTTTCTTTTGAAGGGACTCTAAATTTCAAAACGCTTGTTCTTGGAACTTGTGTTGTGGCACAGCAGGCTAAGCTGCCACCTTGGACACGGACATCCCGTATGGGAGCACCTGTTTCAGCTCTGACTGCTCTGCTTCTGGTCCAGCTCCCTGCTTATGCTCCTGGGAAAGCAGCAGAACATGGCCAAAGCACTTGGGTCCCTACCTACCATGTAGGAGACCTGAGTGGAGTTACATTCCCTGGCCATTGTGTTCACACGGAAGCGAACCAGTGCATAGATCTCTCTTTCTGTTTCTCTCTTTAGTTCTTCCAACCCCCCGTTCCCCACCCCCTTTCTGTCACTCTGCCTTTCAAATAAATAAAGATTTAAAAAGTTTTCTTTTCTGAGTTTTCCCAAATGTCACCTTGCGTTTTATTTCTAGATTAGTCTATAAGTCAAAATTGTTAGGGATTCTTAAAACAACTTGTAGATTACATGTCCGTGGGTACTGTTAATCTTTGAGCAATGTAGCTCTTAAATTTTATGTTCGGTGGGATAAGTGTTGAGTAAGTGAGCCAACTTTAACTAGATTAAAAACTACTATTAAAAATAAAACTTTGTGGAGTTGTGGATTAGAAGCAAAGATAATCACCAGGTAGTGAACTGAGTAACCTTATTTGAGAATATGACCAAAAGACTAAATATCTGTTTTTAGCTCCAGTTTTAGAATGATTTGCTTATTAACTTTTTCAGCTTTGGGAATATTTTACGATGCTAGCATTTATAAGACTGTCCTAGTGTAAGTTATAAATTGACGAGTAGCGATTCTTATTCAAGTGTAGTAAAGAAACATTTTTTCATATTTATTCAAATGGAGTGAAAACTGTACTACTTAGGGATATACATGCAGTCAAAAATAATATTGTGTGTATAAAATATTATACTGGAGGATGAAGGGCTGAAAAATGGTTCCAGAAATTTCTATGGAGAAAAATACCTCAATTTTAATGTTCCTGTATAAACATAGATTTATAGATCGTGAGAATGTGTGAAGTAAATAGAGAGCTAGAAATTTTATCCAGGTGTGTAAATTCATTCTTGTATGGAGTCTAGTTGAATTATGATTCATGTTTAGAATAGCAAAGAAAGGGGAATCTTTTTCAAAAGAAAGTAGAACTTCAAGGAAGAAATTTGTCTTCCCAAATACAGCTGTAATTATAATGGCTTTCCATCTTTTGGTCTCAATTTGAAAGTGAATATCATTTGGAAATTATCCTCTGTGCACTAGTGAGAATGAGTAATCAGAAGTAGATATACTTCCTCACATAATCCAGTACCAGGCTTCTTAGTATGATCTTTAGAAAACAAATAGGATCCAGTCATTTTTTATGCTCAAGTATTAAATTAAAATATTTTGGGTAATTTTATAAACTCTAAGTGAAGAGCATTTGGTCAGTGTACAGTCCAGAATACTTAAGCTTACCTTTGATTTTTATTGAATTTTTTCAAGATTTATTTATTTATTTGAAAGGCATAGTTACGGGGTAGGGGGAGAGAGTGAGAGAGAAAGAGAGAGAGAGAAAGAGAGAGAGAGAGAGAGAGAGATCGTCCATCCTCTAGTTCACTCTCCAAATGGCTGCAATGGCCAGAGATAGGTTAATTAGAAGCCAGGAGCCAGGAGCTTCTTCTGGGTTTTCCATGTGGGTGCAGGGACCCAAGGATTTGGGTCATCTTTTGCTGCTTCTCCAGGCACTTTAGCAGGGAACTGAATTGGGAGTGCATTAGCTGGGACACAAACTGGCACTGATGTGGGATGCCAGCACTGCAGATGGTGGCTTTATATGGTATGCCACAGCGCCAGCCCCTTTATTGAATTTTCAAAGCCAAAAATCTTGGGACTTATTTTTATTTATTTATATAATTTATTTAAAGGCAGAGAGACAGAGATCTGCAACTCACTGGTTCAGTCCATAAATGTCTATAGCAGCCTAAACTGGAATATGCTAAAGCCAGGAGACAAGAACTCAATCCAGGCCTCCTACATGAATGGCAGAGAGCCTGCTATATGGGTCGTCAGTCACCTACTACCTCCCAAGGTGAGCGTTAGCAGGAAACTGGAATCAGAACAGATTTGGGCTTAAATTCAGGCTCTCCAATAGGGGATGAAGGCATTTCAAGCAGCATCTTTGCTTGCCTGCTGTCCCCCACCCCCAGGGTTCCATTTTGTGATATTTTTCATGGCCCCCTCTCTTTGTTTTAAATGTTACATACCTGTCTCTTCTTTGCAGACTGGGGCAATGACTTGTTAAGCTCCATTTTAATAAGTAAGATGGAAACCACACCAATTCACTCATTTGCATAGAGAAGTATAAGCAGAAACTTCATTCACACTTTTTAAATAGAAAGAAGTAATCCTTGGGTGAAGGAACTTATTAGATCATTGTAAGTCATCTGCATTTGTTACAGATGAAAATCACTTGCACATCTGACCCTTTTCTCCCACAATTTCTCTTCTTTAACTTTTACTCCAACGCTTGTTTTGTTGGAAAGAAATATTATGTTGGAGGGGGAGTGCTTTCTCTTTTCTCTGTTTCTTCTTAAAGTAGGAATTGGCTTCTGGGTGCATCTGTTGTCCAGTGTACCCCATGTAGAATCACATCTGTTCTTTATCATTATTGGCGGAAAAGGACGAATAGGTTGTGACATTGAGGGAATCAACAAGAGAAATTGCACTATTATTTTAATTACTTAGAGCTAGTGATTTGTACTGCAATTGTATATAAGATTTTTTTATGGAGTTCAGAGTAATCATAGAAAAATACCAAGTAAGTCATTTTCAATAGCCGTAAAATTAACACATAATTAGCACATAAGCTAAGAGATAAGGAATGAAGATGATTGGCATCATTTCTGAAGATGTCAATACAGTGGGAAGGCTATTGAAGGAAGAAATAAAAATGCAATACTGTCTCTACTAAATAAATAATATCATTAATTTTTTGTCACTTTTATTACAAAAAATTTCATGTGAATTCTTTCATTTAAATATAGACTTTTAAATTGTAGCTTTTAAAATGTAATTTTATTAATAAGTAATTTTTGCTTGGGCTTTGCATGTGCACTTATATAGAAATTGAATATTCTAGTTAATTATATTATGTCATATAAAAATTAAAATCAAATAAATTAATATAACTTTTGGGCAGCTTATATGGATCAGTCATGACATATATCTAGATTTCACTAAGACTCAACATATATATATATATGTAAATATATATATAAACTATTTATTAGAAAGTCAGACTTACAGATAGGGAAAGACAAGGGAGAGAGATCTTTCATCTGCTGGTTGGTCATCAATGGCCAGGCCTGGCCAAAGCCAGACGCTTCTTCCACATCTCCTACGTGGGTAGCAGGGGCCTAAGCACTTGAATCATCTTCTGCTGCTTTCCCCCAGGCCATTAGCAGGGAGCTGGATCAGAAATGAAGCAGGTAAAACACGAATCAGTGCCCATATGGGATGCCAACATTGCAGGTGGTGGCTTTACTTGCTATGCCACAATGCTGGCCCCAAGCCTAAGCCTCAATATATTTTTACAGTTAATCTAGGCTAGATATAATTACCATAACAACATGAGAAAACGGATGTCTGAATTTGCGTGGTATTAAGGTGATACTGTGTTACTCAATATGATTACCAGTATTGATTTAGTAGAAGATTTTTAGATTCAGAGTTCATACAAGGACAAGATACCTTACTTAGGAAAATGTTTCATAACTTTAAAATATATATTTGTTATTGGAATATGTGTACATTAGGTTTAATTGTCATGTTTTTAATTATAGAATAGTGAATTGCTCTCAGAAACGTGTTGGAAGGCATTAGGAGTGTAGAATTGCATGCACTACCAGTTAACTCTGTTTACTTTGTAAATATTTAATTAAACATTTCTGAGAGCCCTTTATATGCCAGGAATTGCACTCAGGAAGTACACATTCTAGTGAAAGAAGACAAATAAGAAGCTATAAATATTTCAGTTTGTGATAAGTATTATGAAGAAAACTAGAGAAAGAAGGGGAGAAGAGTGATGAACAAGTGGTAGGGAAAGCTATCAGATCTGATCATTTCTTGAAAACAAAGATCTGGATAAAGTGGGAGTGTAGGGCCTGTAACTATCTTGGACAAGAGTGCTCACTTTAAATAGCAGGTAAAATTTTTTTCTTGGTAATTGTTAACAAATACTTGCATTTTTCCAAAAATACATTTATTGAGCACCTTCTAAGTCCTAGGGACTGTGGTCATCAGAAAGATTGTAAGTGTGAGTAGAAAACAATCCTCGCCATTAAGAAATTCACAGAGAAACATGTAAAGAGGTAGTTACGACAGAAACACTGATTATTATGACAGGGCGACACATGGGGCATTTAGGTGTGATTTCTACATTTGATCATGATCTTGTTTACACTATTAATAATGATATGACCCCCATCTCTAATTTGTCTTTTAGGAAGGATTACAGTAATTACTATGGTCATATAATCAGAGAGACTGGAAGAAATTCTGCCTTTAATATCAGATTAGCCAGGACTTTCCCTGTTATATTACTAGAAATCCAACTCTGCTTTAAACGAAGTCAGGATTTATTGGCTTTTACAACTGGCGTATCCAAGGATTGGCACTAGCTTTAGCTGCATTCAGAAGATGTCATATGGTTCACTGTCTTTCCATCCCTCAGACTTGCTCTCCTTAACACTGGGTTTATTCTTCAGTAGACTATGTTTGTGTAGTCACAAAGAAGGCCCCCAGCACCCTAGATAGACATGCCACAGCACTCACTCTCATAACTGCAGAAAGATCTTTTCTAACCCAGCATCCGTAGCCATTGCCTGACTTCTGGCTCTGTTAAGAATCACAGGGTCACTCTAGACCAGTCTTTGGATTGGCTCTGTTCTGCTGGTGACTTACCTATATTTGTTAGGTTAGGGGAAAGCAGGGCCACATGTGAGCCAGAGTCGTCTACAGTGTGGAACAGAAAATAGAAAACCAGTCTTACTTCTAGAAGAAAGGAGGGAACACTGTGCTGCAAGGGGCAGACATTTCTACTACAGATGGATTCTGCGACACTAGTCAGATCATGTCTGAGTCTCATTTTCATCATCCACAAGAATATCAACCTCTAATATTAATTTTTATAAGGCAGGTTGTATGACAAGACTGAACATATCAAGAAAATTGCATAATAAATAACTGTATTATTGTTTTCACCAAAGATGGACAACCATGGTTTGTTGGAAATTTCAAATACTAGAATCCAAAGTATCAGAAAAGATGAAGGGGTATACTTCTCCCCACAGACTGCGACAGAGTGCTGGTATGCTCCACTGAACGGATCCTAAGCAGGGATACAGAATCCATCACCTGCTATGAGGAGCCCGTTACTTGCTAGATGCAGCCCTGAATATAGTTTTAGCCTACACAATAGGAAGCTGTTTCTTTTGTCTACTTCTCAAACATACTGAAGATATGAATATTTATTTTGTTAGAATTGTGCCTATGAAATACATGAAATCTATTTTCCTTTTATTAATAAAAAATACAAGAGAGAAAAGAGAAAATGGGAAGGGCTTAGGAAGACAACATTTTCCTCATCCAACACAATCTAGAAATGATTCTACCTGAAATTGAGTGGAGATGTGTTGCCCCTCACCACTTAGAAAGTTGGGGTCACTATACAGAGCAGCCAGCAAGAGTCTGGCCCACATCAAGAGAGTAGAAATAGTTTGGCTTACATGGCTAACATATGTGTGGGAGAACTGTACCTATCTATCCCTGAGCTGCAGAGTAGGGCTGGTGAGCAATCCATGCCAGCCCGTGCTTTGAAGCTGGGGACTGACTTTTGCAATTTTCTTCTCATGGAGTTTTCCATTTCTAACTTGTCTCCAAGCCATATGTTCAAGATTCTTCTGTTCAAATAATTTTTCTTGACAGTGGCAACAATATCAGGGAGAATGATTAGCATGACTGAGTTGCCATTCAGAGTAGGGGTCCTTCTTCTGTGGCTGCCATTAATAACATGGTAGCTGTCATTTTCCAGATCTGATAAAAATAGTTAAAGGAAGATATCTGCTCTCATTAAAGAGAATGTCCTCTTTTTGCTAGTGTTTCAATTTATTCAATCCCTTTCACATGATAATTAAGGAAAGAAAAGTGAGAATGCTTTTTTAAAAGGACACATGTGAGATATGAGCTTCTAAATTTCTTATTTTAAATATCTCTAAGGAAGCTTTCAACATAAAATGGAATGATTTGACTTTCTTCATGTAAAAGTGAGTATGTGTGTGCACATGTGTCTGTGTATGTGTGTGATGGTTTCTAAGAGATGAAAACCCTTTGCTGTGTGCTCATTGTTTATCGGAAACCAACTTACTAGGCAATAAAGGTGAAGTGTATTTATCTTTTCTGTGTTCTTCCATCAATTTCTAATGATGATGATAAAGCTAATTTTCTGTTCATTACATTTTCTGAGTTCTTTTCACTTGTGCAGACTCACCTAAGACACATGCATTTCACAGACTTCTTTCTGCTGATCTGCTGTTGGACTTTCTCACTTATGTGTTGGAAGCTGAGTAGTGATCTGGATTAAAAGAGTTTTTTGAAAGATTTCTTTATTTATTTGAAAGGCAAGGTTAGGAGAGAAAGAGACAGAGAAAAAGAGATCTTCCATTTGCTGGTTCACTCCCCATATGAGTGCTATGGCAGGGACCAGGCCAAGCTGAAGCCTGGGGCCAGGAGTTTCTTCCAGTTCTCTCACATGAGTGGCTCAAGCCCTTGGGCCATCTTCTGCTGCTTTCCCAGGCCATTAGCAGGGGGCTGGATGGAATGTATCAGCTGGGACATGAACCAGCGCCCATATGGGATGCTGGCATTGCATGCTGCAACCTGCTACATCACAGTGCTGGCCCTGCAATTGGATTTATTAAGAAAGGAATGAGAAAGGAGAATACAGCTCTACTAATTCAAGGTTATGGACAATCCTCTCCCAACTAATTTCTGACTCTCTTAGAGGGCAAGGATTATATCTCTCAGTATTGTTTAATATGACCCCATTTGTATCTTTTTTTCTCCTCTGGATTTTTCATATATAGAGTAAATTTTAGATGCATTTATCAATTAGTTTCCTCTAGAAGACTATGGTTTCCACAAGTTTAGACATTTCTATCCATTATAATTATTGAAGGAGTTTCTAGTTTTGGTGCTTCTTTGATGAGTGAGACACATTGAGTCTCTTTCTAAATAAATAAGAAAGCATAATTTATGAGGAAATCAACCTTTTTAAATGGTTGTCATTTCACTTTAGTTCTAGGCCACTAAGACTGCAAGTGTCTATGTCTTTATGCTGCTTTCTTTTATTTGCGATTGTGAAATACATTTTACTGTTCAACATAGAATAATTTTAATATCTAATACATTTGATAGTGGAAGTTATTATTTGTGCTAGAGTATTATTTGAAACAGAAAATTCTAATTTCTAACCCACGAGGGCTTGAATGAAAAAGGAAAATTTGAAAACTCACACAAGGAAAAAGATACATACAGGTGTCTCCTGTATTGTACCTGACTTCTGTAATCTGAAAAAGTTACAATCTATAATAAAATGATATTAATAATGGACTTTAAAAAACAATCTGATACTGTTCATTTATATTGTAAGATTTTATTTTTAGAGCAGTTTTTTGTTCATAGCAAAGTTGAGATGCATGTACAGAAATTTCCCTTATTTAGCCCAACTCCTATGCATGCATAATCCCCTTATCAACATCTCTTATCACACTAGTAAATGTGTTGCATTTAATGAATTTACATTAACACATGATATCCAAAATCCATGGTTTACATTAGAGTTCACTCTTGCTGTTGCACATACTATGGCTTTGTACATATATATATATAATGGCAGTATGCATTTGCCATTATAGTGTTATACAGATTATTTTCACTGTTCTGACAATTCTCTCTGTTATGTCTATTCATCCATCCCTCCTATCAATGGGCAACTACTGGTCTTTTTACGCCCTCTATAGTTTTGCCTTTTTCAGAATGTCATAAAGCTGGAGTCATAAGTGTGAAGCCTTTGCAGATTAGTTTTTTTCACTTAGTAATATGCATTTAGGTTTCCTCCATTCTTTTCATGGCTTGATAGCTCACTTCTTTTTAATACTAAAACATAGTCCATTGTCTTGACATAGCATAACTTATTTATCCATCTGTATGTTGAAGGTTATCTGAGTTGTGCTTGCCTATATTTTAACAATGTGATTTTTTTATCCTTATCAGAAACATTAGAACATGTCTAATACATATTTATAATACAAATGACACATAATATCCATTGGTAATCTGTATTGTTCATTTTATTTTTAAAAAATAAAATATGGCCAGCGCCATGGCTCAATAGGCTAATCCTCTGCCTGTGGCGCCAGCACACCGGGTTCTATTCCCGGTCGAGGCACCGGATTCTGTCCCGGTTGCCCCTCTTCCAGTCCAGCTCTCTGCTGTGGCCAGGGAGTGCAGTGGAGGATGGCCCAAGTGCTTGGGCCCTGCACCCGCATGGGAGACCAGGAGAAGCACCTGGCTCCTGGCTTTGGATCAGCGTGGTGCACCGGCCGCAGTGGCCATTGGAGGGTGAACCAATGGAAAAAAAAGGAAGACCTTTCTATGTGTTTCTCTCTCACTTTCCACTCTGCTTGTCAAAAAAAAAAAAATTAAAAAATAAAATATGTGTATAAACTTCACTCTTTTGTGCCTTTCTTAGTTTTAGTTATGGAGTTATAATTAATATTACTAACATTTGAGTAGAATCTAAACAATATGAACTTACAGAAACCCAGAAACTTGGACATGAAAAAGGTTGATCAGAGTTACACTGGTATGGTTGTCATGGGCTTACAGGTTTCTTTTACTCTCTTTAAATTTATGCTGTTTTGTTCTTGCCTTTTATTAACAGAATTGAGAGGCATAATAAAGAAATACAATTATATTTGTTAGTAAATCATCTTACTTCTGGTGTCTGGGAAAAGGTAAGTTTAAAAATAGTATGAACTCATTTTTGAAAAAGAATAACTTTGCTTTTATATCTGAAGACAAAGATTTGTTAAAATTGGTTGTCTTTGTGCAGTTAAATTTATGAAGAATTTTCACTTACTATCATAGTCATGAAAAAATTTTTAATCAAGATCATATATGTCTTCTGTAATCAGAAAGTGTACAAATTGTAATAAAGATGACTTGAATTTGTACTATTTATAGTAATTTATTTTATTATCTATTTACATTATAAAATACTTTTATCTTTATCACCAACATGAAAATATATCGAGAATCTATAAAAATGCCTTGTAGACTAACTCTGATCCTGGCTTTTAAGCAGTTATCCTTTATTAATGTTATTTACTAATAATTGTTCTGGTATAAAATAAAATAAAATTAGATTCATGTTAGTATTTGAAGTAGATATATGAAAACATGTCATTCTCTACAATGCTCATGCCAACGATCTCCAAGGCATTCATAATTGAGATTCCAAAAAGCCACCACATCACCAGGGACCTGATGATGCACCAAGAGAAAGGGAGGTTCCAAGGTGGTGCTGGCTTGTAATTTTCTTGATGGAAATGGAATTCTAGCTTCTAGTTTGCTGGTAGAGATTATCCCTTGGAAATCCTTCATAGGCCATTAACACAGAGGGAGAGGGATAAAGAGAGTGATTGGGGCGAGGTGATGTTTAACCAAATTCCAAGATAACTTTTAAAGACAAAGATATTTTATTCAAAAAGGCATTTCTTACTCATTATTGCTCACTGTTAAGTAGTCCGACTTATCATGGATTAAAAGAGACAAGGCAATTTCCCACTGAATGTGGTTAAAATCAAAAGGTTGTAAGACAAGAATAATTTAGTGCCAAGGTACCCTGTTGAGTTTATTTCTGTGCTTGTCTATCGGTCTACAATATCATTTCAAATAGCCCAGTGCATCAGATACATAGAAACCATTAAAAGTTCAATACGCATATTTTTTAAAATAGTGACTGCCATTTTTTATCTGGCCAACTTCTGGGATCTGATTGGTCATTATGCTATTTCAGGGGAAGTTTCAGGAACTAATCAGAAGTATTATCAGCTATGACTTTTGCTGCAGCTGCACAGACAACTTAGCAATAACAAGTGTAAATTCAATATTTATTCTTTGTAAGGGTGTGCCTCATGCTTGGAAGATTAATGAAGAATTCCTGGTCCACTGTTTATTAAAGATACAACAATTCTATAGCATTTTAATTGTAAATCCGCTTCTTGACATCCTAACTAATGGTTTCTGCTAAATTAATAAAAGCAACATATTAAGTTTAAATCCCAGATAAGGTAAAGATTGCCATTTTAATATCCCATCCATATCCTTTATCTTTCTACAGGGGCTTTCAGGCCAGTAGTTTTAATAACATGCATGAATGAAGATGCTCTTTTTTAACTCAAATGGTGGCGAAGAGTTTTTCCTTTATATTAGCAGGCAATCAATTCCAATAGCTTTTTAATGCTTTCTTAAAGAATCAATTTTAAAGCAGACGCTCTTCAGGGGACTCTCTTAAACTTCTTCACAGCCGGTCTCCTAATTTTCTATTACAAT
The DNA here is from genome assembly GCF_964237555.1 of Oryctolagus cuniculus. Lineage (NCBI taxonomy): Eukaryota > Metazoa > Chordata > Mammalia > Lagomorpha > Leporidae > Oryctolagus > Oryctolagus cuniculus. Next base: position 56,853,565 of record NC_091436.1, on the reverse strand, counting down.
GCAATCTAAAGCAGCTACAAAAATAATGCAGATAATGTTTGCTGGGTAATGATTTCCAATTTCCCCATTCCATGTACCCTGTTATTAGGAGGATCATCTTGGTTGTGTAAATTAATTTTCAATTCACTTCAGGGAAACATTACAATGATTTATTCAGCACCAGTGTTGAAGAAAGTGTTGGGAGGATTTTAGCAATCTGAGAAACAAAATCAATTTGTTCTGATGATCACCATGTTAAAAGAAAAAAAAGAGAAGAGAAACAAAAGACTTCTTTGACTATGTGTCTTGACTGTTGCATGCACACTAGCACCATGATCTGCTGTTAGGTTGTAACTCTGTAATACATAGACTTAGGAAAAGAAGAGTGTTAGTGATCCAGCTGTACTTGGAGATTAAGTAGTGCAATAGCCAGGCATATTGCTCCATATGATATTTCAGTTACTTAAGTACATGTTCAAGGCAAAATAGCCGCTCATTCCTATTTCCATGGATGAGAGAAATAAACAAGTTACAATCAAGGAGGAATAATTTTCCTAAGTGCAATGTACGTAGACAGTTTGATAAAATATGTTAGAACAGAAACTGTCATAGCAATATCTCATAAGTATAAGAAATATAACATTTTTATCATATATTATCCCATAAATATTTCATGGGATTGTATATAAACTATGGTCCTTAAAATATTGCAAAACAACTCTCATTGTAAAGTTTTTACCGACATTTACTTTAATCACTTGTATGAATGTTGGCCACTGGGGTCAAATTTAACCATGTCCAGGTGTAAACACAAATTGCCACTCCCATTTGCTTCAACAGATCACTTACATTCACTACATTCAGCAAATACCATAAGCCTTGACACTGTGCTATTAGCTACACTGGGAGCTAGAGAGATAATGAAAGACAAATGCAAACTGCTACAGAATGTTTGCTTAACGTTGTTAACATAAAACTGCAACCCATAACAACGTATGAGTAAGAAGTTCATGATGCTGTACAGGTAGCATTTAACCAGATGAAGACGGCCAGAAATTTCTCAAGGAAGTGGTGTTTGAGTTCCCGAAATCCAAAAAACGAGGATGAATAAGTGAAGGGCCAAGGAGATAGGGATACTATTTCAGGACAAAAGCCAATATCATATGAGGAAAGTTCCAAAGTTCATGAAAAAACAGAATTTAAAGAAGCCTCTTTTTGGTACAAATATTTTGGAATTTATGCATAATTCTTTCCTAATATGCTTTTCTTGTGAACTCTTTGAAGACTTCTCATGTTTGCATTTTGAGAAGAATCGCATGAGTATGTCATGGGGAACAAATGCGGGAGAGGCAGAACAGATGCAAGGATTCAGACAGGAGGCTGTAGCTACAGTCCAGAGAAAGATGGATCCCATCTGAGTGCATTTACTATCCACTCAATCTAAACCTCTGCTCATCTGTCTGTAGGTGGCCATGCTGGACATTCCTTCTTGATTATGATGTAGCCAAATGTAAATGGAGTTAAGGGAATTTGGCTTATTTTGATTCTTCAGACTGATCACTTTCGCATAAAAGTTGTGTGGACAAGTGGGAGCTGCTTTAAAATTCCTGAGCAGGGGAGGGTCACACACAGATATGGAAGTGTGAGTCTGACTTCTAAAAGTTGGTTATTTTTTGAGTGCTAAAGTCACATTCATTATTTTTGGGTACTTGAGAAAGTCTCTTTCAGTAGAATATTTTTATCAGCAACACGTAAGTGTATTCCGTTGGCCTGGCTTTGTTTCTGGGTCAGATCCCAGCTTGTCTTTCCAGTGAGAAGCAGTCTGTGGAAGTGAGTAAATATTCTTAACCTATCTACATGTAACCTGAACGTGCAGGAAACCTGGCTCTGTCACTTACTCGCTCTCTGGCTCAGGAGGCTTGAGTCTTGGTATTCTCATCTGCAGGAAGAGAACACTCGCTACCCCTTCATAGTAAGCTTGTGAGACATAGGTGAAGCTCCAAGCAGGCTACCTGCCTTGAGGTAAGCTGGCTACATACCTGTGCTCTTAATAATCCGCAGTTATTTGTGTAGAGATAAGCTATCAGGAAAGTAGATGTTTTGACACCTACTGGAAATGGTATTGGATCAAAGTACAGTTCTGTAAGTGTCTATTCTAAGTCAGGTAGGTTTTTTTTTTTTTTTTCTTACTATTTGAGAAGCACACACACACAGAGATAAGAGAGAGAGAGAGAGAGAGAGAGAGAGAAAGAGAGTTCTCATCCAAAGCTGGGAGATAATTCAATCCAGGTATCCTATGTTGATGGCAGAGATCTTGAGCCAGCACCTGCTGCATCCCAAAGTTGACCTTAGCAGGAAGCTAAAGCCAGAAGCCAGAGCTGGGACTTACGCCAAATTAGTCCAATATGGGATGTGAGCATTTTAATCAGTAGGCCTAGCTCCCACTCCTATCAAGCAGATTACAACGACACAGGCTTGAGTCCCATGTATCCAGGAACTAGGGCAATCACGAAATAATTTACTGAGATCTGCAGTGAGGAAAACGGCTTCACTGCTGGAGAGCTAAGTGGCAATAGATTCCTCTGGTCAAGATGGACCTCTGTGGCAGTGGCTACCCAGGCTAGAGCCCATGGTTTCTGTTTCCACTTTATAAACAGCTGCTTATAAGATATGCCCTCAGTAAGCTGTGATCTGTCGTGGAGGGGACGGTGGTTTCTCGAGAGTATTTGGTAGGTTTTTTTCCTTAGCTTGGCATAGAAATAAAAAGCTGGGAAACAATTTGCAAAGAAGCGGAAACTTAATTTTGTGTTGCAAAGTGAAAGAGAAAGTATCTTGTCTGAAAGGAGCCCAGATGGAGCATTGGAATGGGACACTGGTTTTCAGGAAGTGCATGAGGTTTTTAAGGATTTACTGTCTTTTCATTGTGTTTTCCTATGGAGGTGCCCATTGGATGGGGGTTTCACATACTGGATGCTCATTGGCTTGGGGCCCATGAAGATAGTGGGGGTCTCTTAGAGACAACCCAATTCCTCTTAGGTGGGCTCAGCACCCACCCCTAGTTATGGATAGGGAATTGCAAGTAGCTTGAAGTTGTGATCAAAACTACAGGCTCACATGTACAGAACAGGATGTTACAGTAGGGAGAGGTGCCAGCAGGTCTCAAAGCCAGGTTCTCAGCCACAGCTTATAGCCTGCTTGCACAAGACATTCTACCGAGGTCAGAGGGGCTCACAGACACCCGGTCCCACTGGATGGCCCCATAAGCTCTCTTTTGTCACATCAGACTTGTCTCAGGTATTTGCAGGGCTATAAGCAGAGTTCAAGAGGAAAATGGATAGCTTAACACATGATACTGGATTCTATTCATTGGAAAGCTCAACACGTACCTGGACTACAGAGATCCTGAAAAAGTTGTTTCCTCCATTACAAAGGTACTCCATTACAAAGGTACTCTAGCCTGGGTAGCCACTGCCACAGAGGTCTATCTTGACCACAGAAATCTATTGCCACTTAGCTCTCCAGCAGTGAAGCTGTTTTCCTCACTGCAGATCTCAGTAAATTACTTCGTGATTGCCCTAGTTGTCTGTTTGGTGTTGTTTTTGGCATTGGGTTATCAGTGGGGTTAATACATCCAGAAATCTAAGCACAGACAAATTGCATGTGCAGAAATGTAGAAGGTTGTATTATCTCTTAGTCTTACAGTCATAAAGTGTAGATAGGGATAGATGAAGCTATATATGGAATTTAAAGGTGGGTTAAAGGGAAACGGTATGGAATCCCAGACTCCCTCTTTAGTATGACATTATTATTGATGTTCTTTCTATGGTGTAAACTCGCATGAAGAGCCAATCTATGTGCACAAGTGTATTTCTACCACGTTGGACTGCTCAACACAAAGGGAGGATATTTGTAATGCATTAAATTTTATAAATGTTAAATGGTGTTGTGGCAGATAGAAAATTGTGTATTTGAAAACTGCATCTGTGAGAGTTAGTGGTATAGATTTTTTTAAATGCCAGCAATTTTTCCTAGAGCATTGCAAGATCAATTATCAAGGCTGTCAAAAAAGAAGAACCTATCATAATTTCAAAGGACATGCAAACTGCATTTATCAATCTCCTGATTCTCTTTGTGTTTTAAGAATAAATTGACAGCTTGAGTCAGAAGTAATCATATCTAAATATTCTGTGTGGGGGAGATATTACCTCCACTTACCTAATCTTTCAAATATGTATAAAAGTGAAACCTGTGTGCAGGTTTATTAATGTGCCATGTGAAAATGTATATGCATGCTCTCTTCACATTTGTGTTGTTAAGTTTGGAGTGGCCTGATGTAAAAAATGCAGTTTATAAAGTAGCATCTGTAAAATTCACCGAGGAAGCTCTGAAAATCACCTCAGAAAGAGAGGTCTTCTTCCTCTGGAGAAGCTGGGAATGAGGATGGATACTTCACTAAATATGGACGATATGTGGGAGCCCAAATGATTTAAAAAATAGACAATGACATACTTGCAATTCTCTTTGAGAGTACATGAGGTCAATTAAGGTAGAGAGAAATTCAACTTCCAGAGGTTAAAAACGGAGTTGAAACTGAGGTCCACATGCTGCTCCATGGGAAAGACCTATCCTGCACTTTTTTTTTTTTTTTTTTTTTTGACAGGCAGAGTGGACAGTGAAAGAGAGAGACAGAGAGAAAGGTCTTCCTTTCTTTCCTGTTGGTTCACCCTCTATTGGCCGCTGCGGCCGGCGCATGGCGCTGATCCGAAGCCAGGAGCCAGGTGCTTCTCCTGGTCTCCCATGGGGTGCAGGGCCCAAGCACTTGGGCCATCCTCCACTGCACTCCCCGGCCACAGCAGAGAGCTGGCCTGGAAGAGGAGCAACCGGGACAGAATCCGGCACCCGACCAGGATTAGAACTTGGGGTGCCGGAGCCGCAGGCGGAAGATTAGCCTAGTGAGCCGCAGCACCAGCCTATCCTACACTTTTTAAGATATATTGGATGGTTAAAGTAATCAGTGGTTTTAAAATACGATGGACATATGTTCAGAATTCCAGGTGTTGGTTTGACTTAAGCTGTTTCTCTTAGAGGCAACACTTTTTTTTAATTCAAAGATGGAATGTTAGAATTGCCATAGAATATTTTTAGTATTATTCAATTAAAATGTTTATTTTTAAAACTAAATTATGACTAACAAGTTTCCTCGGAAAAGATGGGAAGCTCAGCTAATAGGTAATATTAAAAACTTTTCATAACTAAATTAAAAATAATCTGAAATAATAATTATATAGGTTTTTTTAGAAGACCAGTGTACTGCAGAACTGAATATTACAGAGAGAGTGCAGCAGGAGGAAATAAAGCAATTAAGAATATAAGAGCAAGTCCTTGTCCTCTTTTTATTTTTCCCTTTCTTTCTTTTCCTTTTTGTAGTTATAGTCTATTATCTTTCTAATCAAATATATTAAAAAGACAGTAAAATTCAGAGTATAAATTTATCAACTTAGGTAATGAATAGATATGTTAGTTTTTTGAACAAGTGTCATTGCATGACATATATAATTTTTTTTCAAGTCATAACCAGTTTTATTGCAAAAGGACCTTGTACACCTTTATTTATCAATTCTACTATCTTAATAGCTACCCAACAAGTCATTAACATACAGAAAAATGATCATGAGGAGCAAGAAATATCACTCATCCCTTATTCATATTATCCACTTGTCACTCCTGAGCAACCGTGCTCACTTCACTGAAGTCTGAGGACAGTCACTTTTGGCATTCATCCTGAGTAAAAGACGGAATGATGTAAGTACAAATGTGACATAAATAATTTTTTTTACAAAAAATTATTAATTAAATTAAAGCATTTACAGAATTTACTACAAAACATCATAAATTCTGCCTCCACCTGAGCTCTCTCTCCCTGTATCTGAAGAGCCAACTAGATGCCTTCAGGAACATATATAATGTTAATAATTTTGTTGGCTCTATTAATAATTCAGTTAATAATTCTGAGCTCTCTTTACAAATCATATATAGAATTAATCCCATGTGTAATACCACAATTAACATCCATGGACTTATTGTTTACCCTCTTATCTCACTTATTGACTTGAACATAATTCTGTTTTTTAATATGTATATATGTATCATAGAATTAAACACATATAACCTAAATCTTATGAATGAAAGATATATGTGCAAATATCTTATATAACAGTTTATATAATATATTACATATAATTTATAAATTTATATTATATTTATAAGTTATAACCCTATAAGGAATATAGTATTATTCCCACTAAAAATCTCTGAAACATTGGGTAGATTAAGTTGTTTTCTCTAAGTCACACAGTTAGTAAATGGGGAAACCAGCATTTGAGCACAAGCCATCTGAATTAAGAGCCAATGCTATTGACTATTATGCTATATTGTTTGCATATCTACCAAAATATATAGTGTATATATTGTATATTTGTATATGAATATATAAATACCCACATTCAACATGAAATAGCTGGTTAACTAGTAAGTTTGTATTATCTTGTCTGCTTGGCATTCTCAAGCCCCCCCTTTTCTTTTAAAGGTTTTTTATTTATTTGAAAGTCAGAGTTACATGCACACACACACACACAGAGAAAGACAGACAGGGAGATTTTCTATCCACTGGCTCACTCCCCAGATGACGACAACAATCAGGATTTTTTTCGGGCTAAAGCCAGGATACAGGAGTTTCTTCCAGGTCTCCCATGTGTGTGCAGGCTCCAAGTACTTGGACTGTCTCCCCCTGCTTTTTCCAGTCCATTAGCAGGGAGCTGAATCAGAAGTGGAGCAGCCAGTACACGAACTGGTGCCCATATGGGATGCCAGCATTGCAGGCATCGGCCTTACTCTCTGTGCCACATTGCTGACCCCTCATTTCCTCTTTCTAAGGTCAATTCTGCAATATAGAAGGGAAGCTAGGAATCATATTTCCTAGAATCTATTTGTCTATGTTGCTTTGGCGTGTAGTCTGGCTGAAATTGAAAGGTAGAAAGGGAATCAGTATTCAGGAGAAGCAGTTGCAGGCAGATGCCTATGCAGAAGTGAGCTATCATGGAAGCGCCACAGCAAGCTCTTGAAAAGAACCTGCTTTCCTACTGTAGGTGGAGACAGTTGAAAGCTTTCCAGAGAAGTTTGAGAAATGCAGAGGCTTACCTGGGTGTCGCCATTTAGTCTGGCTATGAAGAGCATTAATAGAACATCTTCCCACCTTGGTATAGCTGGGTTCCATTCCTGGCTTCGGTTCCTGACTCAAACTTCCTACTTATCCAGACCCTGAGAGGCAGTGGTAATGGTTTCTGCCACCCACATGGGAGACCTAAATTGAATTTCCAGCTCCTGCTTACAACTTCAGCTTTGACTCAACCCTGGCAGACATTTGGAGAATAAGCAAATAGATGGGAACCTGCCTGTGTGCCTGTCTCTCCGTCTGTCTCTCTGTCTCTGTTTCTAAAGTAAATAAAATTTATATATAGAAAAAATAATCACTTGCCTCTGATTTTGCTGACAGAGGTATTGGTGGAAGTTCTTTAGACCTTCTTCCCAACAGATTTTTTTGACACTTCCTAAGTCCTCGCATATGTGTATTAAGCACTTCCCTTCTGGAGCAAAAAGACTGGCTTTTCTTTTACTGACCATAGCCTCAGTCTGATGACATAGTGAAACCACATAGCATAGCAGTTAAGAACACTAGCTTTTGAATGAGATTTAGTTTTTTTGAGTTGAGCACAAACTGCAAAATTATTCCATGTGTCTAAGTCTAAATTTGCTTATTTTAAAATATAGATAATAACATTATCTATTTAGGGTGTTCTGAATATTGAAAGAAATAATCCATGTAAAGGATTTAGCGCAGTACTGGATATCAGCAGTTGTCATTTTGAGTTAATTACAGTTTACTTAGAAACATTGTTCAAATTATCTAATATCACTGTCCCCCTATAGATATGAAAATTCAACATTATTTTATTTTGCAATTTAACAAATATTTACTGAACATCGACTGTGTACACAGGCAATTTCCGGGGCTTTACTTTGGAGTATCACAATGAATCAGTTATGAGTCCCCAAATCTCTTGAACTATAGATTAAAAAATTTACCATGAGACAAAAAAAAAACAACCAGATTTGATGTAGTTCATATATATAATTCTAAGAATACAGTGATAATTACTTTCTTTCTCCTTCCTCTTTCTCTCTTTCTTTCTTTCTCTCATTTTTTTTGAGATACAATATTTTACTTTAAATTCTAGCCAAAGGCCTAATGTTTGACAAAGTAAAGAGGTCAACAAATCAAAGGTAAAATGACCATGGTTCAACAGGAATATAGACAGAGGCTATAATCAATAATCAAATAAAAATATGTCCATTGCACTCATATACAGTAAATTTTAAAATAATCACAGACAATTAAAACTATAGTAGTATATCACTCTTTTTTGTTTAAGATTTTGTTTTTATTTATTTGAAAGGCAGAGTTAGAGAGAGAGAGTGAGACAGAGATCTTTCATGCTTTGGTTCACTCCTCAAATGGCCATAATAGCCAGAGCTGGGCTGGTCCAAAGCCAGGAGCCAGGAGCTTCTTCCAGTTCTCCCACGTGGGTGCAGTGCCTGAGCACTTGGGCCATCCTCCGTGTTTTCACAGGTACATTAGTAGTGGAGCAGCTGGGACTTGGACCAGCCTGCATTATGGGTTGCCAGCATCCTAGAGTGGTTTTAGCTGCTACACTACAACGCTGGACCCAGTATATCATTGTTAACAATTTGCTTGACAAAGATACTAAAAAAAGTTTGAGAAAATTTCATTTGCAGCAAAACTGATACACACAGGGATTTCTTTTTTAAAAATTTATTTTAGCTCTCACATATAAGGGAGAGCATTATTTTTCTTTCTATTTCTGATTTACTACAGTCAACACGATGTCTTCCAGTTCCTTCCATTTTGATGTCAATTCATGGAATTTCATTATTTTTTATAGGTCTATGACATTACCATGCTTTTTTTGTACTGTAGCTTTGTGGTATGCTTTGAAGTCAGATATTGATGCTTCTAGCATGATGGTTTTGTTCAGGATAGCTTTGGTTATTCTTTGTGATTCCAAATAACTTTTATGATTGCGTTTTTACTTCTACAAAGAGTATTATTAGCATTTTGATATATATATATATATATATAGTTTGCTTTAGATAGTATAGATTTTTAATGATATTAATTCTTCAAGTCCATGGGGGAGGAACATCTTTCCAATTTTTTGTCATCCTTGATGATTTCAAAAGATGTCAAATTCTTGATGATTTCGTTCATCGATGTTTTATAATTTTCATTGTGGAGGTCTTTCACTTAATTGGCTAAGTTCACTTCTAAATATGTGATTTGTTTCTGAATCTAATTTCTATTTTGATTTCCCTTTCATATATTTCATCATTGATCTGTGGAAAGGCTAGTTTTTTATGTTGATTCTATAACCTGCAACTTTGTTGAATAGTTTATCAGTTCTAACGGTTTTTTGATAGCACTTAGGTTTTTCCATATACAACATTATGTCATTTGCAAATGTGAATATTTTGACTCCTTTCCTTTATTTCTTTCCCCTTGCTCATTGCTCTTGTGAGTACTTCCAATACTATATTGAATAAGAATGGTGAAAATGGACGTCTGTGTCTTGTTCTAGATCTGAAGGGAAATGCCTTCTGCCTTTCCCCATTCAGTGTGATTTGGCTGCTTGTTTGCTAAAATAGCCTTTATAATTTTGATGTATATGCCTTCAATACCTTAATTTTTTTGAGAGTTTTTATCATGAAGGGATGATGAATCTTATCAAATGCTTTCTCTGCATCTTTTGAAATGAACATATGGTTCTTGTTCTTTATTCTGTTGGTGTGATTAATGATATTTGTTAATTTGTTAATGTTGATTTTCCCTTCCATCTTTGGGATAAATCTCATTTGATTGCAACATGTGATCTGTGTAAAAGTGGCATTGGATTTGGTTTGCTAGTATTTTGTTGAGAAGTGTTATCTCTGTTCATCAAAGATACAGGTCTGCAGTTTTCTTTTCATGTCTGTCTTTATTCATGTTTGGTATCAGAGTGATGCTGGTCTTATAAAAAGAGTTATCAGAGTTTCATTCTGTCCAGTGTTTTGGAATAGTTTGAAAAGCACTGGAGTTAGTACCTTCTTAAATGTTTTCTAAATTCAGTTATGAAACCATCAGATCCTGGACTTTTCCTTGATGGGGAACTTTCAATTATTGTTCCAATCTTGTTGCTTATTTTGAGTCTGTTTTAGATTTTCTGTATGTTTTTAATGTAATCTTGGTTACTTACATGTATCCATAAATTTATACATTACTTCAAGGTTTCCCAATTTGCTGATATATAGTTGTTCATATTAGTTTCTCATAATTCTTTGTATTTCAGTGTTTCAGATGTAATGACCCCCTTTTCATTTCTGATTTTATTTATTTGAATTTATTCTCTTTTTTTCCTTTTTAGTCTGGCCTAGGATTTGCCTGTCTTCTAAAAAAATCAGATTTTTGTTTCATTGATCTTTTGAATTTTGTTTTAGTTTCAATTTCTTTTCTTCCTACCCTCCTGCTAACTTTGGGTTTGGTTTGCCCTTATTTTTCTAAGTCTTCCTGATCCATTATTAGATGATTTATTTGAGATCTTTATTTCTTTTAAATGTAAGTACTTTGTATTCTAAATGTCCCTGTAAGAACTGCTGAATCCCACATGTTTGGATATGATATATTTTCATTTTCACTTATTTCAAGAATAATTTCCTTTTTAATTGATTTATTTTTAATTTTGTAGGTTTTTCAGTAGCAGGTTGTGTAATTCCATGTATTTGTACATGAATATTTTTCTTCCTGTTCCTGATTTCTAGTGTTATTTATTTGTGGTCAGAGAAGATACATGATATGATTTGAATATTTTAAATTTATTGAGACTTGTTGTGTGGACTAACATATGGTCTATTCTAGAGAATGTTCCATGTGCTGATGAGAAGAATGCACAATCTGTACTCTATGATGAAATGATCTATAAATATCTGTTAGGTCAATTTGCTCAATAGTATGGTTCAACTCCAATATATGTTAATTTCTTCCTGGATGATCTATGCATTGAAGACAGTAGGGTGTTGATGTCTGCTATTACTATTGGACTGGAATCTATCTATTTTTTACATCTAATAGTATTTGCTCTATATATCTAGTTTATCTTGTGTTGAGTACCCTATATATTTATGTTTGTTCTATCTTCTTACTGAATTGATCCTTTGATTAATATATAATGTCCTTTGACACTTTTTACAGTTTTTGATTGAGAGTTTTTCTTATATGAGTATAGCTCCTACTTGTTTTTGTTTATACTTGCCTGGTATATCCTTTCCAGCCCTTCATTTCCAGTCTATGTCTATCTTTATTTGTGGAGTGTGGTTTTTGTAGGCAGCATATAGTTGGGTCTTGTTTTTTTTCTTTCCCCACTTGACCTTTTGGCTGGTGAACATAATCTACCTACATTTAAGATTAGTATTCATAGTTAAGAACTAACACCTTGTCATTTTGTTCATTGATTTTTGATTGTACCTTCTCTGTTAGTGAATTTGGTTCTGTCATGTGTTTTCATGATATTTACTTCTAATGTAGAACTCCTTTCAGAATATCTTATAAGATTGGTATGGTGGTGGTGAATTCTGTTTGCTTGTCTTGGAAATACCTCACTTCTCCTTCACCTCCAAATGATATCTTTGCTGGATATAATATTCTTTATTGGAAGTATTTTTAAAGATTATTTATTTGAAAGGCAGAGTTACAAGGGAGGAGAGAGAGAGAGAAAGAGAGAGAGAGAGAGAGAGAGAGAGAGAGAGAGAGACTTCCATCTGCTGATTCACTCCCTAAATGGTCATAACTGCAGGGCTGGGCCAGGGACCCAAGTGCTTGGGCCATCTTCTATTGCTTTCTCAGGTACATTAGCAGGGAGCTGGATTGGATGTGGAACAGCAGGGACATGAGCTGACACTCATATGGGATGCCTGGGTAACAGGCAATGGCTTAACCCACTACACCTTAATGCCAAACCAGTTTTTTCTTTTGAGACTTTGAATATATACTCCCATTCTCTTTTGGCCTATAAGGTATCTGCTGAGAAGTCTGCTAATTTATATGTAACTTGACTTATATGTAGGTCTGCTTATTTATATGTAACTTGACGTTTTTACTGTCTTTAGGAGTCTTTTCTCATTCCTTGACTTTGGACAATTTGACTACATTAATGCCTTGGAGGAGGTCTTTTTTTTTTTTGGTTGAGTTGGCTTGGGGTCCTTTGAGTTTCCTGCATCTGTATGTCCATGTTCTTTCAAGACTTGGGAAGCTTTCAACTAATATTTCACTTAGTAGGTTCTCAATGCCTTTTGCATTCTCTCCTCCTTCAGGAATTCCTATAATATGAATATTCAGTTGCTTAATGGTATCCCATATTTTACATAGGCTTTCTTTATTTTTCTAAATTTTGATATCTTTATTTTTGTCTATGGGGTTATTTCAAAAATGTTGTCCTCCAGATCATTAATTCTTTCTTTCACATAGTCAAACTCTCAGTCATATTTTTTGTATCATTGATCGAAGGTTTATATCCAAAATTTATGTTTGAGTCTTCCTGATGACTTCCATCTCTTTAGTGGATGATTCATTTCCTCATTTATTTAAGCTGCCTATCTGTATTCTCTTGTATGACACCAAGTTGCCTTACAATCAGTATTTTGAATTCTACTATGGTGTTTCATTGATCTCCTTCACATCAAGATTTATTTGTGGAGAAATGTTGTTTACTTTTGGAGGTTTCATGCTACCTTGCTTTTTCATGTTTCCTCTGTCCCTGCTTTGATGTCTGCACATCTGATGTAAAAGCCCCTTCTTTTTTATGGAGTAGGCTTGGGCATGGTGGTAGCCACCTGTCTGAAGAACAATGCAGCAAAGCACTCCAGATATTGCAAATGAGTGCAAATTACTCCAAAGGTTATAATACTAGCTAATCAGCATTACCAGTTCCACCAGGCATGATGAAATTGACCCCAGTTCTCATGTTGCATGTGAGTGATGCTGGTGTTTGTGCCAGAGCTCCTGGCACCATGAGCCGTGAGGCACCATGGGAACTTTCTCAGGTCGAGTCTGGATTTTTTTTTATGGGCTGTTGCTGTTGATAGCCCCAGTAAATCGTGGTGAAGCTCCCTGGATTACCTAGAGTGAGTGAGCACAGTTCTGGGGATTATGTCCACAGTTGCAGGATGATAAGGATCTTCTCTCCACCCTGTAAATTGTCCTGACTCTGGTTCTGGTCGCTTGTGGTAGTTGAAGCATGATTGCAAGCTGTCGGCTGAGTCAGACTACAGTTCAGCTAGGACTCTGCCGCATCCAATTTATATCCAGGCTTTGGGAAAGTGTGGAAGGAAGAGAAACAATGTATTTTCTCTTTGCAGAGAAAAGTAGACACTCAGGCCCCAGTCAGCTCCAGGGCTGGACTTGAAGTCAGTGGGGTACTGTGTAATTCTCCCTCAGTTAAAGATGCTGCTCTTGGGGCACCATGGCAACTTCTTACCTTGTCTGGGGAAGATGGCATTTCCCAGGCAGCAGCCAGCCGAGCAGATGCAGTCTTACCTGGCGGTGTGGCAGGCCATGTTGGCAGGTTTGCCCTATTTCCTCACTATCCCACAGTCTCCATTCTGTTTTGTCACTTCTTCACTGAACATTTCTGTCAGTCAGTTCCTGGGAAAGTGTCACTTCCTTTGTTTTCTATTATTTTTCCCTGGCTGGGGTCATTGTGGTTTCTCACTATTCAGCCAGCTTGCATCCTTTCAACATTAAATTTAATTTCCACAAGTTAAATGAAAATTAAAGTAATATGGTGAAATCCATTGTGTTAAGAGTATTTTAATAAGTAAATGTTGTTTGTCTACAATATGAAATGAATATAAGCTTACTGTAAAAACTTAAAAATACAGAAGTATAGAATTAGTGAGGGATCTACTACTAATAACAATTACCATTAACAATTTTTTGTCAAGTTTCTACTTCTTATATGCATATGTATGTTTATAGACTTTTAAATCTTATCTTTTAAATTATGTTTTAAAATTTTATTTGAATGGCAGAGAGACAAAGAGAAAGAGAAAGACAGACAGAAGTGTTCATCTGTTCCTTTCCTCTCTAAATGCCTGAAATAGCTGGGATTGGCCAGGCTAAAGCTAGGAGCCTAGAACTCAATCCAGAGAGCCCAAGTACTTAAATCATCACTTGCTGCCTGCTTGCATGCAAATTAGGAGGATGCTGGAATCAGAAGCAGAGTGAGGATTCACCCAGGCATTCTTATATGAGTCTTCTTGTATATGTCATCTTAACTGCTGCACTAAATGTCTGCCCCTATTTGGATGTACTTAAATAAATGAATAAGAATATCAAATTATCTTTGCTTTTTCCATATTTTAACTTAACAATAAATAATCAAAAATTAATATGTCAAAAGTATTTTGATATTTTAATGCCTGCATGATATTCCATTGTATTACTCTGTCATAATTAATCTTCTATCAGTAAGCACTAGGATTATTTCCAACTTATCTGTACTGTAAAATATTTAAGTTATCATGCCTACAACTTTGTGAAAATTACAATGTTTCCTAGAATAAATTCTTGCACATGCAATTTCTAGGTCAGATAGCATATTATATTTTCAGTTTTAGCTCATCTTGTCAAGTGTCCAACAGAAAGTTGGAATAAGTTTTTAATTCCAGAATGAGAATATAGAAATGCTCATTTCTGCAACATCTTGATAAGCTTTTGTGTAGTTGGTGATTGAGGTATTATGTATGCAATATCCATAGTCATGAAAAATTAAAAGGTTCATATTCCATTTATATCAAATGCTCTTTTTCTTAAGTGTCTTTGATAAATGCTAGAAATTTCTGGTCAACTGTTGGGGTCTTCCAACCAAATGAAAGCGACCTATGGAAATGTTGAGTATATAATTAGATTTTTTTATATTTTGTATTGTTTTATAGTTGCATAAACACTTATTAAGTTGATACACTTAGGTTCTATGCCATGTATAAGGAAGAAGTGGTTTTGACTTTCTAATCCACCTCTACATGGAAACAAAATAAGTAATTCAAACCTTGCAATTAAAATACAAAATTCTGAATAAGAGCAAAATCTTAAATTAAAATTAAAAGTTGATTTAAAGTCATTCTAAAAGGCTGAAGGAGAAGAGCCATTACAAAAGCCTGTGTTTATTGATTGTTGGCAAACAAAGTAAACAGGCTTTACTTTCTCAGGCCATTTTCATAAAAGCAACATGGCAGAGTAAGGTGATGATTTCCTCCTTGCTGGTCTAACAGAAAGCCTCTGCTTCATCAGGAACTGCATCTGGTAATTTAATATAAATTAAAAGTATAACAAGGACCACAATTGCTTTGGGCCATTTGAAATAGAAAATTAATTTGTCAAAAAAGCAATTCTTTCCACTGTAATTTTAGCAATAATATTATGCACAGCCTAGGCTGTGATCCCTGCTGTAAAATTATCTGTTTAAGAAATTAGAAGTAGATGGAATGAAGGTTTTTCTTATTGGTTTATTATTCAGACTTGATTTTGTTTGTTTACTTCTTTAACTGATTTTCTATACATTCAATTAGAACAAAAAAGTATCTAATAAACGAGCTCTGGGATTGGAAAGGATTTCAAGCAGGATATTTCTAGTAGATTGATATTAATTTGACTTTCTATCTCTCTACTAAAATTAGCTTGAAGATTGTAGATGTCAGGAGAGAGGACTATTAGAATAAGCATTGCAATCTTGTCAATGTTAATTTAGAACAAAAATTCAATCTAACTTACATGCTAACAACACATATTTTAAAAGACGATGTCTTTGTTGAATAGAAAAAGAAACAATGAAATCTGGCATGCATAAACTCCTAAATAAAAATCATTTAAAGAAAATTTGCACACTCCATATTCTATAGACCGTTATCCAGTGATTCTTCCATGTGGAGGTATAAAGACTAACCCTTTGCCTCAATAAAGAGCAACTCTCAAGGACCATCCATGCTCCAAATTTCATTTATTAAAACTGCACCATGGTTCAACTTCTCTTCCTGACATGTTTTACTTAATCCTTCATAAGTATTGTTTTTGTACAAGAATTTCCCAGTAATGTGGCTGCACACAAATCTTAAGTCTCAAAGTCTCTTGGCAATATGATTTTAGAGACTCCATACTAAGACCCTTGCTGATGACAGATTGGTTTCTGAGCTCTGATGAGCCCTGTCTCTCTCTTTCCATGTAACATCAAGGCCTTTGGGTGAAGTATCTTCAGAGGGATAATCACATTTCCTCACTGTGAATCAGGGCTTCGAGTAGTCAATGTGAAACTAGCCAGGTCTCTTAAAAGCTGGTCCAGAAATGCATTGTACTACCTACTATCTGTATTTTTTTTTTTTTTTTGACAGGCAGAGTTAGACAGAGAGAGAGAGACAGAGAGAAAGGTCTTCCTTTACCATTGGTTCACCCTCCAAATGGCCCCTACAGCCAGCATTCTGCGGCTAGTGCACTGAGCCGATCTAAAGCCAGGAGCCAGGTGCTTCTTCCTGGTGTCCCATGAGGGTGCAGGGCCCAAGCACTTGGGCCATCCTCCACTGCACTCCTGGGCCACAGCAGAGAGCTGGACTGGAAGAGGGGCAACGGGGACAGAATCCGGCGCCCCAACCAGGACTAGAACTCCGGATGCCGGCGCCGCAGGCAGAGGATTAGCCAAGTGAGCCTCAGCTCTGGCCTACTATCTGTAGTTTTTATTGATTGAAGCATTAGGCCAGCCAAAATTCAAGGGAAGAAGAAGGAAATGAGTGAAGCATGGTGGAATGTTCATCTATCTTTAGCTTCCTACAAGAACTAATTGTTAATTGTCTAGCTTCACAGGGAGAAAGATTTTTTTTTCCCTTCCTTAAGGAATGGAGTTCAGTGTAATAGTCAACTTGATACATTTTTTGTTTCAATGCAGAGAAATTAAGGCCTCATGGGCCACAGCTGAGCAAAGTGTCTGAAAAAGAGTGTAATGTGTGCAAAGAAGGTAAGTGGAGTATCTCTCTTCTATATGGACTTGAAGAGGAACAGTCATAGAATTGCAGTTCCTGTGTAGTATAATATAATATAATTCAGAAACCAGCTTGGTTTGAAATGAAGAACATGAGATATAAAGCAAGGTAGAATTAGATTTGTTTTCTAGCTTTGCCACTGAAAGAATGTGTGACTGCTGATAAATGAAATTTAGGGCCGCAATTTTCTACCTTCACACTGATGATAATGATGTTAACCCCATGAATTTTTTTTAAAGATTTATTTATTTATTTGAAAGGTAGAGATACGTAGTAAGAAAGGGGGAGAGAAAGAGGGAGAACCCGTCCACCCACTAGTTCACTCCCCAAATGGCTGTAACAGCTGGAGCTGGGCTGATCCAAAGCCAGGAGCCAGGAGCTTTTTTCTGGGTCTCCCACATGGGTGCTGGGGCCCAAGCATGTGGGCCATCTTCTTCTGCCTTCCCAGGAACATTAGCAGGGAGGTTGATTGGAAATGGAACAGCCAGGACTTGAACCGTCACTCATTTGGGATGCTGGCACTGGAGGTGGAGGCTTAGCCTTCTATGCCACAGCGCTGTGGAGTTTGAAAGCCAAATAAAATGAAATAAGATAGTGTCTCAAAGTATTTGTATAAAGCCTGGCACATAAAAATATTCAATACATAGAAAAATTGCAAAAACAAAATTCATAAGCCACAATATTGATATTAAGGAAAGCAAAACAAAACAAAACAAATTATAATAAAGAGAGGGCATGATTTGGTGCAGTGGCTTACATCACCACTTGAGATGGCTGCATCACATATGGAAGACCCTGGCTCATGGTTATTCAGCTTCTGATCTAGCTTCCTGCTAATGCACTTCAGCAGAAGATGGCTGAAGTACTTGAATCCCCACCTCCCCTATGTGAGACCAGGCTCCTGGCTTCAACCTTGCGCAGTCCTGTTTCTTGTGGGCAACTGAGGAATGAATCCATGGATGGAGGAGCTCACTCTGATTCTTGTTTTCTCTTTCTCTCTCTTTCAAATGATAAAAGGAAAAGAAAGAAATGATTTTTTTACAGTGAGAGAACAGGTATTAGATGAAGGCACTCACAGCAGACACTCAACAAATGCTGCAGAATCTGAATTACCACGATTTTAGGAAGAAAGTGAGTTGCATTTTAAGAGTATTGGTAAGGGATAGGGCAGTGTGTGAATAATTAGAGAACATTTTTTGTTTCTTAGTCAGGTAACTTGTTTCTACTAATCAAATTCCTAACACTATTCAGGTGCAAACACATAATTTTTTTAGGGAAAACAACTATTCACATTTTCACAAAGCACTAGAAAGTCTCCCTCGGTTATCTCCCCTGTTATTTTTCACTCTTTGACTTGGTTACAGACTCATTTGGTGGTAATGATTTAGACTTGTTGCTTTGCCTATGTTTTCTAATTTTTACTTATTTTATTGACTTCTTGACTGGGCATGGCTAGAAAAGAGGAAAGCCCAATTCAAAGAAAGTGAATGTACCAATCCATCTCACCCATTAAGTATTGATAATTTGACATTATAGTTCTACAAAAACGAGGAATTATTGTACTTCTATCAACCAGTCTGAAACAGAAGCAAGTCTGTTTTTCTTCCCCTGTGGTTAGCACTGTATGTCTGGACAAACAGGCAATTAAGTTCTTAAAATATTAACACAAATGAGGCTGAGACCAGGTGTGTTTTCTTACTGTTTCTACAACTGAAGATATTGAACTCACTGGAGTGGCTAAGCATTGTCTGCCTCCCCATGATAAACATGCACATTACTCTTAATGTTCACCTAAGTTTTCAGCAAGCTTTAGGAGAAAGGACTGCTGATTTGTAAGATAAAGAACTTGTTTTTCATGTCTCAATGTTGATAGGGTAGAAAGTAGAATTGTTCAGTTGAAAAGGTCAGAATGCTTTGATCGCATGTCAGTTTCACACATTCACTACTCCCGTGACCTCAGAAAAGTCACCACCTTTTTATCGGAACTGAAATTAGTTTATCGCTAAAATATGAGCGGTGCTAATTGTTGACCCACCCGCCTGATAGGGTTGTGTGGTACAAATGCAGTTATTAAAGGGGAAGAGTGTTAAAGTGTAATATAAATCTTTTTTCCATTATTATTTCAACATCAATTTCATAAAATTTTATAGTACTATGGTATCTGCACACACATAACCACAAGTATTTTGGTTATAATATTTTAAAAATTTATTTATTTATTTACTTGAAAGTCAGTTATAGAGAGACAGGGCCATGACACCAAGGGTTAAGCCAAGCCAAAGCCAGGAGCAAGGTAATCCTTCTGGCTCTCCCACATGGGTAGCAGGGGCCCAGGCACTTGGGCTGTCTCCCACTGCTTTCTCCAGGCCATTAGCAGGAAGATTGATAAGAAGTGCAGCATGGGGCTGGCACTGCGCATTGTAGGTTAAACCTCTGCCTTCGGTGCTGGCATCCCATATGGGTTTGAGTCCCGGCTGCTCTACTATTGATCCAGCATCCCTGTTAATGGCCTGGGAAAGCAGCAGCAGATGACCCAAATGCTTGGGCTCCTGCACCCATGTGGGAAACGTGGAAGAAGTTACTGGCTCTGGCTGTTGGGACCGTTTGGGGAGTGAACCAGTGGATGGAAGACCTCTCTCTCTCTCTCTTTCTGTAACTCTGCCTCTCAAGTAAATAAATAAATCGTAAAAAAGAAAAAAAAAAGTGGAGCAGCCAGGACATTAACTGGTACCCTTGTGGGTGCTATGCCAGAATTTTGATGCCAGTTATGTTTTTTAAAAGTCAGCCAGAATACCTTAATGCTATGTTTGCAACAGGCAATGATTTTCTGTGTGATTTTATATTTACTATATAAATTAAATTGTATATAACCATGTAAATCTTAAGTTTTATATTTATGATATGCAGGCAAAACTAAATTTTTAAAATTTAACTTTTCAAATCATGTGGAGGCTATCTTCTCAATGTGTCATTTAGATTTTTTGTATTTTTTAAAAAGCTAGTTTTGATATTCATTATCTACTGTAGCTTCCTTACCCCTGGGTTTTATTGTATCATCTTTTCTGTGTAGCCTGTTAATGTAAAACAATTGATTATATAAGCTTGGTATATGTGTTTTCTTCAGATAACATTGCTTCACGATTTTATTTTTATTTTGATAAATGCAAGGTGATAGAGTTGGTGGAGAGTTGGAGAAGAAAATATTTCAAGAAAGTTGAAGTTAATAAATATCAAATATCCTAAGCATGAAACATCTAGGACTTTCCAAGAGAAATAACATTGGGGACTCATTCATGTAAATAGATCTTATGATCAAAGCAATTTTGATTGCATTATTTTAATTTCCTTCCTCAAATTTGCTCATTGACTTTGTCTATATCTTCACACCATTAACAAATTGGTTGATATCTCTGGTTATCTTCACAGTCAATTATGCATTGATCCAGCTGATTGACCATGGAACAATTTGATTTGGTTGTTAAGAACAGCGGCAAATACTGGATTGACTCTGTTGCAATTGTTAATTCAGCTGTATAGACAAGGTGTCAGAGAAAACTTTTGGAATATGTATAAAATGTCTCACATTTTCAAATGCCCACCCAAATAGTGAGCATGTGGTTAAATAAAGATTAATTTGAATAATTCTTATTTTCAAAGATTTTACATTTAAAACTAAGTCAATTAGTTATGGGATATAATATAAGATGTTCTGAAACAACAACTAAATTTTTGCTTAACTTTATTCTTTGTAAAACAGGTGGTTATTACCATGGTGCTACATTAATAATGATTAGTAAATATTGCTGTTCTCAAACACTGAAGAGGATTGTGGATCTTGCAATTATGTTGTTCTTACTCTCTTTGTTGATTTTAAGTTCTATTCTATATCATTATTAACATTTCCTCTTTCTGAATTAGTTCTATTGAAAATTAAAATAAATTCACTTTGAAATGGGAGTTATGCAGAATTAATCTCTACTGACAAAGGCTGGATTGTTGATAAGTCTAAAACAATTATTATCTGACTCTTTAAAAAGTGTTTATTGACTGGTGTTTCTTTTCTTTTTGTCTTGTTGTGAGAGTTCAAGGCTCTTTGCCACTCCTAGAACTAGTCTTGTTTACATCCAACCCAAGATATCTGACCCTGCTTTAGATTGAGGTAATAGAATTCTTCTGAGACACTGGTAGGCTATGGCTCAAGGTACAGCTTTGAGTAAGATAAGCAAAGGTTTTTAAATTTCTGGGTTTCACAAATAGACTTTTGAGTTGGTCATCATTTTTTTTTTTTTTTTTTTGTCTTTCCCCTCCTTTTTCGGTTTGGCTTTCCCCTTCTTACGTCAATGATTCATAGTCTTTTCTCTTGAGAAAATGTTTCCTTTTTTTTTTTTTAAATCTTTTGACAAGTAATAATTGTGTGTATTTATGGGGTACAGTGTGTTGTTTTGATCTATGTATACCCTGTAGAATGGGTGGATCAAGCTAGTTAACATATTCATCTTTTTAACCTCAGAAAGCTAATTCTTACACAGCAGTCCTGGAGTGTGGGGATAGATGTACCTTACTCTCTAGGCCTTGAAGTGATCTTTAATTACTTTGCTTTATTATATCATTAATGCAGGAAAATGATATATTGCCTAGATTGCATGTTTAGAGCAAAGGGGCAAAAGTAAAGAGCTGACACATTTTCATAAAGGATGGGCACACAAGAAATCTTATGAGTCACACTTGGTCCATTCTAGCTCATTGGAGCTTAGGAATCCGTTCACATTTTGAGGTCATGCTCCAGTAATAATGGGTGTGTGTTTGCTAGTCTTTTCCACTGGGCATCTTGTGGTGCCAGTAGCTTTTTGGACAAGGAATCAAGATTTCTATCCAACTTTCTACTTCTCTGCCAAACCAATAATGATCATCACATTACTGCTGTTATTACAGTTTCCAGTAACAAAAACATAAATGCAAATAGCTAACTATCATGAAATGTGTTAAGTGAGGCATTGCTTCACAGAGAAAGTAAGGTACATAGCATGGATACGCTGGGCAAATGGATGATCATATTTCAAGTGGAATGACACTTTGCAAGATTTCATCATGACACAACAGTGTAAAATTTAAAACTTAGGAATTGTTTTTAACTAGAATTTTCCATTTGATATTTTCATGCCACAGTTGACTGGATAATTGAAACTGAAGAAAGAAAATCAGAGATAAAAAGAGATTTCTGTGTATAAAAATGTCAATAATAGTTGCTGCTTGAAAAAGTTTATTGTTGGGGCCCGCGCTGTGGCACAGCGGGTTAATGCCCTGGCTTGAAGCGCTGGCATCCCATATGGGCGCCGGTTTGAGACCTGGCTGCTCCACTTCTGATCTAGCTCTCTGCTATGGCCTGGGAAAGCAGTAGAAGATGGCTCAACTCCTTGGGCCCCTGCACCCATGTAGAAAGACCTGGGGGAAGCTCCTGGCTCCTGGCTTCAGATCGGTACAGCTCCAGCCAATGCAGCCAATTGAGGAGTGAACCAGCGGATGGGAGACTCTTCCTCTGCCTTTTTTTCCCTCTCTGTATAGCCCTGATTTTCAAATAAATAATTAAATCTTTAAAAGAAAGTTTATTGTTTTTGATGCATAACTAAAAATGAAAAGAATATGTGTTTCCTCTTTTTATACTTGATTTGCCACAGATTGATAGAGTAAACTCTTTGTTGCAATATTTTGGTAATTTTCTCTTATTATTTTCAAAGATCTGTATGTATTCATATAGGCATCCCATTGGCTTTGTTCCATGTTCCTCTCATATTTAGTTGTTACTTAGTATTGTCTTGGAAGTCTAATGACACTGATACTTATACATTAATAGACAAACTATTTCCTTCTTTGATGTTTTTAGTACCCAGACACTATTCCATGATTCCAGATTTCCATTATTTCCAGGAAGAACTCTTATTTCATTATTGAAGTTTAATATTTATTGAATCTTTTAAATCTATAAATTTGGTTTCTCTTTTTCACTTTAATCAAGATTTTCAGTGTTATGCTTTTATTTCCTTTAGTTCCTTTACTGATGTCAGAAGCAATTTTCTAGAATATTCTCTATCATTCACATCCATAAATTTTTTTTCATTTTCACTACTGTCCTTTTCTTTGCATTAAAGTTTTATAAAACTTGCTCTCCTTATTACTGATTGGATTTGATTACCCTTTTTTTTTTTAAAAATATTTATTTTATTTGAAAGGCAGAGTTACAAAGAGAGAGGGAGAGACAAGGAGAAAAATCTTCCATCCACTGGTTCACTACCCAAATGGCCATGATGGCTGGCCCAGGCTGAAGCCAGGAGCCAGGAACTCATCTGGGTCTTTCACATGGGTGGCAGGGGCCTAAGCCTTTGGGCCCATATGCTGTTTTCTCAGCTGATTAACAGAGAACTGGATTGGAAGTGAAATAGCCCAGACTTGAACCAACAACTATGTATGAGACACTGGCCTTACATGTTGCTGCTTAAACAGTTATACACAATGCTGGTCACTGCTTCCATTCATTTTTGTTGTCCCTAGGGAGTACTTTAGTTCTACTGTTGCTCCATCTTTGCATTATTTCACTCTTTTAATCATATTTGTTATATGTCTGCCTTTTTATTAAGATTTATTTATTTATTTGAAAGACAGAGTTACAGAGAGAGGTGGAGACAGAAAAACAGGTCTGCCATCCATTGGTTCACTCCCCACATGGCCATAATGGCCAGAGCTGTGTGGATCCGAAGCCAGGAGCCAGCAGCTTCCTCCAGGTCTCCCACATGAGTGAGGGGCCCAAGGACTTGGGCCATCTTCTACTGCTTTCCCAGGCCATAGCAGAGAGCCGGATTGGAAGAAGAGCAGCTGGGACTAGAACTGGTGCTCATATGGAATGCCGGCACTTCAGGCCAGGGCTTTAACCCACTGCGCCAAAGCACTGGCCCCTATATGTCTGTTTTATTCTGCACTATTTTTCTCTTCATTCCCTTGGTTCTTGTCTGGTTTTGAAGATATCAAACATAGTATGCTAAACCTTTACTTTTCCTACTGTTTTTCCCTGCTCATTTTTTTTAACTTTTATTTAATGAATATAAATTTCCAAAGTACGGCTTATGGATTACAATGGCTTCCCCCCCATAACGTCCCTCCCACCCGCAACCCTCCCCTTTCCCACTCCCTCTCCCCTTCCATTCACATGAGGATTCATTTTCAATTCTCTTTATATACAGAAGATCAGTTTAGCATACATTAAGTAAAGATTTCAACAGTTTGTTCCCACACAGAAGCATAAAGTGAAAAAAAAAATAATAGATGATTTTTTAAATGATGATGAAATCAGATCAGACCTATTGTCATGTTTAATCCCAGTGAGAGTCAAGTTGGGAATTGATAATTTCTTCTTCTTCTTCTTCTTTTTTTTTTTTTTTTTTTTTTTTTTTTTTTTTTTTTTTTTACAGAAGATCAGTTTAGTATACATTAAGTAAATTTTCAACAGTTTGCACCTCCATAGAAACACAAAGTGAAATATACTGTTTGAGTACTCCTTATAGCATTAAGTCTCAATGTACAGCACATTAAGGACAGAGATTCTACATGAGGAGTAAGTGCACAGTGACTCCTGTTGTTGACTTTACCAATTGACACTCTTGTTTATGGCATCAGTAATCTCCCTATGCACCAGTCATGAGTTTCCAAGGCTATGGAAGCCCCTTGAGTTCTCCGACTCTTATCTTGTTTAGACAAGGTCATAGTCAAAGTGGAGGTTCTCTCCTCCCTTCAGAGAAAGGTACCTCCTTCTTTGAAGACCTGTTCTTTCCACTGGGATCTCACTCACAGAGATCTTTCATTTAGGTTTTTTCTTTTTTTTGCCAGAGTGTCTTGGCTTTCCATGCCTGAAATACTCTCATGGGCTTTTCAGCCAGATCGGAATGCCTTTAGGGCTGATTCTGAGGCCAGAGTGCTGTTTAGGACATCCGCCATTCTATGAGTCTGCTGTGTATCCCACTTCCCATGTTGGATCACTCTCCCCTTTATTTATTCTATCGGTTAGTGTTAGCAGGTACTAGACTTGTTTATGTGCTCCCTTTGACTCTTAGTCCTTTCATTATGATCAATTGTGAACTGAAATTGATCACTTGGACTAGTGAGATGGCATTGGTAAGGCCACCCCGATGGGATTAAATTGGAGTCCCCTGGTATGATTCTAACTCTACCATTTGGGGCAAGTCAGCTTGAGCATGTCCCAAATTGTACATCTCTTCTCTCGCTTATTCCCACTCTCATGTTCAACTGGGATCACATTTCAGTTAAATTTCAACACTTATTGCTAAAGCAATCTTGTACAACAAAAAAAACAAAGCCAGAGGCATCACAATACCAGATTTCAGGACATACTACAGGGCAGTTGTAATCAAAACAGCATGGTACTGGTACAGAAACAGATGGATAGACCAATGGAACAGAATTGAAACACCAGAAATCAACCCAAACATCTACAGCCAACTTATATTGGATCAAGGATCTAAAACCAATTCCTGGAGCAAGGACAGTCTATTCAATAAATCGTGCTGGGAAAACTGGATTTCCACGTGCAGAAGCATGAAGCAAGACCCCTACCTTACACCTTACACAAAAATCCACTCAACATGGATTAAAGACCTAAATCTACGTCCTGACACCATCAAGTTATTAGAGAACATTGGAGAAACCCTTCAAGATATTGGCACAGGCAAAGAATTTCTGGAAAAGACCTGGGAGGCCCAGGCAGTCAAAGCCAAAATGAACTATTGGGATTGCATCAAATTGAGAAGTTTCTGTACTGCAAAAGAAACAGTCAGGAGAGTGAAGAGACAACCGACAGAATGGGAAAAAAATATTTGCAAACTATGCAACAGATAAAGGGTTAATAACCAGAATCTACAAAGAGATCAAGAAACTCCACAAAAACAAAACAAACAACCAAATTAAGAGATGGGCCAAGGACCTCAATAGACATTTTTCAAAAGAGGAAATCCAAATGGCCAACAGGCACATGAAAAAAGGTTCAAGGTCGCTAGCAATCAGGGAAATGCAAATCAAAACCACAATGAGGTTTCACCTCACCCTGCTCACTTTTTTTAAAATTTATTTATTCAATTGAAAGAGTTACAGAGAGATTCTTACATCTGCTGCTTACTTACCAACTTGTTGCAATAGCCAGAGCAGAGTTAGGTTGATGCCAGGAGCCAGGAGCTTCTTGCAGATCTTCCACATGGGTTGCAGGGTTCCAAGTACTTGGGCCATCTACCACTCCTCCTCCAAGACCATTGCAGAGAGTAGAATACAACGTGGATGCTGGTACTGCAGGCTATGGCTTTACCTGCTATGCATAATGCTGGCCCCTGCTTGTTCATCTTATGCAGACAGATTTTCAAGCCCTGGCATTTTTCCATAGATGGTTTCTTGATTTCATGTCTAATCTGTTTTTCACCTAACTGCAGACAGTTTCCATTCTAGCTTTGTATTCAAAGGCAGATATATCGGTAAAGAGCCTATGATTTTTTTCAATGATTAGTTCAGAAAAGCTGGATTAAGTCATCCTTTTCATGAAGAGTGACATCTCAGTGAATACTCCCTAATATAGAATCTGTTTCCCCCAAAGTTTAGGACAGACCAGGGAGTGTAAGAAAAGACTTTCATATACATGTCTAGGATTTGTCCTTTTTATTCTGAATTTACAGCTATAGGTGTGTTCTAGAATAGTATTTGTCAATGATGGCATTTTAATATTTTATACCATTATTAATATATTAATTAATATTAATTAAATATTAAAATATTTTTGTCGGGGTTCTATTGTACTGTTTGTACTGTTGTCAATACTTTTCATGTCTTCATAGGCATTTGGTTGAATTTGCAAATGAATTGTATGATGACTTACTTTCTTGTTGCTATATTTTTAATTCAGTATTCATCTGCCCAATAATCATTGAGCACATAATATTTATAGTGCACTCTGCCAGTATGTGGAACAACAAACTGAGTAAGGCATGCACCTCATCAATTCTTAATTTTTAGAAATTTGTCTTAAGAACTGTACAAGTGACTGTCTTCTTTAAATTTCTTGCTCTTTCATATTGTCTGGCATACAAAATATTTTATTTGTTTTTTTTTGTGCACCTTTTTGTAATTATTTTCTTTTTTTTCTTTTTTTAACTTTTATTTAGTCAATATAAATTTCCAAAGTACAGTTTATGGATTACAATGGCTCCCCCCCCCCCCACCAGCTTCCCTCCCACTCACACCTCTCCAATCTCCCACTCCCTCTCCCATTCCATTTACATAACGATTCATTTTCAATTATCTTTATATACAGAAGATTGATTTAGTATATATTAAGTCAAGATTTCATCAGTTTGCACCCACACCGAAACACAAAGTGTAAAATACTGTTTCAGTACTAGTTATAGCATTACTTCACATTGGACAACACATTAAGGACAGATCCCACATGGGAAGTAAGTACATAGTGACTCCTGTTGTTGACCTAATAATTTGACACTCTTGTTTATGGCGTCAGTAATCTCCCTAGGCTCTAGTCATGAGTTGCCAAGGCTATGGAAGCCTTTTGAGTTCGCCCACTTCGATCTTATTCTGACAGGGTCATAGTCAAAGTGGAAGTTCTCTCCTCCCTTCAGAGAAAAGTACCTCCTTCTTTGATGGCCCCATTCTTTCCACTGGGATCTCACTCACAGAGATCTTTCATTTAGGTGTTTGGTTTTTTTTTTTTTTTTTTTTTGTTTGTTTGTTTTTTTCTTTGCCAGAATGTCTTGGCTTTCCATGCCTAAAATTCTCTCATGGGCTCTTCAGCCACATCCGAATGCCTTAAGGGCTGATTCTGAGGCCAGAGTGCTATATAGGTCATCTGCCATTCTATGAGTCTGCTGTGTATCCCGCTTCCCATGTTGGATCATTCTCTCCCTTTTTGTTTTTAAAGTTTCTTGTGTATCATTGAATTCATTTTGAAAAATACATGCATCACAGTCAAGATACAATATTTCATCACTCCAAAACTCCATCATGCTTCTTTGTAGCCAAACTCGTCCCCTCATACCTGGCTCCTGGCAGTCACTGACAGTTCACTGACAGTTTGATTAAACTCAAACTCTAGTTTGCCTTTCTATAATTTCATATTAATGAAATCGTAAGCCTGGACTCATTTTTTCTGTTTCTTTCATGGAGGATAATGATTTTCATGTAGTGGCCTATTGTGTTAATGAAGCATGGGTTCTGTCTATTCACTAGCTGATGGATGTTTGAATTATTGTTGGATTCAATCTGGATTCTCGTCCATCTTATCTACATGCAGTATTTGTCAGTACCATGTAATGTCATTTACAAGTTTCCAGAGGAGAATAAAGTGCATGGCATCCTTTAATTATTTGACAGTGAATGCTGTTTCCTCTAAAGAATATTTTGAGATGACTAGTCTATGGCATAGTCTTTGGGAAATATTCATCTACATGTTTATCATCCAAGATTGGATGATCTTGATCTTAATATCTTCAACTCTGACATTTTACAGAGCTTCATGCCCCAGTATTCAATTCCACCTGTTTATCTCCAGACTGAAACCCTAAAAAAACACTTCCAACTCAGTGCTTCTTCTAAGACATCCCTGACTCCCAAAATAAAGTACAATGCCTGCCTTTTCTGTGTGCCTTTAATGCTGTTCTGTCTTAAGTTTAGCTGGTGAAGGTTACTCATTTGTTAACATTCTATCTGTCCTGTTAGACAATGAGATCTCAGATGCAGGGTCTAGGCCTCTTCTTTGCTCTTTTTTCCAGAATCTGAAATGGAATTGGTGCCCAAAAGATTTTTTTGAATTGAGTTTAAAGTACAAATACTTTGGAAATATGTAATGTCATTGATGTTTATTAGAAAAAAATCTTTAGCTCATTTTTCCACATACTTAAATTGAGGTTTAGGGATGGATTTGATAGCTCTAGGAACTTTGTTTCCAAGACACTGCTGGCACTATCAGAATTATTAAATCATTCCAGTTTGTCTTTGGCAAATCCAGTCCCCTTCTTTGTGTTTCTTCCTTTACTGTTAATACTCTACAATATCTCATTTGAAGTCTCTTCTTTTAGTTTTTACTTTTTGCCAGTCTTAAGGGTTTTTCAGGTTGGCTTGGATCCAGTGTGATGATTAAACATTTGTTTCTTAAAGAGGGAATTGATTCTTTTGTTCCATGTTGCTCAATTCAAGATTCAATCACGAGGGGATTTGGAAGGATGTATTGAAGTTTCATGTGTTCAGTGAGAACCTTACCTTACTATATAATCATTGCTTTGTAAGAGCTCAAGAAACTAACAATTCCTTTTTCTTAATTAAAACTCCCTACCATATAGCACTTTTGATTAAACTCAAATTAGAATAAACATCAGGACTCCATTTTGGGGAGTCCACTGACTCTTCTTGCCACAATTTATGGCTGGGTGGCTGGGTTGAGAAATGTCGTTTCTCTCTCTCTCTCTCTTTCTTTCTCTCTTATAGGTATGTTGCAGGTTCATTTATATATGAGTTCAGTTGCAGTGAGATAGAGACAAAGAAGACAATCTGCTGAGCATTAGGGGACAATGTTAAGCAGGCATCTTGAGGAAACTGCAAGTATTTCTACCTTATCAGGATTTCTGATTCCAGGTACCTTACTTGGGAACTTTTGAGCTATTTTGATGTCACTCATAAAATGTTTCATTTCCAAAATTGCTAGAATCCAGAGAAATCAGTAACCTTTTTTTGTCATAATACGTAAGAAGTAAACTGTAGGTTAGATTCTGTTGATTGTAAAACTAAGTAAGTCGAATTTTTTTCTCAGTTTTCAACCATGACTTCTCTTTTGTCAAGAAAAAGTGAATGTTCACTTTCTATTCTTACAAGTCTGTGTGAAAAATAAGAGGTCTCAGAGGATGTATCCTTGCAGTGCACACATGCCTACTTAAACTTCTTTGGTATGTTCTGTGTCTGCAACTAGCACCTCTCAAAGGTCATAAACCTCAACCAAAAATATTTATATAATACTCCCTTTGTTACATTGTATATATTGTATATATATATATATTTTTTTTTTTTGACGGGCAGAGTGGACAGTGAGAGAGAGAGACAGAGAGAAAGGTCTTCCTTTGCCATTGGTTCACCCTCCAATGGCTGCCGCGGCCGGCATGCTGCGGCCGGCGCACTGCACTGTTCCGATGGCAGGAGCCAGGTACTTATCCTGGTCTCCCATGGGGTACAGGGCCCAAGGACTCGGGCCATCCTCCACTGTACTCCCAGGCCACAGAAGAGAGCTGGCCTGGAAGAGGGGCAACCGGGACAGAATCTGGCGCCCCGACCGGGACTAGAACCCGGTGTGCTGGCGCCGCAAGGTGGAGGATTAGCCTAGTGAGCCGTGGCGCCGGCGGATATATTGTATATTATAGGAGACATAATTTATCAAAGCAGGCCTTATCCACAATGTACTGAAGTGTTTTCCAAAGGGGTCTCCAACAACACTAAATGTGCACAGAAATATAAGTTGTTTATTTACGTCTATTTATTTATTTATTTATTTATATGAAAGGCAAAGAGACAGAGACGAGATCTTCCACCTACTGGTTCACTCTCCAAATGCTACTGGTTCACTTCCCAAATGCCCACAGTCCCAATCCTGGCTGAAACCAGCAGGCTGGAAGTCAATCCAAATCTCCCATATGAGTGGCAGGGTTCCAAGAACATGAGCCATAATCTGCTACTCAGTGTACACATTATCAGGAAGCTGTATCGGAAGTGAAGCAATGACCTGAATCCCGCCATTCTGATATGGATGCAGACATCCCTGGTGGTGTCTTCAACACTGCCAAATGCCAGCCCCATATTTATGTCTATTCAGAGAGGATGAAGGTGATGGTCTATGGAGGAATAAAGAATGCTACTGAGAAAGCAATGCGGACTTTCACTCCAATACTCATCATCTCTGATGAAGAAGCGAAAAACATAAGACTAATACTTTGTTCAAGTTGCAAAGATGATAACGTATTATCTATGTCATGTATATTGTTTATATGTTTACATATTCAAAAAACTTTCTTCCCTAGAGGCAAATTTCAGGTATTTTGGCAAAGTTTTTGGACAGGAAAGGAAAAAAAAAAGTATGAGTTAATGTATAGAAAGCACTGAAAAACACATGCCAAAAAGTAGGAACTCCGTGTTTGCTATTATTTTTAATTAATTAGTTAATGAATTAATTTGGATGAGTAACAGAGAAAAGGAGGAAAGACAGAGAATGAGAGACAGAGAGAGAAAAAGAGAGAGAGAAAGATCTTCCAACCACTGATTCACTCCCCCAAATACCTACAACAGCTAAAACTGGCATGGGGAGCCTGGAACTCCATTCAGGTTTCTCATGTCAGTGGCAGGGACCCGAGTACTTGGGTCATTAGTCACTGCCTTCCCAGGTGCATTAGAGGGAAGCTGGATCAAAAGTAGAGTAGCTGGGCCTCAAACCAGAACTCTGATACAGGATTCAGTCATCTGAAACAGCAACCTAACTTGCTGCACAACACCCACTCTTGTATTTACTATTATTGTACCTAAAATTTCCACTGTCAATATAGTTAACATTAAATTGATATTGGTCATCTATTGCATGCAATTGGCTGTATCATAAGCCATATGATTCACAAATATGGCATACATAATACTTTTACACAAATGCTTTGCACATTAATGGTTATGAAATGCACAAAATGAAAATGAAGACTATAAACTGTATGGTAAATGGCTGGGGAGTTCTTAAGGTAAGACAGCATCAGAAATTGAGGATAAGGAGAGGTCCTCATGGCCCCATGTTAGTGATAGATTGATTGGTTATATTGGAGGAATATTTTGGAGGGGGTGGTAATAATTTCAGGAAGGGGAAGAGAAAGGAATGGAAATAGAACTATACCAAATAATTATAGGCTGGCCGAACTGACATCCAGGCTAATAAGATGAGATTAAAAAGGAATGCCAGAATCGGATGTCTGGGCTTGATTTCATTTAGTCACTGAAATTTTCAGAGCATAGATAAGCCAGTTTGATATTTGTGTTTCAGGAGATTAATATGGTAGTTAAATATAGAAATATTTTTAGGGAGAGAGACTGGTAGGTAATAGGTAAATAAGGATGTAGCAGTAGAAATGGAATGGAAAGATCAATACAATGGACAATGACAAGAAAGAATCATCATGTTTCATTGTGTTGATGAAACACAATTTTTTAACTAAAATTTTTATTTAATTATTTGAGAGGCAGAAAGATAGAGAAATTCCATCCACTGGCTCACTACCTGAAACAGCCGGGGCCAGGATGAATCCAAGCCAAGAGCTAGAAACTCAATGCAGGAATCCCACTGGGATGGTGGAAGGGACCCATCTACTTGAACCATCGCCTGTTTTTACCTTGCAGGTTCTGCATTAGCAAAAGCAGAGTTAGGATTTGAATTCTGGCATTCTGATATAGGATGTGGTCAGCTTAAGTACTAGGTGAAATCAAGCTCCATTACTATTTTTATTTGCATTGTGTAATGGAATAAATCCCTTTATTTACAGAAAATTTGAAATTTTAAAGGATTATGGTTAATTTTTCATAAACACTAATTTTGCTTCTATGTTAAATTAAATAATTATAGATGGAAGAGACAGCAATAATCAAGTATTACTATTTCAGTGTATATTTTGAAATCTGGTACTAGAACTTAGGCTTTAAATTAGGCTGACCATGACTCACTTACAGTCTTTGCAGCTTACTTATGTGAATTTGGGCAAATTATGTAATTTTTTAAACTGTATATTGCTCATTTTAAAAATGCTGATAAAACTTTCTTCATGCATTTACTATGAGGATAAAATAATGTATTTAAAATGCCCAGACATAGATATAGATTGTAATAATTATGTATTAAACGTTAAATACTGGGCCGGTGCTGCGGCTCACTAGGCTAAACCTCCGCCTAGCGGCGCCGGCACACCGGGTTCTAGTCCCGGTCGGGGCGCCAGATTCTGTCCCGGTTGCCCCTCTTCCAAGCCAGCTCTCTGCTGTGGCCAGGGAGTGCAGTGGAGGATGGCCCAGGTGCTTGGGCCCTGCACCCCGTGGGAGACCAGGAAAAGCACCTGGCTCCTGGCTCCTGCCATCGGATCAGCGCAGTGCGCCGGCCGCAGCGCGCCAGCCGCGGCGGCCATTGGAGGGTGAACCAACGGCAAAGGAAAACCTTTCTCTCTTTCTCTCTCTCTCACTGTCCACTCTGCCTGTCAAAAAAAAAAAAAAAAAAAAAAAAAAAAGTTAAATACCATTGATGTCAGGAAAGTAAGGTAAAAAAAGTGGAAAGCTAACATCATTGACAAGACTATCCCAATGCCTGAAAAAAATGCATTTAATTTTTCCAGCTTCAAGAACCTTATAATCATTTTATTTTCCTACTATCTCACTTGTATGTCCTTTAAAACTTTGATTTACTCCTTCTTTTCTCTTTCAGCTCTTTTTATTGGTGTGATCTGGGGTTCAGTTCTTGGATCTCTACCTCGCATGACCCCCTTGGTGATTCCACCCACTCTTTTGACTTTAAATATCAATGTGCTGTTGACTTCTGTGATATTTCTAAAGAT
Organism: Oryctolagus cuniculus; assembly: GCF_964237555.1. Taxonomy (NCBI): domain Eukaryota; kingdom Metazoa; phylum Chordata; class Mammalia; order Lagomorpha; family Leporidae; genus Oryctolagus; species Oryctolagus cuniculus. The sequence continues at coordinate 56,819,732 of NC_091436.1, read as the reverse complement.
AGGTTGTCAGATTCTATGATACTCTTTTCCTTCAAGAGGTTGAATTTAATTCTAACTAAGTGGTAGTCTGGATTTAGTGCCTATTTTCTGATGACTAGAACATAACAAAATGATGAAATGTCTCTTTTCTTTTGAGATTAGCACTACTGTCTTGAGGATCTCTCCCTTCCTCTCTCTCTCCCTCTTCATCAATTGCTCTACAAGAAGGCAGGCTAAGAGAAGTCCTAGAGTGAGGAACTGAGGCATTCTCTCACTGGTCAGAAGAGTGAGTTTGTAAACACCGTCTGGCCTCAATCAAGTCTTCAGGGACCATAGCCTTAGCAACAACATGGTCATGAGAAGTCCTGAGGTAGATTCGCACAACTGAGCCATATCTCAATTTCTGATATTTAGAAACAACATGAGACAACACATATTTAGGTTTATTTTAAGATATTAAGACTTGGTATAATTCTTTCCACAGCAATAGGTAGCTAATGCAATTCCTGTGTTTGTAGCTCCATCCAGATGCCTCTTCTGAACCCAGACATGTGTAGCCGATTGTCCACCTGAATCTCTACTTAGAAGTATGATACACATCTTGGTTTTGACATGTTTAGAACCAAACACATGTTCTTTGTTCTCATTTTCCCCACACTCTATGCAAAAATTCCCATGATAGTTTCTAGAAAGTGCTGTTACTAAATCTTGGATAAATTCTTGATTTTTCTCTTTTTTCACTTTTCCTTACACTAGAGTTAACTTATACTGGAGTGAACTTATACTTAAGTTCTTTTGGCTCTGCTGGCAAAATATATTGTGAAGTGAACATGTTTCACCATCTACTGCTACCACCTGAATACAAGCCAATCTCACTTCTTTCCTGGTTTATTACAAGAAATCCATTTGTGTCTCAGTTTTTATTCATCTCTCCTTAATTCACTTTAATCATATATTTTCCATTCAGAAGGCAGGGTTATCCTCTGAAAGCTTATCCTTATCCTTTTAAAACATGAGTCAAATTTCCAGTACCAGTAATGATGGAGTTGCTTGTATTTTACTGGCCTACCTGCGATAGAAATTATAAGCCTTGGACAAAACATTTTTCATAAAGCTTTTTGAAGTCACTGGGGGACAATAAAAAAATAGACACAGAAAGATTTGGCATTGAAAAAAAAGAACCCCCACACTGAGTGACAGCCATATTTACATTGAGAGCAATACCTTATCAACTTGTGTGGCAGTTGGATAAAATTAAGCAAAAGTCATGGTTTTATTGATCTCTGATGTCAGACAACAGAGTTAGGGCTTGCAGAATGACTAGAAATTAAATGGATAAATTTCAGAAAGGAAGAAGTTAAAGACACAGAATTCCCCAAACTTGTGTTTAAACTCTCTTGAAATAGAAGAGTTCATTGGAAGTTAACACTTGAAGACTGGAAGCATAGATTTAAGCTATTGCCTCCTTGTTGGGTAGACAAAGTTTGGTGTTTGTGTCTTGCCAAGTGAGAGGGACTTGGTAAAAACCTCAGACTTTCCATTGTAAGTCATGACATTCCCCAAATTAAATGTAAATACTATGTTCCCTGAATAACAGATATTCCTCAAGGCTAAGAACAAAGCCACAACAGATCTGGCCCAACAAAATATAAAGCTAAGCTTTCAAGAACTCAATGTGACCAGCCAGTAATTTAATTGGCTCCCAGAAATAACAAATGAACGAGTAACCAATCAGCTAAACAAGAACACCACTTCTGGAAGATAATAGAATCCAGAGACTCTGTCCACAATTCCAAATATGCAACAAAATTTAATTTGATATGTGAATATACAGGAAAATCTGAACCATTATCAAGCATAAGAGCAATCAGTATACCATGAAAATAAGTAGACGAGACATTAAAGTCAAGACATTAAAGCATGTATCACAGGAACTTAATTTAAAAGATGTTAAAATGAATAAACATATGGGGACATCAGTGCAGAGAAATTTATAAAAATCAAATAGAAGTTCCAGAAATGAAAAATTTAGTATTTGAATTTTTAAAGAAAAGTTTCCATGGATGGATTTAGCCGCAGATTGAAGTTGGCAGACCAAAAATTCTGGTAGACAGACTTACAGTCCTTCAAAGTTGCCTATTCCCTGGAACCTGTGAATATGGAACTTCACAGGAAAAATGGAATTGTGCCAGTGGAATTAAGGTTATAAACTGTAAGACAGGGATTTTATTTATACTGGCTTGTCCAGGAAGGCTCAGAGTAATCACATGATGCTTGAAAGCAAAAGTTGGTCAGAAATCTGAGACAAAGGCAGGAGATAGACAAGATATGAGAGTGAAACAAATATGATCCGCTGTTGCTGATTTTGAAGACAGGTGGAGGAGACCGCATCCCAAGGTATGCAAATAATCTCTACCAGTTGATCCTCAGCAGAAAGCAGCAGAGAAACTGGGGCCCTGGTTTCAACATAATAATGAACTGAATTTTGACAACAACTTAAATGAACAAGGGAACAGTCTTACCTACAGCTTCCAGAAAGGAACACAGCTTAGTTGCAACTTCAATTTCACAAAACGGTGTCAAGTTTCTGACACAGGACACTGTAAAATATATGGGTTTAAGATTCTAAGTTTGTGGCAATTTGTTTCGGTGTTGATGGAAAATTAGTAGAAATGAGTCAGTAAACTTCAAAATAGATCGATATAAAGTCAGAAAATTATTTTCTTTAATTGTTGGTCCTAAGTTCCCCAAGTTTAGTGAACAACATAAATTTATAGTTCCAAGAAGCTTATATAATTCACAGAAAGAGAATATGAAATGAAGTACATTTATGCATATCATAGTTACTTATGTAAATGAAAAAAGAAAATACTAAAAGACAAAAATATTGAAAACAACAAAACAAAAGTCATGTATACAAGGGAACACTTACATTAACAAGGTGAATTATCACCTGAACATTGACTGTCAGGAGACCTTGAAAGAACCCTGCATTTCCATCACATGATAAATGAGCAATTATATAAATATATGGGAAAAAGTGAATCTGAACCTCACCTCACACTACATACAAAAATAAGATGGGATATAGTTTTAAATTAAGAACATAGCATAATAAACCTCTTAGAAGATATTTATAATGTTTTTGTGACCTGGGCAGAGATAAAACTTTTTTAGAGTATAAAGTGCATTAAACATAGAAGAAAGTAATAATAAATTGGAGATTATCAGAATTAAAAACTAGTCTCAATTTTTTTGCATTATAAGGAAAATAAGTCAAAACATGGCTTGGGAAAATATTCAAAATATATATATATATTTATACACACATATATGTGCATTCATACATATTCAGAATGCTTAAACTATTCCTTTAAATCCATGAAATAAAGACAAGTAATCTTTGAAGATAAAGAAAGATAGAAAAGTATATTAGAAAGTGCTGAATACAAATGATCAAGGAAATTTCAATTGAAACTATATTGCTAGGCTATCTAAATCAGCCAAAATTTGTTTTCAAAACAGTGTTGACAAGGATGTGTAGTAACTGCGATACATACATTGCTGGTAGCAGGATGTGGAACAGCTAATCTGGAAAACATTGCTAGTTTCTTAGAAAGTTAAACATCTGGCCGGCGCTGCGGCTCACTAGGCTAATCCTTCACCTTGCGGCGCCGGCACACAGGGTTCTAGTCCCTGTCGGGGTGCCGGATTCTGTCCCGGTTGCCCCTCTTCCAGGCCAGCTCTCTGCTGTGGCCAGGGAGTGCAGTGGAGGATGGCCCAAGTGCTTGGACCCTGCACCCCATGGGAGACCAGGAGAAGCACCTGGCTCCTGCCATCGGATTGGCCGCGGCAGCCATTGGAGGGTGAACCAACGGCAAAGGAACACCTTTCTCTCTGTCTCTCTCTCACTGTCCACTCTGCCTGTCTGAAAAAAAAAAAAAAAAAAAAAAAAAAAAACCAGTTAAACATCTAATGATCATTTAACCATTCCACTTTCAGGTATTTGCATATGCCTGAAGGATAACTTGTATAAGAATGTTCACAGAAGTTTTACTTCTAAGTCCCCACCCCCACTAAATCCCAGAAAGTATTCAAATATCCATCAATGGGATTAAAATTCCAAATTATAGTATATTTGTATGGTGAAATGCCACTTAGAAATTTAAAAAGTACCAATAGAAATAACAATATAGATTAATTTCAAAAAGAGTATGTTAAGTGAAAAAACAAACAAAAAAAGAAACTACTCTTCAATACTCTTTATATGACGTTCAAGAGCTGCAACATAAAGTGAAAGAAATAAGGATAATAGTGTTTGTGAAGGTAAAGATGGACAAACTGGACATAAAAGAAATTTCTGGGAGACAGAACTGTTCTCTATTATATTATGGAGAAAGTTTAGTTGAGTATTTACATTTATAATGACATTGAATTGTACACATCAACTTGCATTCAAGTGTAACATTTACCTTAATTCAGTCAATAATAATACAACAAAATAAATAAATAAAAAGGTCATATTGATTTATAATGCTATAACAGCTCCTCAAACATAATAAATAATAATTATCTTGACATTCCTTTGTGGCATATATATTGAAACAATAAGGCAAACAAATCTTTTCTCCAATAAGATTTCAGAAAAACTCTTCCCCTCTAATTATATGTGCCTATGCATCTGGTATCACTTGGAAGAAAGAAAAGGAGAGAGAAAAATTATGACAGCACTAATTGATCGTTTTTGGAGCAGAAGTGTCACAGGAAGGTACATAAAGGTCACTTACATATATCTTTCTTGGTGGAAAGTTGAAACTGGGAAATTTATGCATATGTTATCTGTTGCCTCATGTAGAGGTTTCATTTCATATCTTTCAGTCAGAAAAGTAGCCAATATTAAGTGATGTTTTCTAGATGAGTTCTCATGAGATGTTCGGATCCAGGTCATTCTCTTTCAGTTTTGCAGGTAACTCCAGTACATTGTATGTACTAAATTATATCCTTAAGTCCCTTAAATTCTTCCTCTCTCCCTCCCTCACTCCCTTCTCATCACTCCTCCTTCCTTTCCTACTCTTCCTCCCTTCCTTTCTTTCCCTTTCCCTCCTTCTCTCTCTCCCTCCCTCCCTCCTTCTTTCTTTCTCCTCTTTGCCTTCTTTCTCCACCAACCATCTTTCAGGAGATATATTACAGTCCTAGAAGAGTTAGAAATACATATTCTTACCAATAAGGAACTCCAGATGAATGGGCTAAGTATATATTTACATTGTAATAGGAATTACTAATTTTAAGCCGGTTTCAGTTTCTTAGGCAACGTAAAAATGAATGTTGCTGAACATCATGCAACGTGCAGAACAGTTTCTCACTTCCTCTATGACAATGAATTATGTCTAAAATGTCAGTAGTATCAACTATGAGAAACCCTGTGTTAGCATCATGTAACCAAGTTTGCTAGCATTTGTGATTGTTTTTCTTCGGTCTCACTAAATCATTCTTTATTTTATTCTGCTGGTGAATTGTGTTATTTTTAATGTTGAATATCTTATAGTATCTTTTTTATGATCAGTGAATATGTAGTTGAAGGTACAAAAGATCACTGATATTTGGGTAGTTCCTCAGTATATTTACAGCTGCTTCACAACATGCTTCACAATGTTCTAATGATAGCAATAAACATGTATAAGTGAGAAGGCTATAGCCAAGAAAATCACAATAGTTTACATACCCAGAGACTTCATATTGTAACTTTCTACTCTTAAAAAATGAAATTCTAGGTGTTGACAAATTTAGTACAAAGCAACTCAAAGGATGATAGATCATTCCCTTGTTTTCATTAAAAATTATAACTGCTTCAAATGAAAAGAGATTAAAATGAAATAAAAATTAATTATATTGTCTGTATTATTGACTGCAAATATTACTATTTAAGGATGTTAGGAGAATGAGCAAATTATAGTCATAGATCATAAAAATGGACTAGGATATGATTTTGATAGCAAGCATGCAGGTATACAAGATAATTTTCTTGGTTCGAGGTTTGTACACATTGAAGTGAATTGGGTAAGGGGCTAAGATGTTTGTAACCTGCTCTGAAATGATTTATATAAGAGAATAATAACATAAGTGTGGTAAAATGTTAATCACATGCAAAACTGAACAGGTGGCATAAAGGATTTTTTGGCATTGTTTTTGAAGATTTTGTCCAAGTTTTTACCTTGTTTCATAATAATACTGATTTTTATAAAGGGAGAAGTATTAGTGTCTTCCAACTGCTGAGAAGATCCTGTGATAGGTATTTAGGTTACAAAGATGGATGATTTCAAGAAGTTTTACACCCTGTGCGAAAACAGCAAATTAAACAGGATTTATAAAGTAGTGTGAAAATCCTATAATCTAGCAATCTACTCTGCTTTCTCCTAAGCAAAGTTAACTGTATCCTGTGTCCTCCTGAGCTATGATAGAGGACTGTGCACCTCAGTATGTTGCTTTAGGCCTTAGCCTTCCCTTTTACTTATGGCCCATGCTTTACCCATGTGGCAACACATTAACCACAACTTCGACCCATTGACTTACTTTTTTTTTTTTTTTTACTCAGTTTGTGCATTGTATTTGCTGAAAAACAACCAGGATACACAGCATGCACTTGAGTAGATTAAGATTGTAACTATGGGTTTTATTATTCTTTCCAATTTTCAATATCAACTAGATTATGATTTTTTTGGATCCTGACACTTAGAATCTTTTTGTTCACATGAACAATCCCAGCATCTCATCCTGGTGTTTTCAATGCAGTAGTAAAAAGGAACAACTTAATGAAGATCATATCTGAATTTCTGTCTACAGGAGAGAAAAAACAATTTAAAATCACTATGTACCAAGAGAGTTATTGGTGACAGTTGTGCAGTGGTAAAGGCAAAACATAAGTTGGCACTCATTGATCTAGTCTAAGGAAATAGATAAGTAAATTGTGTCCCAAAAAAGCCAACTCATTTTACTAAGATTACTTAACTATTAGGTTGAGCTTTATGATGGTGAGAAGGCTGATCTTCATACTTCTACAGAGGGTCTTTCTAGCAGTTCATGGTTTTTGATTGCTAGAGAAAGCAAGGGATTTTCTGAAAGACTCTTCAGTGACATGTCTTCTGTTTAAAATCTTTTCACAGAGGTGAAGGCCTTCACATTTGGTCACACTCCTTGTTCAGTGCACAATTTCAGGAGACAGTGAGTTTGCACATTCTACAAGAAATTAGAATCATCACATCCTATATTGAAAAAAAAAATATATATATATATATTAAAATCATACTCTTTTCAGCTTTTTCATTTTCTGGATTTCTAGCATCAATATTCACAAATTATTTCTACCCCAAATTATTTTTTAAGATTTGATTTATGTATTTGAGAGGTAGAGTTACAGACAGAGGAAGAGACAGAGAGAAAGGTCTACTATCTGCTGGTTCACTCCCTATATGGCCCCAACGACCAAAGCTGGGCCCATCTGAAGTCAGGAGCCAGGAGCTTCTTCCAGGTCTCCCATGTGGGTGCAGGGGCCCAAGCACTTGGGCCATCTTCCACTGCTCTCTGAGGCCATAGCAGAGAGCTGAATCAGAAGAGGAGAAGCCAGGACATGAGCTGGCATCCATATGGGACACTGGCACCACAGGCAGAAGCTTAGCTTACTGCGCCACAGTGCTGGCCTCTATCTCAATTTCTTTATACTATCTTTACCCTCCAAAATCTCTTCAAGTTCCTTACTTTTTTCATTTTTTCTCTTTTTCCACAATTCTCTGAGTCTCTCATTGTCTTGCCAATGGTGGCTTGCTACTGTCACACAGTCTATATCCTACCTTTCTTCTTCCCTAATGAGGGTTATCTGATGTACCCTTGTTCTCTTCTCTCCTTAGTTGATGTCATCAAGGTAATCCCTTGTTCCTATCTAAATATAAACTTACAGGTCTAATCACTTACACAAGTCCCTTATTGTAGTAAGTGTAGAAACAGAAACGTAAAACAAATAACATAGGAATAGGAGCTCTGTCAGTCCATTTTTCCTGAAATATTTCTGAATCTGTAGATGCTTTCATATGGTTAAAATCATATTTGAAATGTCCTTTTAGGTTGCTTATACATATTGGTTGGACTAACACAGTTTAAGATAGTGTTCCAAAAGAAGTGGTGAGAATAAAAAAATATGCCATTTGGCCCCAAAGTGACAGGATCTGGAACATGTGTCTAGGGAAATGGTAAAGAAACTTGATTATGTGGAAGGAAGACCAGAAGCACATAGCAATGAAGCTCATTGTAGCAACAGTTCCATTCTGAATATGATGCCAGCATCAGCCTTACTGAATGGCATCTACACATCTGTTATTCAGAAACCATCGCTAACTAATGCTGACTTACATTGTCACATTTAATTTTGTTTTAAATGTTCAAATGTTATTGAAAAAATAAAAAACTGGAAAGGAAATAATATTGAATGAAATTTTGCTATTTTGCTCTTATACCTTTTTTATTTCTGAATTCAACCCATTTTAAAGTTAATTAGCAGGGCTAGCAGGTAAAACCACGGCCTGCAGTGCCAGCATCCCATAAGAGCGCCGGTTCAAGTCCTGGCTGCTCCACTTCCGATCCAGCTCTCTACTATGGCTTGGGAAAACAGTAGAAGATGGCCCAAGTGCTTGGGCCCCTGCACCTGCAGGGGAGACCTGGAAGAAGCTCCTGGCTCCTGGCTCCTGGCTTCAGATGGGCCCAGCTCTCTCTGTGTAACTCTGACTTTCAAATAATAAATAAATAAATCTTTAATAAAAAATAGTTAATTAGCAATAATTAATTTTTATAATTTTAGCTTGACGAATTTGATGTTTGATTTACAAATACCATACACTTTCAGACTTACAAGCTGTGCTTTGTTGGTCACACTGCTGCATGCTATATTTCAAAACTAAGCCATTGTGATGGTGGAAGGTTTGTAGCTTTCTTTTGTTGCTATTTATATGTTTATCATATTTTCTTGCCTAGGAAGTTGATGTAAATATATATATACATAAATGTATGTATATATATTTATTTGATTGAAGATTATAAGTTATGAGATGAAGTTTGTCTTGTAAGACATGGTTTATTTATTTATTTATTTATTTTCTTTCTCTCATCAATATCCAACTAGATTACAAACATTTGAATAGAATAAATAGTGGACAAAGAAAATAACAATGGATTTATATGTACATTTTAAACATTGCATACATATTCCCTTATGCATTGCTATAAGATTTTATGGGCCAGCGCAGCGGCTCACTAGGCTAATCCTCCGCCTTGTGGCGCCGGCACACAGGGTTCTAGTCCCGGTCGGGGCGCCAGATTCTGTCCCGGTTGCCCCTCTTCCAGGCCAGCTCTCTGCTGTGGCCCAGGAGTGCAGTGGAGGATGGCCCAAGTGCTTGGGCCCTTCACCCCATGGGAGACCAGGATGAGTACCCGGCTCCTGCCATCGGATCAGCGTGGTGCACGGCCATTGGAGGGTGAACCAACGGCAAAAGGAAGACCTTTCTCTCTGTCTCTCTCTCTCACTGTCCACTCTGCCTGTCAAATAAAGATTTTATGAAACTTTTTCATTAAGTTCATGTATTTATTAGAATTTACTAATTAGATGTTCACTTTTAATGCTTCATTTTGTAAGAATTTCATTTTCATTGCATTCACTATGAAAAGCACATTTTCCTAAGTTATGTACTCGATTAGCAGGACCCAAAATGCCATAGGTGTCGCTCCCCCTCTTCATGGAGGAACGACACAGGACCCTGCGCTGTTCTTTTGTCTGCTCGGCCCTCCCCGGGTTTGCTGCTGGTTCTTCCCGGGTTGGCTACCGTCCCTTCCACCTTCGTGGAAGGGCAGTTCCCCCTGCCACATTCCCCACTTCTGCGGGGGAGCGGCACACTGCCGGCCGGCTCTCTCGGGGGCTGCACAGGTGTTCCTTCAGATAGATGTTCCCCTTAGATGTTCCTGGTGCATGCCGTCTCTCTCCTCCTTTATAGTCCTCTTCCACCAATCCCAACTCTGCTACCCACACGCTGAGTACGCTGCTCTCCTCCAATCAGGAGCAGGATCAGCTCCTGCAGCTCATCACTCAAGCTGGCGAGAGGCAGCTGCGTAGAAGTTGTTACTCCCTTCTCAGCGCCATATTGTGGGAAAGCAGATGCATAGAATAAGTCTTAATTCCAGTAACTTAGTCTAGTCCGAGTTGCTCCCAGTTGCTCCCCACAATAGGAAAGGAAGAAACTGCCAAGAAGAACAATGCATAATGGACACTTCAGCTGGTACATTCTTCAGTAAGTTATAGAATGAGATGACCAGGCATAGTGGGTTATTCATACTAATTTTAATTCTATTCACTTCAGCAATTAGTTTGTAATGGTCTAAAAATTTCTAAGACATTTGATTGGACTCTGCAGGGAATAAATATGTGGATACACTTATCTTGAATGATTTAGTTAAGCTGAAGTTGGAGGAAGCAATAAAACTTGTCCATAAGTAACTATTATTACATGCAATAGTGAGATAGGTTTTGTTAAAGAGTTATCACTACAGTGCTACAATCTGAACTTACACAGCAGGTGCTATTCCTTTAGGGCCAAGGAGGGGGCTTATCAAACCTTTGTAGAAGCAAATATTTTTAAAATGAAGTTTTAAAATCAGAGTTAGGTGGCAAGGTATCAAAGTAGGAAAAAGTGTGAACCAATTGTAGTCTGATTATGGTTAAAGCTTATGGTGATGTGAAAGAGGGAAAAAGAAGTTCGAGTGTGTCAGCAGATCACATCAGAGTCTATGGACTTTTTTTGTTTTTTCTCTCTAGGCATGATATAACAAGGAGTTAATAAAAACCTCTCTGCAATCTGGACCCAACATAACTATCAACTCTGACATTTTTTTAGCTAACACGAAGAGTAACACCTTGCTAAATTCTAGAACTGAGGTATGGGCACAGAGTTCTAAGTGATAATACATGACTAGGAAAAATAACACCATGAGAATAATATTTGGAGTGAACAACCTAAGAAAAAAATGAAGTAAGGAACGCTTTTCAATTTAGTTTTTGGTCCTAGCACAATCCTGATACCAAAACCTGAAATGGGTGATGAGAAGGACAATAACAGGCCAATGCGTCTAATAAATATGGACACAAAAATTCTGAAAAAATAATAAAAGGATCCCAGTTACATAAGAAATAAAAAATGAAAAAGTGTGAGTTATTCGAGAAATGCAAGTTATTTAAAATTCAAAATCAATCAATATACTATCACATTAACAGAAAAAGTTATAAGCCCATATGATCATGTCAATAAATACAAAGAAATATTTCATGAAATCCAACACTTATTTATGGTAATAAAAATACTTCTAAAAAACTAGAAATTGAAGGAAACAATCTGACAAAAGATATTCACAGTTCACAGGCTGATGTTTCAGACATTTTGAGAGCATTTTTATGGCATATTGGTGGGTGGGGTTTGAAGTCAGACTTAAAAAGAGACAAACCCCCGCAGTCTATTTTTTTTTTAAAGTAAAGCTTGACTAAAATGGTAAAAAGAGGAAGTGGGTGAGTGATGGTTCTACAAGAATATTAGGAGAGAGATTTTTGGATTTTATTAATTTGTGTTATTCTTAAAATGGGAGAAAAGGAACTATTTATTATTCCCTAAACAGAATAGCTCCCAAGCTTTGCACATTATAAATATTAGTCAATGGACAGGATAGAGATACTCAAATGGTTAAACCTAGAGGGGGCTAAATGTAGGCATTGTTTACAGAAGTGTGGGAAAGGATGTAGAAACAGAGGATGTTGAGGTACACATTAACTAACAATATTGTAAACTAGTTAACTATATCTGGATCTGAAGTTATCACCAGAAACCAATAAGAGTTGCACCCACGAGACTTATATTTTCTGACCCTGAACTAGCTTTCTTTCCACCTTCCAGTATCTTGATCCCCAACATTGACTGGTCCCAGCAGAAGCTGTAGGACAACAAAACCTAAGTAATGCAATCCCTAGAGATCATTCTTCCAGCCACAAATAAATGAGCAGAAAATGGGTCTGCAGAGGTCAACAAGTAATAACCAACACACACATGCATGCTTTTCTTTGTAACTGTAGTGTCCCTCTTGCTTTTTTGTTTGGCAAGAATCCTGATTACCCTTCAAGTATCAGCTAGTGAGTACCATTCTAGTTGGACTGCCTTCATTCCATACTCCTCTGGTGCTTTGTGTACAGCTCAATAAGCAAAGCTACCACATTATATTTGTTGAAATTAGAGCAAGAAAACATTCATGTAGCACATAATGATCTCATATTGTCACCAGGGCATCACCATGTCAGGAAGCCTTCATCACTAGTGAAGGGTAAGTAACCTCTCAGTAAAAAGGTTCTTCTCCATTCAGATCTGGGATTATCCTGGCAGGAAGTTAATGACAGCAAAGCGTGGATCTTAGTTTAGTGAAGCAGGTGCTACATACAATGTTTCCAAAAACAATGGACTGCATATGTGAATGGCAGTGGCTCCATAAGATTATAATGGAGCTGAAAAATTCCTGTTGCCTAGTGACATCATAGTTGTCATAACCTCATATGGAAATTCATTCATTATGCTTTTATGGTGCTGCTGGTGTAAATAAACCTACTGTACTGCTAGTTATATAAAACATAACTGATGCAATTATGTATACTATGTATCATTTTATTATGATGATAATTGATGCTACTGGTTTATGTATTTATTTATGTATTTTTTCTATTTATTTTTAACTTTTATTTGTTAAATATACATTTCAAAAGTACAGTTTATGGATTACAATGGCTTAGTCCACAATAATTTCCCTCCCACACGCACCCCTCCCATCTCCTGCTCCCTCTCCCATTCCATTCACATCAAGATTCATTTTCAATTATCTTTATATACAGAAGATTGATTTAGCATATATTAAGGAAAGATTTCAACCTCTTTGCACCCACAGAGAAACACAAAGTGTAAAATACTATTTCAATACTAGTTATATTGGACATTGGACAACACATTAAGGACAGATCCCACATGAGGAGTAAGTACACAGTGACTCCTGTTGTTGACTTAACAATTTGACACTCTTGTTTATGGCATCAGTAATCACCCAAGGCTCTAGTCAGGAGTTGCCAAGGCTATGGAAGCCTTTTGAGTTCCCCACTTCAACATTCTTCGAACAGGGTCATAGCCAAGGTGGAAGTTCTCTCCTCCCTTCAGAGAAAGGTACCTCCTTCTTTGATGGCCCCATTCTTTCCACTGGGATCTCACTTGCAGAGATATTTCATTTAGGGTTTTTCTTTTTCTTTTTTTTTTTTTTTGCTAGAGTGTCTTGGCTTTCCATGCCTGAAATACTCTCATGGGCTCTTCAGCCAGATCCGAATGCCTTAAGGGCTGAATCTGAGGCCAGAGTGCTGTTTAGGACATCTGCCATTCTATGAGTCTGCTGTGTATCCCGCTTCCCATAATGGATCGTTCTCTCCCTTTTTAATTATATCAGTTAGTATTAGCAGACAGTAGTCTTGTTTGTGTGATCCCTTAGACTCTTAGACCTATCAGTGTGATCAATTGTGAGCTGAAATTGATCACTTGGACTAGTGAGATGGCATTGGTACATGCCACCTTGATGGGATTGAATTGGAATCCCCTGGCACATTTCTTTTTTTTTTTAACTTTTGTTTAATGAATATAAATTTCCAAAGTACAGCTTATAGATTACAATGGCTTCCCCCCCATAATGTCTCTCCCACCCACAACCCTCCCCTTTCCCATTCCCCTCCCCTTCCATTCACATCAAGATTCATTTTCGATTCTCTTTGTATACAGAAGATCAGTTTAGCATACCTTAAGTAAAGATTTCAATAGTTTGCTCCCACACAGAAACATAAAGTGAAAAATACTGTGTGAGTACTAGTTATAGCATTAAATCTCAATGTACAGCACACTGAGGACAAAGATCCTACATGAGGAGTAAGTGCACAGTGACTCCTTTGTTGACTTAACAAATTGACACTCTTGTTTATGGCATCAGTAATCACCCTAGGCTCTTGTCATGAGCTGCCAAGGCTATGGAAGCCCCCTGAGTTCACCGACTCTGATCATATTTAGAGAAGGCCATGGTCAAAGTGGAAGTTCTCTCCTCCCTTCAGAGAAAGGTACCTCCTTCTTTGATGACCCATTCTTTCCACTGGGATCTTTCATTTAGTTTTTTTTTTTTTCCCCCAGAGTGTCTTGGCTTTCCATGCCTGAAATACTCTCATTGGCTTTTCAGCTGGATCCGCATGCCTGAAGGGCTGATTCTGAGGCCAGAGTGCTGTTTAGGACATCTGCCATTCTATGGGTCTGCTGTGTATCTCACTTCCCATGTTGGATCATTCTCTCCCTGTTTTATTCTATCAGCTAGTATTTGCAGACACTATTCTTGTTTATGTGATCCCTTTGGTTCTTAGTCCTATCATTATGATCAATTGTGAAAATAAATTGATCACTTGGACTAGTGAGATGGCATTGGTAAGGCCACCCCGATGGGATTAAATTGGAGTCCCCTGGTATGATTCTAACTTTACCGTATGAGGTAAGTCAGCTTGAGCATGTCCCGAATTGCACATCTCTTCCCTCTCTTATTCCCACTCTTATATTTAACAGTGATCACTTTTCAGTTAAGTTTCAGCACTTAAGAATAATTGTGTATTGATTACAGTATTCAACCAAAAGTATTAAGTAGAACAAACAAAAAAAAATACTAAGAGGGATAACATATTAAGTTGCTCATCAACAGTCAGGGTGAGGGCTGATCAAGTCACCATTTCTCATAGTGTTCATTTCATTTTAACAGGTTTCCTTTTTGGTGCTCAGTTAATTGTCACCTATCAGTTAGAACAAGTGGTATTTGTGCCTTTGGGATTGGTTTATTTCACTCAGTATAATGTTTTCCAAATTCCTAACAGGGATCACTTTTCAGTTAAAATTTAAACACCTAAGAATAATTGTGTGCTAATTACAGAGTTCAACCAATGGTACTAGAACTAAAAAAAATACTAAAATGGATAAAGTATTACATTGTACATCAACCGTCAGGACAAGAGCTGATCAAGTCACTGTTTCTCATAGTGTCCATTTCACTTCAACAAGTTTCCCCTTTGGTGCTCAGTTAGTTGTCGCCAATCAGGGAGAGCATATGATATTTGTCCCTTTGGGACTGGCTTATTTCACTCAGCATGATGTTTTCCAAATTCCTCCATCGTGTTGCATATGACCGGGTTTCGTGGCACATTTCTAACTCCACCATTTGGGGTAAGTCCGATTGAGCATGTGTCGAACTGTACATCTCCTCCCTCTCTTATTCCCACTCATATTTAACAGGGATCACTTTTCAGTTAAAATTTAAACAGCTTAGAATAATTGTGTGTTAATTACAGAGTTCATCCAATACTACTAGAACAAAAAAATACTAAAATGGATAAAGTATTATATTGTACATCATCAGTCAGGGCAAGGGCTGATCAAGTCACTGTTTCTCATAGTGTCCATTTCACTACAACAGGTTTCCCCTTTGGTGCTCAGTTAGTTGTCGCCAATCAGGGAGAGCATATGATATTTGTCCCTTTGGGACTGGCTTATTTCACTCAGCATGATGTTTTCCAGATTCCTCCATTTTGTTGCAAGTGACCGGATTTCATTGTTTTTGACTGCTGTATAGTATTCTATAGAGTACATGTCCCATAATTTCTTTATCTAATATACTGTTGATGGACATTTGGGTTGGTTCCAGGTCTTAGCTATTGTGAATTGAGCTGCAATAAACATTAATGTGCAGACAGCTTGTTCGTTTGCCAATTTAATTTCCTTTGGGTAAATTCCAAGGAGTGGGATGGCTGGGTTTTATTGTAGGGTTATACTCAGGTTTCTGAGGAATCTCCAGACTGACTTCCATAGTGGCTTAACCAGTTTGTATTCTCATCAACAGTGGGTTAGTGTCCCTTTTTCCCCACATCCTCGCCAGCATCTATTGTTGGTAGATTTCTGAATGTGAGCCATTCTAACTGGGGTGAGGTGAAACCTCATTGTGGTTTTGATTTGCATTTTCCTGATGGCTAGTGATTTGAACATTTTTTCATCTGTCTGTTGGCCCTTTGGATTTCCTCTTTTGAAAAATGTCTATTGAGGTCCTTGCACATCTCTTAAGTGGGTTGTTTGCTTTGATGTTTTGGAGTTTCTTGATTTCTTTGTAGAATCTGGTTATCAACCCTTTATCTGTTGCATAGTTTGAAAATATTTTTTCCCATTCTGTCAGTTGCCTCTTCACTTTCCTGACTATTTCTTTTGCAGTACAGAAACTTCTCAATTTGATGCAATCACAAATGTTAATTTTGGCTTTGACTGCCTGTGCTTCCGGGGTCTTTTCCAAGAAGTCTTTGCCAGTACCTATATCTTTCAGGGTTTCTCCAATGCTCTCTTAATTTGATGGTGTTGGGTCATAGATTTAGGTCTTTAATCCATGTTGAGTGGATTTTTGTGTAAGGTGAAAGGTAGGGGTCTTGCTTCATGATTCTGCACGTGGAAGTCCTGTTTTCCCAGCACCATTTATTGAATAGGCTGTCCTTACTCCAGGGATTGGTTTTGGATCCTTGATCAAATATAAGTTGGCTGTGGATGTTTGGATTGATTTCTGGTGTTTCTTCTGTTCCATTGGATTATCCATCTGTTTCTGTACAAGTACCATGCTGTTTTGATAATATCTGCCCTGTAGTATGTCCTGAAATCTGGTATTGTGATGCCTCCGGCTTTGTTTTTGTTGTACAAGATTGCTTTAGCTATTCGAGGTCTCCTGTGTCTTCATATGAAATTCAGTATCATTTTTTCCAGATCTGAGAAAAATGTCTTCGGTATTTTGATTGGTATCACATTGAATATTTATTTATTTTAAAGATTTTATTTATTTATTTGAGAGGTAGAGTTACCGATAGTAAGAGGGAGAGACAGAGAGAAAGGTCTTCCTTCCATTGGTTCATTCCCTAAATGGCCACAACAGCTGGAGCTGCGCCAGTCCGAAACCAGGAGCGAGGAGCTTCTTCCGGGTCTCCCATGCAGGTGCAGGGGCCCAAGCACTTGGGCCATCTCTACTGCCTTCCCGGTCCACAGCAGAGAGCTGGACTGGAAGAGGAGCAGCCGGGACTAGAACTGGTGCCCATATAGGATGCCGGCGCCACAGGCGGTGGATGAATCTACTGCACCACAGCGCTGTCCCCTGGTTTATGTATTTATTGTACTAATATTTTATCATATTTTAAAGTATGCTTCTGCTTATAAAGAGAAAAAAGTTTATTGTGAAGCAATATGCTGTTTAACTCAGGCAGCAGCTTCATATGACTACTACTTGTTTACTGTGTTCTTTGATTGTATCATTTTCTTTTGTGCTTTCTTTAACTTAATTTGCTATCATTTTGTTAACCATGATCTAAGGATCAACAGGCTATATCATAGAGCCTAAATGTGCAGTTGGTTGTACTATCTAGGCTTGTGTAAGCCCACTGTTATTTTCACACAATGATGATATCACTTAATGACATAATCTCAGAACTTGTCCTGTCATTAGTCACACATGATTGTAAATTAGGTCTGTTTCTGTTGCAGATAATTACACTAAACATAGTCAAATCCCAATCAACCTGGTTCAAATAACAAAAGATAATGTATTAGTTGATATACTGAGACTGTCCAAAGTAAATCTAGATTAAAAAAGATAATCAATGAGTATTGAGTTCATGCAATACCTTCAGGGTTTCTTTCAGCTTTGCATGTTCTAACTTTTCTTATCTGTTGTCTCCAGTTCTTCTATATTCTCTCTTTTTCTATTGTCTGCTTTACGTTTACATGGCCCTGTCTTAGCACACTCAGCTGAAAGAGATCTTCTTCTGATATGCATTTTCAATTTTGGGAAGGCCTTTTCCTGTGTATTAAACATTCATAGCTGAGTCGATTCCTTTTTTAGGGAAATTAACCCCTGTATTTGGTCATGCTTGGGTTGCACATCCATTAAGGAACAGAAGTAGCAACTGTAAGAGGCTAGAAAAATCATGGGTTTTAATAGGAAATTCGCTAAGTGTCTCTGATAAATGCCTATTAGAATTATTACTCAATTTCTCTACCAAATATATTTTCAAATTAAATACATTCTTCTTTTGAAAAATTTTTATTTATTTGCTTTTTATTTGTATTCTAGCTTTTCCATAACTCTTCTTAGGAAATAATAAGGGTGAGACTTATCACAAAGATAACTATGACATTTCACCAATGGGAAAAAAATGTTTCTTCAATTGTTAATTATGCATGGCTTATCTCCGTTGCACCTCACCAATTGCATCACTCTCCTAAAGGCACAAGAGTGCCTTCCTATTGAACATGGTTAATCTTCACTTTTTAAGGCATTCTCAACCTAGACATGCACCTGAAAACTCATGTTCCTTTTCTCCTCTGTCTACTGAATTGATAAGCTTTTTGAGTCAACAAGACTTTGGCAAAAGTGGAGGCCTCACTTCTCAGAAAAATGCACATGTAAATATAACATGCTTTTTAAAAATATAAATTGGGAGGAGTTGGCACTGTGGCGCAGTGGCACAGTGGGTTAATGCCCTGGCCTGAAGCACTGGCGTCCCATATGGGCGTCAGTTCGAGACCCAGCTGCTCCACTTCCAATCCAGCTCCCTGATATGGCCTGGGAAAGCAATAGAAGGAGGCCCAAGTCCTTGGGCCCCTGCACCCACGAGGGAGACCTGGAAGAAGCTCCTGGCTCCTGGCTTCCTATAGGCAGAGCTCCGGCCATTGCAGCCATCTGGGGAGTGAACCATCAGATAAAAGACCTCTCTTTCTCTCTCTCTCTCTGCCTCTCCTCTCTCTGTGTAACTCTGACTTTCAAATAAATAAATAAATAAATAAATAAATAAATAAATCTTTTAAAAAATATAAATTGAGGATGGTCATGAATCTCTGGAACCGAACAGTATGTAGAGAGAGCAAGGTAGGGACTTGGATAATTGGAGTCATAGCTAAAGAGTGTGTAGTTTCTTTTGTAAGTTTTATTCTGTGAGTCTTCTGAATGTTTAACAAGAGACATCACTGTATTCAAATATTATTTATATAACTTCATCCATAAAGAGGAAATTGATTTTTTAAAAACATTTATTTATTTATTTGATAGGTAGAGTTACAGAGAGACAGAAGGAGAGACAGAGAGAAAGGTCTTCCATCTGCTGGTTTACTCCCCAAATGGCCTCAATGGCTGGAGCTGTGCAGATCTGAAACCAGGAGCCAGGAGCTTCTTCCGGGTCTCCCACACAGGTGCAGGGGCGCAAGAGTTTGGGCCAACTTCTAGTGCTTTCCCGGGCTATAGTAGAGAGCTTGATCAGAAGAAGAGCAGCTGGGACATGGACTGATGCCCAGAAAATGGATTTGAAGATATAGGAAAAGCAGGTGAAGGAAAGAGACTAACAAAAATTTATAGGAATTAGGAAAGAAGATTTTACAGCTGATTGTGAGTAGAGTGTAGGATAGGAGAATTCTAGGATGAATCTCAAATTTCCAAATGTACAGTGGAGTTACTAACTAGGAATAGCAACGTCAGAGGGGAAGCAGGAGATTGAGGGGAGCTCTGTCATAAATCTATGAAATTTAAGGTATACGTGGGACTATTGTATACACAGCTTTGTGCATGGTAACTATCTGGACTCTTCATGTTGAACAGTGGTTTCCAAATCTTAGCATGTGTCACAATCACTTAGAATGCTTGTGGAACCAGATCACTGGGTCCCACTGTGTCCCCTCTGGATCCAGTAGGTCTAGAGAATAAATATTTTTATAATTTCCCAAGTAGCGCTGATGTTGCTGGTCTGGAGACCTCATTGAGAAATGCTCTTGTAGGTGATCTCCATTGTTTTGGATTTCTGTTGAACCTGAGCTCTTATAATAATATCTCTTCAAACCCACTGAATCCCTTTGGGAATTTCACTCTCTTATTACCACCGCCCTATTTTGGTTTGTTTGTATAAAAGCATTCTTATGACCTTAAAAATGGAGAAATCTCTCTCTCTGTAGAGAGAATGAGAGCTACACACAAAGACAAGTTAGAAACAAGAAATGGAAGGAATACAGAAAAGGGAAAAAAACATGCGAGGGAGGGGCATGTTCATTTAAACCCAGACATTCCAAAAACTAGCTCCAGTTCTTCCTTTTCCAGCTACCTGAGAAATACAATCCCCCTCTTTCATAAGCTAGCTACAATATATTTCAATCATTTTCAAATGAAAAAGCCCTGAGACATTTTCTTTATGTGCTTAAAATATATTTTGAAGTTCTCTTTGTTACAAGTGGTATCCAGGTAATAAAGCAAATTGATGAAAATTCTCTCTCTCTAAAAAAAAAAAAAAAAAAAAAAAAACTAGTTATATTCAAATATTGCCAGACTATAATCAATATATTTAAATATTATTTGCATACTTTAATTTATGTTTTTATTGCTACAAATTTTGGTGTAGATCACAACTGAGTGTAAGATATTTTATTGATTTGATTATGTTAAAATAAACATAAATCTAGTTAGAGACATAAATGTTGGTAGAATTAGCCATGGCATATGTGTTGGCATGGGTAGTGCTTAATAATTTCTGCTCTGATGGTAATGCTCTTATTTTTATTGATTTAGAGGGAGACATTCAAGTCTCTATCTTGTATTTTACAAGCAACACTGATTAGCATGTACAGCTGTTCTTATTCTATTTTCCTGCAGTACAATGAAATTAATAGGAAGGAGACCACCTGAGGCACATTAATTAATAGTTAAGAGAAAAATTTTAACCTATTTGCCCTCTCTATTCTTCCGACTAGGCAGATAATAGGTTTCCATTAACAAAATTTAGTGTGTTGCAATCCTGTATGCAATGTGAATTACCTTCCTGTTGGGAGCCAAGAACTTAATGCAACATGCAAATCTCTTTAGATAGCATCAGATATTGTTCTTGCTTTTTTCTTGAATTCTCTCTCTGTTATTCCTTTTGGTGTTTAGAGTTACATTGAAGCACCTGGTTTTCTGAGAAGAGGGAAAAAATGGATATTAATGACCTGAAAATGTCCCCCCAATCTATATGTCACTGACTGTAATATTGTAAATCTTCCTCTTTACTATTTATGGTCTCTTGAATGTGCTAGTGACAGCTTAAGAAGTAAGATGAATGTCCTATATTTATCTTGTTCATATATAATACTTCTAATACTAAAAAAGTAGAATAGTACCATTTGATGAAGCCTGCTGTCCAGTGACAAACAAGACCTTAATAATCTACTTGTATTGAATAAAAATAATAAATATCATTTCACATATACTCAAGCCGTTATTTTGAACAGGAGCTTTGGAAGAGTTATTTTATATCCACAGTTAAAAAAAAAAACATAAACCCTGAAGCTATTATTCTCTAGTATCTTTATTAAATTATAGATGTGTGAAGCTCCCATACCTATTTAATTTGTGCCCCTGGCTTCTCTTTAGGGTTAAAGACAGATTGTACACATTTCAGTGATGTAGCACAAACAGAAACCTTATTGCATGTTAGTTGAGTAGAAGCTGAACAGGATTTTCTCTCTCTCTCTCTCTTTCTCTCTTTCTTTCTTTTAATACAAAAAAAATGTTTCCCACTGAGCTAACCTCATTTTATAGGATTTTAGGATTGCCCTCACCATATGTCTCATTGTATTATTCTGAAAATACCCAACTTTTGAGGTTATCTTTGTTTCTAGTAAATAGATGCTAGTTGTATTTTTAAAATTTATCTATGACAAGTTAAATTTTCCTATGGAAATTTATCCCAATGAGTTTATAACCATGTGTGATTCAAATAGAGAATATGACATGTAAAAAAGAGAAGAATGAGGGGGGTTGGTAAAAGACTGGAAAAGTAGATTGGAAGCAGAATATAAATTCTAAGCTAAGATGTTTGGAATTAATTCCAGTGCTGTATGGAGGACCCCTTCTAGCAGTTGGCTTGGGTCTCTGGGTATCATTGCAAACTCAAACTTAAGCCATATGTGAAGATGTTTTCTTCAACTTGTGCTGCAAGTACGGTTACTAGACTTCATCCTTGATGTGAGAGGGGGAGCTGCCTCCCTTGCAGCTGAAAGATTATTTCATTTCAGCCTCAGTGTTTCTATTCAAAAAATCCCTGCATCCATCCTTATGCCAGAATCCCTCTGGAATATGCAGAAATTGCTACTATAAGGCAACTTTTTCATACTATAGTCTTCCACAACTTTTTCTCATAAAATAATGTATCAAAGCAACATAATATGCCTTTTCAGCAAATGCAAAAGTCACATGAAGAATATGTAAGCCTAGTGAATAAGAGTAGGGATTTCTAGATTCAGAATGCCTTGTTCCATTCTATGCTTTAATTATTACTTAATGTGTGACCTTGAGAAAATTATTTAACCTGGATCAGTACTTGCAAAATGAGGATGATGGATAGGCCTCTTAACAACATTTCAATATTCAATGAGTTTATGCCTGAAAAATACCTACATAGCAATACATAATACACAAAAATTATATACCCGAAATATTTCCTTTTTTAAAATTTATTTTTCTTTTAAATTGACACATAAAAATAATACAATTCAATATGCCTACACAATTCAATATGCCTGAAGTGAAATGGACACTATGGGAAACGGTGACTTGATCAGCATAGCCCTGACTGTTAATGAACAACTTAATACATTATCCCTCTTAGTAGTTTTTTTTGTCTGTTCTACTTAATATGACTGGTTTAATTCTGTAATTAATACACAGTTATTCTTAAGTGTTAAAAATTAACTGAAATGTGATCCCTGTTAAACATAAGAGTGGGAATAAGAGAGGGAAGAGATGTATAATTTGGGACATGCTCAAGCTGACTTGCCCCAAATGGTAGAGTTAAAAACATACCAGGGGATTCCAATTCAATCCCATCAGGGTGGCATGTACCAATGCCATCTCACTATTCCAAGTGATCAATTTCAGTTCACAATTGATCATAATGAAAGGACTAAGAGTCAAAGGGAGCACATAAACAAGTCTAGTACCTGCTAACACTAACCGATGGAATAAATAAAGGGGAGAGTGATCCAACATGGGAAGTGAGATACTCAGCAAACTCATAGAATGGCAGATGTCCTAAATAGCACTCTGGCCTCAGAATCAGCCCTAAAGGCATTCGGATCTGGCTGAAAAGCCCATGAGAGTATTTCAGGCATGGAAAGCCAAGACACTCTGGCAAAAGATCTCTGCGAGTGAGATCCTAGTGGAAAGAACAGGTCTTCAAAGAAGGAGGTACCTTTCTCTGAAGGGAGGAGAGAACCTCCACTTTGACTATGGCCTTGTCTAAACAAGATAAGAGTCGGAGAACTCAAGGGGCTTCCATAGCCTTGGAAACTCATGACTGGAGCATAGGGAGACTACTGATGCCATAGACAGGAGTGTCAATTGGTAAAGTCAACAACAGGAGTCACTGTGCACTTACTCCTCATGTAGGATCTCTGTCCTTAATGTGCTGTGTATTGAGATTTAATGCTATAAGGAGTACTCAAACAATATATTTCACTTTGTGTTTCTATGGGGGTGCAAACTGTTGAAATCTTTACTTAATGCATACTAAACTGGTCCTCTGTAAAAAAAAAAAAAAGAAAAAAGAAAGAAATTCTCAACTCCCAACTTGACTCTCACTGGGATTAAACATGACAATAGGTCTGATCTGATTTCATCATCATTTAAAAAAAATCATCTATTATTTTTCACTTTATGTTTCTGTGTGGGAGCAAACTGTTGAAATCCTTACTTAATGTATACTAAGCTGATCTTCTGTATATTAAGATAATCGAAAATGAATCTTGATGTGAATGGAAGGGGAGAGGGAGTGGGAAAGGGGAGGGTAGTGGGTGGGAGGGACGGTATGTGGGGGAAGCCATTGTAATCCATAAATCGTACTTTGGAAATTTATATTCATTAAATAAAAGTTAAAAAAATATTTTTCTTTTAAATTGACACATAAAAATAATACAATTCAATATGCCTACACAATATGTTGTAATTAAATTAGGGTAATTTGCATTTGCATCTTCTTATCTCTTTTTGTTTGGAGCCTTTAGAGTTCTCTCTTTTCATTCTCCATTAAATATATAATAGGCTATTGCAAACTATAATTCCTCAACTGTGCTGTAGAATCTTTGACATATTCTTTCTATCTAACTATATTTTTGGTACTCAGTATCCAACTTCTCTTGCATACTCTCTCTTATTCCCTCTCTCATACCCATTGTAGCTTCAAATACTGACTATTTTTCTCTCTTTTCTGAGATCAGTTTTTTTTTTTTTTAGCTTAATCATAATCAGTGATATCATACAATATTTGTCTTTCTCTGTCTGGATTATTTCAACTAAGATTGTTCCTGGATCTACCCATTTTACTACAAATGGCAAGATTCCATTTTTTTTTTTTCAGATGAATGATATTCCCCATGTGTATATTTACCATATCTAGAAGTGGGAAACTTGGGTAATGCAGTAGATCTATTTCATTATTTTGATGATTCTCCGTAATTTTCTCCTTAATGGCTGTACTAAATTACAGTCCCATGAACAGTGTATAAGGGTTGCTTATTCTCCACGTTCTTGGTGCCATTTGTTGTTTTGTGTCTTTTTGATAATAGCCATTTTGATTGGGGTAAGATGATATCTCATTATGGTTTTGATTTGCATTTCCTTGATGACTAGTGACATTGAGCATTTTTTATGAGAGGGGAATTCAAAAAGTTCATGGAAAATATAATTATAGTGTTTATTTTGGTTCATTACAGATTTGAAATCTTGATTTTTGTGATGTCTCCATCTTCTTTTTATTCAATGATTGCTTTTTATATTTGGGGTCTTTGTTTTGGTTTCATTTGATTTTAGGATTATTTTTCTATGTCTATAAAGTTGCCCTTGGTATTGGGATGGCATTGACATTCTAAATCACTTTGCATAGAATAAATATTTTGACAATATTAATTCTTCCAAACCATGTACAGGGAAATCTTTCCATTTTTCTTGTTGTTGCATTCATCAGTTTCTTTGACAAATATTAAGTAACATTCTTTGTAGAGGTCATTTACTTCTTTGGTTCAATTTATTCACAGGTATTTTATAAGTTTTTAGCTATTATGAATGAGATTGCTTTTTTGATTTCTTTCTCAGCAAGTTGTTATTCATGTTTATAAGTTTTACTGGTCTTTGAATGTTGACTATATCCTCAAACTTTAATGAATTTTTTTTTCTCTTCCCATGGTCTTTTGGTGAGTCTTAGGTATTTGTTTTTTTCTTTTTTTTTTTTTTAAATCAGAGACAGCTTTATTTTATTTACTTATTTGAAAAGCAGAGTGGCAGACATAGAGATAGAGATATATAGAGAGATATCTTCCATCCACTGGCTCACTCCCCAAATGGCCAAAACAGCCAGACCTAGGGCAGACTGATGCCAGGAGCCCAGCACTCCATCTGGGTTTCTCACATGGATGGCAGGGACCCAAGTATCTGTGCTATAATCTGCTGCTTTCCCAGGCACATTAGCAGGGAGTTGGATCAGAAGCAGAGCAGCTGGAACTTGAATACCAGTGTTGCAAGTGGTGGCTTAACTCTATGCAGCACATTGGCCCCTGATTTTTCTGTGTATGCAATCATGGAACCTGTAAACACCCTGAAACAAGTGAATTTACTTGTCAGTTCTAACGTCTGTGGTGAGCCTTAGCTTTTTCTTTGTATTATCACATCATCTGCAAAAAAGGAAGATTTGAATTCTTCCCTAATTGCATGCTATTTATTTAATTATTTCGATTGTCTATCTTGAGATTTCCAGTACTATACTGAACAAGAATGGTTAAAGTGGACATTCTTGAGGCCAGCATTGTGATGTAGCAGGTGAAACTGCCACCTGCTACACTGGTGTTCCATATGACTGCCATTTTGAGTCCCGGTGCCCTGCTTCTGATCCAGCTGTCTGCTAATGACCTGAGAAAAGCAGCAGAAGATAGTCCAGGGGCTTGAGCCCCTGCCCCAACAAGGAAGCCCTAGAAGTTCCTGGCTCCTGACTTTAGCCTGGCCCAGCCCTGACCATTGTGACCACCTGGGGAGTGAAACAGTGGATGGAAAATCTTTTCATCTCTCTCTCTCTCTCTATCTCTCTCTCTCTCTCCCCGCCCCCTCTCACTAGCTCTACCTCTCTCTGTAATTGCCTTTCAAATATATAAATACATCTTATCAAAAACAGAAAGTGGAAATTTTGCCTTGAAATATTTCTACAGGTTTTGAACTGATTATAACCTCAATCAGACAATGTTAAAAAGCAAGGTCTTTGTAGTCAAGCAAATGAGAATTCAAATATTGGCTCTGCTATCATCAGCCATGTAAGTTAGGTTTCTCTGAGTCTGTCTCCTTATCATAAGTTTGCTCATAGGCAGATTTTGGCTTCAAGTAATAAAATATGCACTTTGAAATGGATTAACACATATGGAAAACTTCTTATTTCCAAGGTGGTCTATGGGGATGCAGGTACAATGTGTCCCATTGTGATTCTTTTGTTTAGATCTTCTTTCTATGTTAATTTGTATTCAGGGTGACTCTTCTTATGGTAGCTGGGTAAAACTCTCTTTTTCTCAGCTGAAGAGAGAAAGATTCTTATCCAATAAAGAAATAAAACTTATTCTCTACAGAGTTTTTAGTCATTCTTAGGACACACAATTTCCCTTAGACCAATAACAATAGCTAGAAAAACACCAACTATGATCAGTATAGAATAATTGCAATCCTCCTTTGGGAAGATTGGTAGCAACCTAAATAAAATCATATCTATTTAAATGGAGAAATAGGGAAATGAATATTGCATGAACAACCAAATATATCAACCACTATTTATTTTGATTGTTAAATGAGATAATGTAGTAAAATATGCGGTATGACATCCAGCTACTGCACCAACATGCTAACTCCTATTTTTGTTGTGTTCAAAGTTTTTATTCATAAATGCTTATTAAACTAAACAGAGGATATGTCTGTCACTAGTGATGGTTAGTTGAAAAACTATGTGTCATCGGGTGGGACATGGAGCAAGATATTTAAAATGAGTTAGAATATATTACAATGTTATAGTAGTTCAATACAAACTAATAAACCCCGGAGTCATGGTGATACAAATTGAAGTGGAAGATGATAATGAATGTGACAATATTATGTAGCTAGAATTCATAAGATTAATGACTGATTAGTATCAGGATATGGTAGGAGAGGAAATAATGCCAAGTTTGCTTCTGGTTGCAGGGAGCGGTGTCAATATCTTTAATGTAGAGTTAAGAAAAGATGGTTTGGGAGGAGTGGGGGTATTTTGAGTTCAAAGTTCTGGTAGAATATTCAAGGAGATAATTCATAAGATTCTTACCTCAGAGTAGAAGTCATACCCTTTTGGCTGTTCTCACTGAGCCATTAGATTAGGTGAAGTTCCAGGAAGGATTGTGTAACTCTCATATGACAGGGTGGAGGAAAGAAATTTACACATTACATATGCAGATAGAAGCTATAGAGTGACCAAATACACAGAGACAGAGTACAATAACAGAGGACAAGGAATGGATTATTTTAGAGGAAGGAGTATTCAAAAGTGTTGAATGATGCTGATGTTTCACAGAATTCAAAAGCTCACAATAGACATAGGACTCTGTGATCAAGAGATCACAGCTACTGTTCAAAGAAAAATTTCACTAATGTCAGTAGTAAAAGTCAAGAAAAGACTGGAGAAAGAATTGTTCTTTCAAAACTTTGATGGCAAATGGAGAGGTAAGAAGAGCATGCAGGAGGGTCAAGGGACTTGTGGGTTTATTGAGATTCTAGGGGAACTGGATGTATTTTCTGTAGAAGAAGCAGTGTCAGTGTAAGAGAAAAGAGTGAAGATGTAAGAAAGGAGGAGAAGAAGTATAAAACATTTATGGCCAGCGCCGTGGCTCACTAGGCTAATCCTCCGCCTGCGGCTCCAGCACATTGGGTTCTAGTCCCGGTCGGGGTGCCGGATTCTATCCCGGTTGCCCCTCTTCCAGTCCAGCTCTCTGCTGTGGCCCGGGAGTGCAGTGGAGGATGGCCCAGTTCCTTGGGTCTTGCACCCACATGGGAGACCAGGAGAAGCACCTGGCTCCTGCCTTCAGATCAGTGTGGTGCGCCGGTCGCAGCGCACCAGCCGCAGCGGCCATTGGAGGGTGAACCAACGGTAAAGGAAGACCTTTCTCTGTGTCTCTCTCTCACTGTCCACTCTGCCTGTCAAAAAAAAAAAAAAATTTATGGCCGGCACTGCGGCTCACTAGGCTTATCCTCTGCCTGCGGCACCAGCACTCCAGGTTCTAGTTCTGGTTGGGCACCAGATTCTATCCCGGTTGCTCCTCTTCCAGTCCAGCTCTCTGCTGTGGCCCAGGAGTGCAGTGGAGGATGTCCCAGGTCCTTGGGCCCTGCACCCACATGGGAGATCAGGAGGAAGCACCTGGCTCCCGGCTTCAAATCTGTGCAGCACACCGGCCACAATGTGCCAGCCATAGCAGCCACTTGTGGGGTGAACCAACGGAAAAAGGAAGAACTTTCTCTCTGTCTCTCTCTCTCTCTCTCTCACTAACTCTGTCAAAAAAAAAAAAGAAAAAAGAAAGGAGGAGAAGAAATTATAAAACGTTTATCAATTTTTGATTACTGAGTACATGACAGGCACTGTCATCATTTAATTTTTTTTTTTTTTTCAGAGGATAAGTCTGAGTTGTTCTCAGAGGCTTTTCATCCAGATCAGAAGGCCTTAAGTGCTGATTTTGAGGTCAGAGAGCTACTTCAAGTGATTGTCATTCTATGAGTCTGCTGTGTGTATTGCTTCCCATGTTGGAGCATTCACTCATTTTTAACTCTATTATTATTACCAGACAATCCTATCCATATGATCACTTTAACACTTAACATGGTTTTTTAACCACCCAGCTTAAGCTGATTGGGGAACCAATGGCAAGCTTTAAAGTGTACCCTTGAAGTAAGTCTGTAGGAATATAGGCAGAAGTGCACAGCTTTAAGTTATGAACTTCATACTATTCATAATTACAACTTTGGGAACATGGTGATTCTTCCCACCATGCCCACCCTCCAACCCATACTCCTACCCCTCTTCCTCCTACCTTTCTTATTCCCACTCTTATTTTTTAATGAGATCTATTTTCAATTGCCTTTGTACACCTATGTTTAATTCTATGTTAAGAGTTCAACAAATAGTACGAAAAAAAAAAAAAAGTTCCTCAACAGTCAAAACCAAGTCAATTCTTCACTAAAGGAAAAACTTCCTACATAACAACTGTTAAATTTGGTGTCATAGATGAACAAGTAAACTATATACAAACATGTACTAGAAAACTTTCCTATTATATCGGGTTGTATCAGGTTGAGAATCCTCCTGGCTTCTGTTCTGAAGGTAAGGCTCTGAAGAACAAGTTGAAGTTCTCCCATGCATAAGCACTTCTCAATTGCTTCCTCCATCTCAAACTCTACTACACCTTCACCTTCTCTCTTCCTTTGTATGGATTTGAGAAAGTAGCATTCTTCTCCTTCGAAAAGTGACTCTTCTCATTGGCACCTCTGGCCACAATACCTACCTGTCCTCCAGTAGCTTAGAAATCAACAAGAACAACAAAAAAATTGAAATACATGAAAATTGAGCAGCAGCTTCTGAAGGACCAATGAATCATAGAAGAATTTAAAAAGGAAATTAAAAAAATGTTGAAACCAGTTAAACTGAAAACACAAAATCTGTGGAATATGGAAAAACAATTTTGAGGGAAGTTTCTATTAATAAGTGCACACATCAAAAAACAGAAAGATGGCCAATAAACAATCTAATGATAATACACTTGAAAGGCTGTAAAAAAAAAACCAAGACCGAACTGTACTGAAAATTTTTAGAAGGAAAGAAATAATAAAAATCAGTGCAGAAATATATTAATTTGATAAAATATGTGAAATATCAACAAAATTTAAAGCTGTTTTCTTGAAAGGATAAACAATATAGACAAACATTTAGCCAGATTAACAAAGAATAAAAAGAGAAAAAAACTCAGTAAAATTAGGATGTAAAAGGAGAGATTATAACTGATACTACAGAAATACAAAGGATCATAGGAAACTACTATGAGCAACTTTAGGCTAACTGGAAATCTTAAAGAAATGGATAAGTTTGGGGTGGGCCAGTGCTGTGGTAGAGCAGGTAAAGCGCTGCCTGCAGTGCCTGCATCCCATAAGGGCACTGGTTCAAGTCTCACTTGCTCCACTTCTAATCCAGCTCTCTACTATGGCCTGAAAAAGCAATAGACGATTGCTCAAGTCCTTGGGCCCCTGTATCCACATGGGAGACCTGGAAGAAGCTCCTGGCTCCTGGCTTCAGATAGGCACAGCTCTCGCTGTTGCAGCCAATTGGGGAGTGAACCTGGGGATGGAAGACCTCTCTCTCTGCCTCTCCTTCTCTCTGTGTAACTCTGATTTTCGAATACATAAAAAAACTTAAAAAAATTCTTCTATATGTACAACTTACCAAATTAAGTCAAGAAGACTGATCAATAACAAGTAATGTGACTGAAGAAATAATTAAAGCTGTCCTATCAAGAAAAGTCCATAATCTGTTGGGTTCACAAATGAATCTAAAAAATTATTGAAGAGCAATTAATTCCAATATTTTTACAAATATTTCAAAAAATTGAAAAGGATGGAATTCACCAAAATCTTTTTATTAGGTCAGCATTACTCTGATACCAAAACCAAACAAATAAACAACAAAAAAGAAAACTAAAGACAATATTCTTGATGAAAAAAGATACAAAAATTCTCAACAAATATTAGCAGGTCAAAATTAACAGCATATCAAAAACATCATACACCATGATCAAATGAGATTTATTCTAGGAATGCAGGATCATTCAACAATCAAAAATCAAAAATGTAATAAATCACATCAGAAGAATGAATAAAAAATAATAACCTCAACAGAGACAGAAAAGAGATTTATTTACTTCTACTATCCTTCATGATAAAAACTGAACAAATTTGTGGTAACTAACTTGGCTGTTAATAGACAACAATGGGAACAACTATCATGCACTATGTCACTTTTACAAGAACTACGAAAGCCAGGTGAGAGAACATGGTTCCTTATTTTAGTATAATAGAATAGTTGCACTGAAGAAAGTAGGATGGAGTACTATCTATGTCAGTCCTCTCCCTGTTCCAAGATGCACGGCATGAAGAGAGACACGTCTTGCTAGGGGTAGAGAGAAGGAATTCCATTCCAGTGCCAGACACATTGTGATAATGTTTAGTCTAACTGAAACCACTGTACCCTATCCCGAAAAACCCTGTCCCCTTACATGTGATGATTTGGAGCCTCCTTAGCAGACCTTGACGTCCCCTCCCCAATGCTGACAGAGAGCAGAACAACAGCATCATCCGTCTCAGGTAGGCTGACACACACCCCTGGGATTAGATGTGAGACCTAGGTGTAACCAAGCCTGATGCCAGGTAGAGGAACCTAAGAGTTGTCTTTGTCATCTTTCTCCAGCCTTGGAACTCATAGCAAAGAACCACAAGAATGTGGCTTGGGATTCATTGCAGGGCTGATAAAACCCAACACTGGGTAGATCAAGTGTCTGTGGACATGGTGTCTGGACTTGTTGCACTATCAGTCAAAGACCAATGCCCTGGTGAGACAGACGTGTTTTCATGTGTACTATTACTAGTCTTACATGGCGCTGATGTATATTCCTAAGACTTCACAGGTCCTTATGATTGTGAGACCCAGATGGAACTCACCTAATGCCTGCATCAGTAGCTAAGTGCTGACTCTATCACTCCTCCTACAACCTTGGGCAGACAACAAGTTTAGCGTCCTAATAGTTGCTGTCTCTAGGGCAGATGGAGCCTTTGTATCTGCTTCTGTGCCACAGAGTCCACAAAAAGTACAAAAAATAATGAAACTATGAGTTGGTTTTTTGGAAAGATAAACAAAATTGGCAAACTCTTAGACTAATTAAGAAAAATAGAGACAATATTCAAATACCTAAAATCAGAGATGAAAATAGAGACGATTACAAAAGTTTATTAGATTATTGTTATGGATTATATTTTAAAACATTTCATAACCTAGAAGAAATGGAAAAATTCATAGATGCATAAACCTTATCAAGATTGAATCATGAAGAAATGAAATACCTAAACAGATGCATAATGAAGAGTTAGATAGTATAGATATAAAACTTTTCCAAAAACTTTATCAAAAAAAAGCCAAAGATCAGATGCTTTCCTTTCTGAATTCTACTAAAACCTTAAATAATAATTAGCACCAGTTCTTCTTAAATTATTTCAGGAAAAAGAAGAGGGAATTCCTCCAGACTTCATTCTATGAAGTCAGTCTTACTTTGATACTAAAAACCAGACAGGGGCATAACAAAAGAAACTACAGGCCGATATCCTTGATGAACATAAATGTGAATATTCTCAACAAACTATCAGGCAACTAAACCTCAGCACATTAAAAAAAAATATTCTCTGAGATCAAGCAGAATTCATCCCAAGGGTGTAAGGATGGTTCTACCTACACAGATTGGTAAATGTGTTACATTGCATCAACAGAATGAAAACCAAATATCATATCCATATTAATAGATACCAAAAATGCATTTCATAAAACTCAACATCCTTTCATGACAACAACTCTTCACATATTAAGTATAAAAGAACATATTTCAACATAATACAGGCCGTATGAAACAAGCCAACAGTTAACATGGTACTGAAGGGGTAGACACAGGATTCTCTTTAAGATCTGAAATAAGACAAAGATGTTACTTTCACCACTTTTATTAAACATAGTACTGATAATCCTAGTCAGAGAAATTGGGTGAGAGTAAGAAATAAAGGGCATCCAAATAAGAATTATTTGCAGATGACATGATTTGATACGTGGAAAATCCCAGAGACTCCGCTGAAAAGCTGTTAGAACTCTTAAACAAATTCCACAAAGTTGGCAGGATACAAAGTCAATGTGCAAAAATTGATAGCATTGCTACATGCCAAGAGTTAATTATCTGAAAAAGAAAACAAGAAAGCAATCCCGTTTCTGACAGCTGCAATACTAGGAAAAAGGAAAAGCATTTAGCACAGATGCACTTGGAGTGCAAAATTCCATCTCAGAATGCATGGGTTCAGTTCTTCATTTCCTTCTCAGTTTTAGCTTCCTAATACACCATACCCTGGGAGGAAGGAAGTGATGGCTTAAGCAGCTGGGGCCTTGCCACCCACATGAGAAACCAAGACTGAATTCTCAGTGTTTACTTGGCCTAGTCAGGCTGTTGCAGGTTTGGAGGCGAACCAGAGAGAAGAAATTTCCTCTCCCTCTCTCTCTCTTCCTCTCTCTCCCTCCCTCCCTTTCTCTCTTTCTTTCATCCAAGTAATAAAATAAAATAAACAAATTTTTAAAATAAAATAATGCTCAGTAATAAATATAATCCAAGAGGCAGTTGTTTTCTGCAAAGAAAACTGTGATTCATTGATGAGAAAAAAATGAAGAGATCACAAAGAAAAGGAGAGACATCTGATGTTTGTGAAGTGGGAGAATAAGTATGGTTAAAATGTTCATACTATCCAAAGCAATTTATAGATACAAGGCAATCCCTATCAAAATACCAAGGATATTTTTCAGAGAACCAGAAAAAACAACCACTAAAATGTATGGAACTACAGAAGACCCCCAATAGCTAAAATAAATATTTAGCAAAAAAGAAAAAAGCAGCAGCAGGAATTACATTTCCAGACTTTAAAACATATTAAAAAGCTATACTAATTAAAACAGCATGGTATTGGCATAAAAAGTCCATGTACTGGTGGAAAAAAGAATCGTGACCTTAGAAGTAAATCTATACCTTTACAGCTAATGGATCTTTAACAAAGTGCTAAGAACATGCATTGGTAAAATGGACAGTATTAAATAAATGATACTAGGAAAATTGGATATCATGTGAAGAAGAATGAAACCAAATGCCTATCTCTCAGATGTACAAAAATAAACACGAAAAGAAATAAGAATCTAAATATAAGACCTGAAGGCCGGCGCCGCGGCTCACTAGGCTAATCCTCTGCGGCACACCAGGTTCTAGTCCCGGTTGGGGCACCGGATTCTGTCCTGGTTGCCCCTCTTCCAGGCCAGCTCTCTGCTGTGGCCAGGGAGTGCAGTGGAGGATGGCCCAAGTGCTTGGGCCCTGCACCCCATGGGAGACCAGGAAAAGCACCTGGCTCCTGGCTCCTGGCTCCTGCCATCGGATCAGCGCGGTGCGCCGGCCGCAGCGCGCCGGCCGCGGCGGCCATTGGAGGGTGAACCAACGGCAAAGGAAGACCTTTCTCCCTGTCTCTCTCTTTCACTGTCCACTCTGCCTGTCAAAAAAAAAAATAATAAAAAATAAATAAATAAATATAAGACCTGAAACTTTGAAACTGTTCTAAGAAAGTATGGGGGAAATACTTCAGGATGTTGTAACTGGAATTTTTTTTAAATTGGACTTCAAATTCTTAAGAAATGAAAGCAAAAATAGACAAGTGCGATATTTAGTCAAACTAAAGAGCTTCTCAACAGCAAAGGAAACAACTGAAAGAGTGAAGAGACCATCTACAGAATTGGAGAAAATATTTCTGAATACATATGAAAAAGAGTTAATATCCAGAACAAATAAGGAAGAAAAGACATACAGATGGTCAACAAATACATGAAAAAATGCTCAATATCACTAATAATCAAGGAAATTCACGTAAAAAGAATAATGAAATATTATCTCATTACCTTTAAGTTCTCTATTTTTAAACAAAAAAGATAAGTGTTAGCAAGGTTACGGATAAAAGGAAACATATGCACACTATTGGCGGAAATGTGAATTAGTACATCCATTGTGGAAAACAGTATGGTTGTTTCTCCAAAAACTAAAAATAGAACTGTCTTATGATCTAGCAATCCCATGACCATGTATGCATCCAAATGAAATCAGATCAGTCTGTTGAGGAGCCATCTGCACTGCCATGTTTATTGCAGCATTATTCACAAAAGTGGAGAATGGAAACAACCTAAACAACCAACTGATTAATAGATAAAGAAAATGTGATATAGATATACAATAAAAATACTACTTGGCAATAAAAAGAATGAAATCTTGTCATTTGCACAACATGGGTGGAATTGGAGGTCATTATGTTAAGTGAAATAAGCCAAGCACAGGAAGACAACTAATACAAAAACCTCATTCAGTTGTGGAGTCTATAAAATGGGTGCTCTCGTAGAATCTAAAACTATACTGGCAGTTACAAGAATCTTGGTGGGAAGAAGGCACCTTCTGATTAATGGGTATAAAGATATAACTAGATAGGAAAAAGAAGTCCTATAGTTCTATTGTACAGTAGGGTGACTATAGTGTCAATGTACTGTGTATTTCTCTGTAAGAAAGAAAAAAAAGTAGAGGATAGGGTTTTGGCTTTTCTTATTATAAAGAAGTGTTAAATATTTTAGGAGACCAGATATATTTACTCTATTTGGGTATAACATAATGTATACATGTATTAGAACATCACATGGTACTGTGTAAATTTGGACAATTATATATGTCTATTTAAAAAATAATCAACTGATTTTTGACAAAGGTACCAAGAACAGACACCGCAGAGATAGTTTCCTCAATAAATGATGCTGGTAGAAAAATGTAAATAGGTCCCCATTGATGCAGAAGTCCCAGTGTTAGTACCTGATCATGTTCTGACCAGGTTTTTGTCCCACGCCAATGAAAATTGAAAGACACAGAAAGGAAGAAGTGAAGAAAAGCAGGTTTATTGATAAATGAAAAGGCAGAAATGACTATCACCACCCAGAGGGGCTCATAGAGGAGGAAGCCTTCTGGCTCGCTTTGGTGCATAGTTTTTTCTTGGTAAATGGGGACTTTTGATTGGCTGGCTAAGATGTCAATCCTGAAAGTCACATATCAGCAAGATATCATCCAATCATCAGGTTAATTAGCTGTTTTAAGCCAACATTTTTTTAAGCGAGTCTCAGAGTTCTGAGCAATGAGCCAAATAGTTTTGGAGCTAGGAGATTTTTGAGCTCAGCTCCCATCTTTGCTCACATCTGTCTACTTCTCAGAAGCAAACTCCTTGTGGATCAATTTGCCTAATAACTTCTGCTGTCTAATCTCTGACTATGTCTGATCATATACAAAAATCAACTCAGGGTGAATCAAAGACCTAAATGTAAGACTTTAAACTGCCATCTTTCTAGAAGAAATCATAGGGGAAGCCCATCAAGATGTTGGTGTAGGCAAAGAAATTTGGAATGAGATCCCAGAATCAAAAACAATGGAAGCAAAAGAAAAAAAGAAAGTTGTATTTTTATCAAACTAAAAAGTTTTTGCATAGCAAAGGACACAATGAATAGAGTGTAGATGCAAAGCAAAATGGGAGAAAATAAGTTATTTATCTAGGAAAATAAGTTATCTATCTAGGAAAGGATTGATATCCAGAATATATAAGAACTCAAAAACTCAGCAACAACAAAAACTCATTTTGTTTAATAATTGAGCAAAGGATCTGATAAACATTTCTCAAAAAGCAATATATATATATATATATATATAATCACTAGCCATTAGGGAAATGCAAATCAAAACTCCATAATCAACAAGTCCTGCTAAAGATTTTGACAAAGAGAACTCTGGCATATTGTTGGTGGGATTTTAAATAAACACAGTCACTATGAGAAAAAGGATTCAGAGTCCTTAGAATTTTAGAAATCAAACTGCAATAGAATCCAGCAATTCCACTACATGGTGTATATCCAGAAGAAATGAAATTGCTATACTAAAGAGATGCTTGTACCAGGATATCTAGTGAAATACTATTGTAATAGCCAAGATATGAAATCTATCAAGGAATCAATCATAAATAGACAAATGGATAACAAAATGTGGTAAGTGTATCATTGGAATATTAGTCATAAAAAGAATGGAATCCTGTCATTTGCAGCAAAAATAAATGAAAGTAGAGGACATCATATTAAGTGTAAAAAGCCAGACATGAAAAGATAAATATTGTGTATTCTTCCTCATAAGTGAAAGCTAAAATCAATTTGAACGTAGATCGTAATTATTAGATGCTTGGAGTGGTGAGGGGTAAAAAGGGAGGCTGGAAAACTGATAACTGTTTTGAGTACCTGCTGTCATGCAGCTCGACAGGGCTTAAGAGCAGCGTGTCAGAGCATGGGGAAGAAAGGAACACAAGGACACAGACTGCCTTTACATGAAAGATTTTACTGCTTACACACCAGGGGTTTTTATCACACTACTCATCAGCATGCTCAATAAATTAAATAAATTTATCAGTATCAACGTATTTGTCAATTCATACTATCAATATATTTAATAGTCCAATCTATAGCTTAACCACTACTTAACTTACTTACTAGAATAATAGTTAACTATCAGAATAACACTATTTCCTTAATTACTATAGAACTACTGGAATCAATACCATTAATATCAATATCAGTAATACTACTTGAGCTTATTCATTAATCCACAGATCACAGTGTACAGTGTTAAAGTAACCTAGAGGGCTATCTAATTATAGTATATGTACAATAAAGCATATAACATTATTCTTAATCATAGAATCAAAGCGCATTCCTTCATATCACACATGGCTAATATCAGTATAAATGCTGCGTTTTCAAGCCTCGTATCACAGTCACAAAAAAGAGTCAGTGTTCAAAGTCCGGAGCTCAGCGTCTGGGCAGAGACGGATCTCGGATCAGTCATTTACAGGCAGGAAATTGCGGGATGGTTGTCACTCTGGGCAGTGCGGTCGGAGTTCCCAGGCAGATGACAAGGTGAGGAGTTGGAGAGGTCCCTGTAGTCGCCTTGTGTCGCTTAGCAAGGGGAATAGCGGGCTGGCTGTTCAGCTCCAAATGTGTGGAGACCCAGAAGTTCGCACACACTGGGCCCTTTATTCGTTGTCAGCTTGTGCTGTGACAGATCCGTCTGTAACAGGCTGCCTCTTCAGCTCCAGATGTGTGGAGATCCAGAGGTTCACGAACACCGGACCATGATCCTCGGGAGGATGAAGAGCAGTGCCAAAGGCTCTCCTTTTATCCTTGTCACTCTGAAGGGGGAGTCTCCAGTGGGGGTCCGGGTGTCACCAATCAGTTGTGCTCCCTCTCAGAGTTTCCCGGGGTGCCACCAATCCAATACCTAGGCTACAGTGTCTCCAGCTCATTCTCGGGGTGCGCCCAATTATCATGCAAGTAGGATGGTAGCTAGAGGTTATCGTCCGTAACACACATGTTATCAGACTTCCCAGGGATATCTGTTCAGTCGCTGAGCTTGACGTAAGTGATGTCATCAGTCTCTGGCTTGACATGAGTGACTCCAGTTTTCTTACTTTCACTGTGTGGATAGTGGTAGTTTTTGACTCTAGGCTTCTCTGTGGAGTTTCCACAGTTCACCTCCTTCTGCTGGTCCGGTAAGTGGTGATCTGTGACTCTATTTTTGGGACTCCTCTGTGGGATTCCCCACAATAACAAATGAGTGTTAAATTGGAGGAATAAATTTCTGGTGTTATGTAGCACAATGGAGTGACTGGTTCACAATAACCTTTTGTGTATTTTCTGAACAAAGAGAACTGAAGAAATCCAAAGCTTCAATCATAAAATAATGACAAAGAGAGGGAAATGATAATTACCCTGATTTTTTTTCAAATTGTATATGTCCTAAAACATCACAGTGTAGCCCATAAATATGTATAATTACTGTTAACTAAAGTTATTTTAATGTTTTTCTGAAAAGTATAGTGAAGAAAAATAAATTATCAAATTATTTCTTGATTAGCAAAATTTTTACTACTATCAATACATAAACATGCATGCAAAAATTCAAGATAATTTAAGGAGAAACAATGGACTTTGACAGTTTTGTCCTTGTAATATATAAAATACTATACATTTTCTGATATAAAAAGAAAGTAAAAAGATATATATATATATTACAGAAAATTACTCATAAAAATTGCCAATAAATTACATAATATTTTCATTCCTTTCCTTATTTTTGTCTTTTTAAACCAGTGTCTCCTGATGGATGAAGAGGGTGGAGAGGAAGGAGTTTCCCCAAATCCCTGGAAGGTGGCCCACAGTGCACCAGGATCCAGGCATTGTTCATAATCTCCACCTTGATGCCCAGTGCCCTCCACTTGGTAATCAAATTGAGACTTATTTCCTCTGAATAAAGTTGGTTGATCTCCCTGCCTTTGCATTTATCCTTCTTCTGCTTAGAGTGCTTTTCTCTTGGACTGATATTCATTCTTTAAGATCTATATAGGTATCTCCACAAATATCTCCTAACAATTTTTAAATTTTCCTGCAACCTGTCTGTAATGCCCTCCTTTCCTGTGCTCATTTTTAGTTTCTCAAAGAATTTCTATCTCAGGAATGCTCTCCCTGTATCTATTTAGGGTCTCAGTGAGAGTTACTCAGGGACAGAAATTACTTCTGGCAAGCTTTTCACCAGAATATCCAATCCAGGCAGAGGGGGGACTTTATCTTTAATCATTACTATGGCGTTAAAACCTAGAGAAATGCCTGGCTCGCAGTAGGTTCTCAGTGAGTGTTATTGAATAGTAATGGGTAAGAGATTGTACCTTAAACTCTTGACTGAAATGAAGATTTGCTATTTAAAAATCCAGCATACTTCCAAATGGTGGTAAAAATAAATATACTAAATTTAAGAGGAATTTTGGGCTGCTTCATATTTTTGTCAAGAAAATAATATTCAAGCTTATTGGGAGTAAAGACAGGTGATTTTACTGTATTAGGAATGATCACTATGCACTTTATTGTCATATGTCCAAAACCATAACCAGCTACGACAAGAGCTACATCCAGATTTTTCTATTAGCAAAGTGAAGAAAAATAATAAAAAGGAATAATCCTGCTAATTCAAATAAAATAATACTTTAGAAAGGTATTCCTAGAAAAATGGGCTTTGGTCCTGAAATATCACGGGTAATTTTTCACTTCCATTGGTGTTTGTAAATTGTGGACTTGGAATAATTCATAAAATAAATAGCATGTTTATTCTTACAGACAAATGACTATGTGCTTTATTGGACTTGGGAGAATTTCTTTTCCAAACCAATTGCCCTGCACCACAGTGTTGACTACAGCACTGCTGGACAGTGTTGATTCGAGTGTGAGTACCAACAAACTCTCTTATCAAGTGCTGGCAATTCAGTCAAAAAACACCTGCTGAAGCTCAAAGAGAAACTGCTAACCTGAAATTAATGCTTATGATTCTCTTCCAAGCAGGTAATTTCATTAACAAAATTAGATTTCTTGGAGGGGTAATTGACACAATCTGGTAATTCAGAGACTTGTCATTAAAAATTAGTCATATAAAGAAACAGCATGAACTCAACTTCCACCACCAATCTAGCAGCACAACATCTAAAGGGAAAATCTCACAGAAAAATATGTTGTAGAATAAATATCAAATTGGAATCCTCAGTGAGCATGCACTGAATTATTTTTTTACTTATTAGAAGAAAAAATGCTGATTATTTTCCTCTCATATATTTGTTTTAAAAACATAATTTTAGCTACAGAATATTGAAAATGTTTTTAGTATTCTGTGGACATGCAGTAATGTGGCCTTGTCTAACAGTAAAAGAACTTTTCCAACTTCCTTGAAGATCTATTAACTCCAGAATATTAGAATGCTTTATAACCGATTTTTTTAACTTTTCTCATAATAGGAATTGTATCTTTTCATATGAAATTCTTAAATATTATTGAAGATACATCCCAGGAGAGTCAAGTAGAACCAAAATCTTAACAAATTCATGAGGAGAACAGTTAGTGCTTATTCTGTGTCTTCAGCTGTGTTTGTCCTGCAATCTTGGGGCCACTTCTCTATCTTCCCATCTTAACTCTGTCTAGCAAAAGTATCGCTGCTTCTTGGAAGACTGACCTTACTGTTCAGCCTGATTTACCCTTTCTCAACATCTTTTTGCATTTAATTCCCAATCTTCTGCATTTAATTCCTAATACAGTAATCTAGCACCTAATTCCATGTTATTCCTTTTTTAGACTATTTTTTCCCAGAAACCTTTTATTTAAGGAATGCAAACTCCATGCTTTTCTTTCTTTTCTTTTTTTTTTTTTTTTTTTTTTTTTTTGACAGGCAGAGTGGACAGTGAGAGAGAGAGACAGAGAGAAAGGTCTTCCTTTGCCGTTGGTTCACCCTCCAATGGCCGCCGTGGCCGGCGCGCTGCGGCCGGCGCACCGCGCTGATCCGATGGCAGGAGCCAGGAGCCAGGTGCTTTTCCTGGTCTCCCATGGGGTGCAGGGCCCAAGCACCTGGGCCATCCTCCACTGCACTCCCTGGCCACAGCAGAGAGCTGGCCTGGAAGAGGGGCAACCGGGACAGAATCCGGCGCCCCAACTGGGACTAGAACCCGGTGTGCCGGCGCCGCTAGGTGGAGGATTAGCCTAGTGAGCCGCGGCGCTGGCCGCTTTTCATAAATACTTTAATAATATAGGGATTCTAAATAAGTTACCTTTTAGCATTTGGTATTTTATGAGTCCAGATTTTTTAGTCCTACTAAAAAGAGATCATAATCTTTGAAATTACCTGGACAAATGACACCCCAAATTAAGGATACTGAACCAGGAAATCACTAAGCAAAGTGTGTCGTCAACTTGGTACCTTAGTGACAATCACTGACCATAAGGAAGATTGTAGAAGCCAAGCTAACACACAACATTGCTTACAATAGGAGTAAGCACTTCACATTCCACAGTCCCAAAGAAGATTGTGTGGGGAAACACAAGTGGTTCTGATCCTTCAAATAAAAAGTCAGACATTTCATACAAATCTGAATTTCCTGACAAAAACAGCTTTGTCCTTGATCTTTTCTTTGCAGAAGTTGAAGTTATATTGAAGCCTTTATAAATATAATAATTGTGCTGAAAGTTTGCCATCTCTACTTTGTACAGATTCTTATGAACTCAGACATCCTTATAATTTTATAAAATATTCTCTTCTGAAGGACTTCTTATTGTGTTATTTGACATACCAGTCGCAGTCCTCCTTCAAGTTTTTCTTTCTTTTTCTGGACATTTATAATTCTGGGTTATACTGACATAAAGTTAGTCAAACAAATAAAATTTGTTTAGCACCACAAATTGAGCCATTCATTGTGGAGGTCAATCTGAAAATATACAAAGGATAATAC
Source organism: Oryctolagus cuniculus (assembly GCF_964237555.1). Taxonomy (NCBI): domain Eukaryota; kingdom Metazoa; phylum Chordata; class Mammalia; order Lagomorpha; family Leporidae; genus Oryctolagus; species Oryctolagus cuniculus. The sequence goes on along the minus strand of NC_091436.1, from coordinate 56,777,288 downwards.
CTAATGAATTCTTTCTACAGAACTTTTTAATGCTAGGGATTCTGTTGAAAGAAAATACCATTTAAGGAGTTATTCTAATTTCTATTTTTTCTAATTTCTATAAATAAATTTTACTATGTTGAGGATTATGTATAGATTTAGAAGGATAAGCAGGTTTCTAAAATAAAATAAAATTAAAGTAGAATAGAATATTATCCCAACTAAGTCACTTATTTAGTCTGTTGATTCTATCTTAGTCTGTTTTATGCTGCTACACCAAATGGCCCAATGGAATGGGGAAATTTATTAAAGACCAGCCTTTGTTTTCTCACAGTTCTGGAAGTCAATATCTAGGTGCTGGTAAGAGCAGTTGTCTGGTGAAGGCTGCATCCTCAGGAGGGGGAAATACTGCTGCATTATCACGTGATGGAAGGTGGAGGAAGAGGACACCAAATGCTCAGTGAAGGCTTTTTTTTTTTTTTTTTTAAACAGGCAGAGTGGACAGTGAGAGAGAGACAGAGAGAAAGGTCTTCCTTTGCCTTTGGTTTACCCTCCAATGGCCACCGCGGCCGGCACACCACGCTGATCCGAAGGCAGGAGCCAGGTGCTTCTCCTGGTCTCCCATGCACGTGCAGGACCCAAGCACTTGGGCCATCCTCCACTGCACTCCCGGGCCATAGCAGAGAGCTGGCCTGGAAGAGGGGCAACCGGGACAGAATCCTGCACCCCGATAGGGACTAGAACCCAGTGTGCTGGTGCCGCAAGGCGGAGGATTAGCCTATTGAGCCGTGGCGCCAGCATAGTGAAGGCTCTTTTAAAAGGACCTTAATCCCCTCCATGAGAAAGAGGCCTTCAACCTCATCACCTCTTAGAGACCCCCACCTCTTAATATTTTATCACACCAGAAATTTGGAAGGGACATATTCAAACTACAGCACTCTGCCCCTGGCCTCACAACATTAATGCTCTTCTCATAGGTGCAATACATTTATTCTATCCCAATGGTGCTTCAAATCATAACTCGTTCCAACAAGAATTCTGAAATTCACAGTCTCATCCAAATTAACTGAATGAGACTAAAGCATGACTGAGAACCTTGTTTGAAATCAAACAGATGGTGTGCTTCCAAAATATAATGGTAGGACAGACATAGGGTACACATTTCCATTCCAAAAGGGAAAATTAGGAAAGAAAAGAGAGGAGTAAACATTCCCAAATAAGTCCAGAACACAACAGGAAAAACAACATTAGATTAGATATTAAAAAGGAAATATAATAACAGATATCACAGAAAAAATATTAAGAGAAAAGAAATAATTAAAATTAGAGAAGAGAAACAAAATTGAAACAAAAACACATAAAAGATCAATGAAATTAATAGCTGGTTTTTTTTTTTAAATAAGCAATATTGATACAGCATTGGCCCAACAAACCAAATAACAAAGGAGCCAAACAATAAAATCAGAGATGAAAAAGGAAATGCTAACAACAGATACCACAGAAATTAATAGAATCATCAGGAATTATTACAAAGAGCTGTATGCCAACAAATAGGGAAAACTAGAGGAAATAGATTCCTGGACACATACAACTTCCAAAATTGAGCCATGAAGACTTGGGAAACCTAAATAGACCAATAAACAAGACAGAATTCAATCAGTAATAAAGATCCTCCTAACAACAAAAATCCCAGGACTGGATGGATTCACTGCTGAATTCTACCAGACATTTAAAGAAGAGCTAACTCCAATTCTTCTCAAGTGATTCAAAACAATTGAAAGAAAGGGAATCCCTCCAAACTCCTTCTATGACCAGCAACACCTTAATTCCTAAACCAGAAAAAGATATAAAAGAGAAAGAGAACTACAGACCAATATTTTGATGAACATAGATGCAAAAATCTTCAAAAAATAATTGAATCCAATGACACAGAAAGATTATTCATCCTGATCAAGTGAAATTTATCCCTGGTATGCAGGGATGGTTCAACATTCACAAATCAATAAACTGATACATCACATTAACAAACTGAGGAACAAAAACCACATGGTTATCTCAATAGATTCAGAGAAAGCATTTGATAAAATACAGCATCTTGGTCTAAGAATCAAAGGGATCACACAAACAAGACTAGTGTCTGCTAATACTAACTGATAGAATAAAAAAAGGGAGAGAACTATCCAACATGGGAAGTGGGATACACAGCAGACTCATAGAATGGCAGATGTCCTAAACAGCACTCTGCCCTCAGAATCAGCCCTTAAGGCATTTGGATCTGGCTGAAGAGCCCATGAGAGTATTTTAGGCAAGGCATGGAAAGCCAAGACACTCTAACAAAAAAACAAAAAACAAAAAAACAAGAAACAAAAAAAACACCCTAAATGAAAGATCTCTGCAAGTGAGATCCCAGTAGAAAGAATGGGGCCATCAAAGAAGGAGGTACCTTTATCTGAAGGGAGGAGAGAACTTCCACTTTGACTATGACCTTGTCTAAATAAGATCAAAGTCGGCAAACTCAAAAGGCTTCCATAGCCTTGACAACTCATGACTAGAGCCTAGGGAGATTACTGACGCCATAAACAAGGGTGTCAATTTGTTAAGTCAACAACAGGAGTCACTGTGCACTTACTCCTCATGTGGGATCTGACTTAATGTGTTTTCCAATGTGAATTAATGCTACAACTAATATTGAAACAGTATTTTACACTTTATGTTCTGTGTGGGTGCAAACTGATGAAATCTTTACTTAATGTATACTATATAATAAATAATTCTGCTGTATATAATGATAATTGAAAATGAATCTTGATGTGAATGGAATGGGAGAGGGAGCGGGAGACTGGAGGGGTGCGAGTGGGAGGGAAGTTATGGGGGGGAAGCCATTGTAATGCATAAACTGTACTTTGGAAATTTATATTTACTAAATAAAAGTTAAAAAATACAGCATCCTTTCATGATGAAAACCTTAAGCAAATTGTGTACAGAAGGAACATTCCTCAACACAATCAAGGCAATTTATGGGAATCTCATGGCCAGTATCCTATTGAATGGGAAAAAGCTGAAAGCATTCTCCCTAAAATCTGGAACCAGACAAGAATGCCCACTCTCATTATTGCTATTTAATGTAGTCCTGAAAGTTTTATCTAGAGGCATTTGGGAAGACAAGGAAATCAAAGGGTTACAAACTGGGAAGGAGGAAGTCAAACTCTCTCTGTTCTCAGATGACATAATTGTATATATAAGGGATCCAAAAGGTTCAACTGAGAGACAACTGCAACTCATAAAATACTTTGGTAAAATGGCAGGATATAACATCAACACACAAATGTCAATAGCCTTTGAATATACAGACAATGCCATGTCTGGGAAAGAACTTCTAAGATCATTCCCATTCACAATAGCTACAAAAAGAATTAAATACCTTAGTACTAATTAAACCAAAGATGTCAAAGATCTCTACAATGGAAACTGCAAAACATTAAAGAAATAAATAGAAGGAGACATAAAAAATGGAAAATCTTTTATGTTCATGGATTGGAAGAATCAGTATAACCAAAATATCAATGCTATCAAAAGCAATTTATAAATTTAATGTGATATCAATCGAAATACCAACAACATTCTTCTCAGCTTTAGCAAAAATGATGCTAAAATTTATTTGGAAACACAAGAGACCCCAAATAGCTAAAACAATCTTATACAATAGAAACAAGGCTGGAGGCATCACAATAGCAGATTTCAAGACATACTACAAGGCTGTTTTAATCAAAACAAAGTAGCTGAAATCAATCCCTGGAGCAAGGATAGCCTGTTCAACAAAAGTGGTGCTGTGAAAACTGGATCTTTGCTTGTGGAAGTATGAAGCAAGACCTCTACCTTATACGTTTCATAAAAATCCACTCAAAATTGATAAAGAACCTAAATCTATGACTCGATGCCATCAAATTACTAGAGACTATCAGGGAATCTCTGTAAGACACTGTCATAATTAAAGACTTCTTGGAAAAGACCCCAGAGGTATAGGCAACCAAAGCCAAAATTGACAAATGAGATTACATCAAGCTAAGAAGGTTCTGTACCACAAAAGAAACACTCAGCAAAGTGAAGAGACAACAGACAGAATGGGAGAAAATATTTCCAAACTACACAATTGATGAAGGGTTAATATCCAGAATCTATAAAGAGTTCAAGAAGTTCAACAGCAACAAAACAATCTATTTCAAAAATGGGTAAAGGACTTGGACAGGCATTTTTCAAGACAACGACAAATGCTGGTGAGGATGTGGGTTAAAATATATCTTAATCCATTGTTGTTACTGTGTAAGACAGTATGGAGATACCTCAGAAATCTAAATATAGGAGAAGTCCTATCTCCATAGCTCTACTATGCATAACCCTAGTAAGTTGTCTCTGCAGCAGCTTTGCCCCTGCGTTAAGTCTCCACCTAGCTCTAAGGTTATCCAAGACAAATGTTTAAATTTAGATGGAATTAGCCATCCATAGTTCTTGCATTCTGGTAGCCTGTAGAATTAGCACTGGGTTTTCATTGCCAAAGGTTGTGCCTTCAGAGTAGTGGCATTAAGCACACTTGGGAAAGCTAAGGTGAAGTTGGGAAAGGATAAGAGTAGTACATAAGAATTATGGGAGCAGAGACCTGCAAAAGTGCTGAGCAGTAAGCCATGAGATTTCATGGAGATGCTGGTCTCATCCTGAAAATGTGTTCCTTAGCTGTGTGAAGGATATGGCAGCCCTGAAAATATCTTAAATGCCATTGAATTCATTTTTCCATTCTCTTGATAAGTCATCTGGCTTTCCTCTATCAATGCCTGCGGCGCCAGCATTCCACATGGGCACCGATTCTAATCTCGGCTGCTTCTCTTCCAATCCAGCTCTCTGCTATGGCCTGGGAAAGCAGTAGAAGATGGCCCAAGTCCCTGGGCCCCTGCACCCATGTGGAGACCTGGAAGAAGCTCCTGGCTCCTGGCTTCGGATCTGCACAGCTCTAGCTGTTGCGGCCATTTGGGGAGTAAACCAATGGAAGGAAGACCTTTCTCTGTCTCTCTCACTATCTGTAACTCTACCTCTCAGATAAAACCTTTAAAAAATATTAATCCCTTTATCTTGGTCCTTTGGCCACAATCTTGGTTTCTTTCCATAAACACATTATTTTTATTATTGACATGGTCAGGTAGGAGATTTTCCAAGTTTATATCTTCTATTTCTCATTTAACTATAAATTTCATCTCCCTCTTCTTTTATTTTACTATAAGCAGTTAAAGGAAGCCATAGAGCTTCTTAAACATTTTGCTGCTTAGAGATATCTTTCATTAATATTCTAGTTCATTACTCTTAAGTTCTGCTCCCTCAAAGTACTCACAGAGACATAATTCAGCCAAGTTTATGGCCCCTTTATACCAAAGATAACATTTCTTCCAGTGTCTAGAAAATTGTTCTTCATTTTTTTCTATGCCCACATCAGTATGATCTTTACTGTCCATACCTCTACCAGCATTTTTGTCATGACCACTTAAGTAACTGGAAAGAATATTTACGTTTTTCTTGCAACTTTTATCTTTTTCTGAGACTTTACCAGAACAATCTATAATGCTCTATTTACAGCAGTACAGACTTTCTCCAGAATTCACTTCAAAGCTGTTCCATTCTCTAACCCATTACTGAGTTCCAAAGCTATTCACACATTCTCAGATATTTGTTATAGTAGTATACATGTGCTAAGAAAGACAGTCTAGAAAATTCATGTTTCTTTGAGTAGACCAATACATTCCCATGCAATCATCTGCTTCTAAATTGAAACAATCCTTGAGGACTTAACTCAGCCTCATGTAATAGTCCATGGTGATGACTTGGGGAGCCTGTACAGTCAAATCCACCTAATCTAGTCATTTATATGGAGATCCTTCTTATGTTTATTCCATAGCAGGTGGTTTTAAAAATATTTATCTTAGAACCTTATAGTAATGTAAGCAAAAAGATAGCATTTGTATATGAAAGACTTAACGCCTGGGGCAGATATGGTGATGCAGCAAGTTAAGTCAGCACTTGAGATACCCACATCCCATATCCAAATACTTGTTCAACTTCTGGCTCCTCTGCTTTTAATCCAGCTTCTCGCCATTGCATGCTGGGAGGCAGCAGTTGACAGCTGTAGTGCTTAGGCCTTTGCCACCCAAGTGAGATATCCAAATAAGTTTAGGACTCCTGGCTTTGCTTATCACAGCCCTGGCTATTGTGAGAATTTGAGCACTGTCAATGGAAGATTTCTTTCTCTCTCCATTTCTCTCTCTCTCTCTTTCTCTTTGAAGTAAATAAAAATAAACATTAAAAAGACTAAATGTTTGTAGTTATTTTATTATTATAGATAAAATATTAGAATGGAAGAGAATGATCTGTTTTGTGAAAGTGCAGTACATAATAAATTTATGAAATTTGATGTTATCTTGACAGAATGACAGCATTAATAAATTTCTATCCATTAATTTATGCCATTAAGTGCAGTGTGAATATCATCAGAATTAATAGGTTATCATAGATTACATAGGTGTTTATATCCATAGGAAACATATGAAAATTATTTCATTGACATTACTTTTTGAATATTTTAATATGCACATATTATAATTACTTTTAACTATCAAAGAAAGCTGAAACAAATTTGTGCTAATGCCCTTTACTTAAATAAATTAACCTGAGGAGGCTGACATCTTTCCTTTGAAAAATAAGGATAAACAGAACATCTTTCTAAAAGCATTAAGCTAATCACACATCTGGGGACTTTCAAATATATCTAATTATTTTTAATATGACTCCTTTTGAAAATTAATCAATGAATCTCTGTGTTACCTAGTGGTTACTAGAAGGTTATGATTGCAGGGTGACCTAACCATAGTTTATATGTAGAAAAAATTCTGAATTTGCAAAAAATAAAATCAATTATAGATGAAAAATTTATGAACAGACATCACAAGTATCTAAAGGAAATAGTTATCAAACAGTATTTTTTTTAAAGATTTATTTTATTTATTTGAAAGACAGAGTTACAAAGAGGTAGAGACAGAGAGAGAGAGGTTTTCCAATCGCTGATTCACTCCCCGGATGGCTGAAACTGCCAGGGCTGCACCAATCTGAAGCCAGGAGCTAGGAGCTTCTTCTGGGTTTTCCATGTGAGTGCAGGTGCCCAAGGACCTGGGCCATCTTCCACTGCTATCCTAGGCCATAGCAGAGAGCTGGTTTGGAACTGGAGCAGCCGGGACTAGAACCGGTGCCCATATTGGATGCCGGGGCTTCAGGCCAAGGCTTTAACCTGCTGTGCCACGGTGCCGGCCTCAGGAAGTATTTTAAGATAGTAACCAGTAGAAATTTATGATTATGAAATTAACATTTTCAATAATAAGATAATTTAGTTGAAATGTGACAAGATTATGTAAAGAACAGAATTATAGTGTGATTAAAAAAGGAATCTTTGCTGTTTGAATAGTATTACTTAACTCTTTTTACAATGATTTTAGTTTTAGTTTTTGAGATCACACCTATATATTAACATACAATTAAGATGTGTGAGTATTCTTCTTCAGAAATAAACTCATTTTTACTCAAATTTGTTAACTTAGTGTATATTCTTTTTTTAAAGTCTGCTTTAAAGAATCCTGAGGAGGAATTAGGGCCTCTCGCAAACTGATCCTAATTAGGGCACAGATCATTGGGATGGAGGAATCAGGGAAAAGCAACAGCTGTCTTTGATTGATTTTAACTTTTATCTGGGAAAGAACTCAGTCTAACCTCGGATTAGAACTTCAGTGATGTGAGCAAATCAGTTTCAATTGTGTCCAATTTATTTTCCTGGAAATAATATGTTTACACATATGATTCAAACAGAAGTTGCTGGAGCCAACTCCTCCCTTTATATTCCTACTGTATTTGGAATCGGCTTCTCTATATAAATGAGCTTGTAGTTCCTTCGATGTCACCATCCCGCACTTTGTAAGCTTTAGAAGATTGGTGAGGTCAGTTGTTATTAATTGGCAATTGACTTCTTTCTGGGAGGGACCAGAGAAAATGACATACTCAGTCCCTCAAATTTAATTTTTACGACTATTAGTTCTTTAGAATATCACTATACATATTGCTATGGTGTTTTTTTTTTCTGTAACTGCTCATAATTTTTGTTTTCTTTCTTTTGTAATTTTTAATTTCTATATGCATCAAATTCTATGATAGCTATACCAACAATGATTACTTAGCAAGTGTTTATCATGTACCAAATATATTACGGAATTTGTTTCTGGACTTCACAATTTTTTTTATAAAGTTTATTTTATTTCAATCATTTTGCAGGTGAAAAAACAGAGGCTTGGAGAAATTTCTACTGCAGTGTTTTCCCTTTTCCTACTGAGACCTTTTACCTCTCTACAGATTTCCTCTAAGGTTATTGCTGTCATATCGAAGTGTAGTAATCTGCCACAGTTTTCAAATTTTTCTGAAATTCTCACATTTTTTTCATCATGATTTTGCCCCCAAACATTTTAAATTTATTTCCTTCTACTTCTCTGCTTCTCTCTACTTTTGAATGTGTAGAGATAGAATTGTTCTCATTTTTATTCTTTTAAAAATATAAATTAGCTTATATGTATTTATATCTATTTGGAAGGTAAAGAAATGGGGGAGAGAAAGAGAGACAGAGATCTTCTATCCACTGACTTATCCCTAAAAGCTCACAATAGAGCAGAGTGAACCCAAAAAAGGGAGTCTGGAACTCAGTCTGGACTTCCCACATGGGTGGCAGATACTCAACCACTTGAACTATCATCTCCTGCCTCCCAGGGTATGCCTCAGAAAGCTTGAGCCCAGTCTCTCTGATATGGGATATGAGTATCTCAAAGGCAACTTAACTGCTGTATCAGTGTCCATTCCTCACATTTATTCTTCACAGTTCTTTTTTTTTTTTTTTTTTACAGGCAGAGTGGACAGTGAGAGAGAGAGACAGAGAGAGAAAGGTCTTCCTTTGCCGTTGGTTCACCCTCTAATGGCCGCCGCTGCAGCCGGCGCACCGCGCTGATCCTGGCAGGAGCCAGGAGCCAGGTGCTTTTCCTGGTCTCCCATGGGGTGCAGGGCCCAAGCACCTGGGCCATCCTCCACTGCACTCCCTGGCCATAGCAGAGAGCTGGCCTGGAAGAGGGGCAACCGGGACAGAATCCGGCGCCCCAACCGGGACTAGAACCCGGTGTGCCGGCGCCGCAAGGTGGAGGATTAGCCTATTGAGCCACGGCGCCGGCCCTTCACAGTTCTTAAGAGTTAGAATTTACCTTTGTTGTCCTTGTCACTGTCAGAGCTTCTCTGTCACCTAATTTCAAAGACTTGCTATACTGTTCAAAGAAAATTAAAAATATCAACTTTCAGAATTGAATAGATTCATTCCCTAAATGAAAGGTGAAAGTGATGGATTTTCACAGTAATATTTATGTAGTTGTTTTTATAGTTATGCTTGCAAATAATCCCATGGATCATTATATTTGTAATTTCCTTTTCTTACCTAAAGTTACAAAACAATATGTAGCCTTAATGGATTACACATAATATTCTGCCAAAAGGATTTTGTAGAACATATCCACATTTTCAGGCTCAGCGTCAGTGGGCTCTGCAGATTTTCCCCTCTGCTAGAATCTCTGGATCACACATGTACATAAGAGCCAATGGCCAAATATTGCCTCTCCCTGCCACTGCTGCTAGAAGCACAGGCAATCAAAACCAGAATTGACAAATGGGATTACATTGAGCTGAGCAGCTTCTGCATTGCAAAGGAAATCATCAGCAAAGTGAAGAGGCAACCAATAGAATGGGAGAAAATATTTGTAAACTACACAACTGATAATGGGTTAATATCCAGAATCTATAAAGAAATTCAACAATGTGAACAATCTAGATTCAAAGTAGGCAAAGGACTTGAACAGGCATTTTTCAAGACAGGAAATTCAAATGGCCAACAGACACTTGAAAAAATGCTTGGGATCACTAGCCATCAGGGAAATGAAAATCAAAACCACAATGAGGTGCCAGCACTGTGGTACAGTAGGTTAATCTTCTGCCTGAGGTGGTGTCATCCCATTTGGGCACCTTTTCTAGTCTACCTGCTTCATTTCTGATACAGCTCTCTGCTATGGCTTGGGAAAGCAGTAGAAGATGGCCTAAGCAACTGGGTCTCTGCACCTGCATGGGAGACTCAGAAGAAGTTCCTGGCTCTAGGCACAGCTCCTACCATTGCAGCCATTTGGTTCAGATTGGCCTAGCTCTGGCCATAGTGGCCATTTGGGTAGTGAACCAACAAATAGAACTCTCTCTATTTCTCCCTCTCCCTCTGTAACTGCCTTTCAAATAAATAAATAAGTCTTCAATAAAAGCGTTCTCAAAAAACGTGGAATCTAGTGATATAGTGATAAGATTGTTGAGAGTCATTTGAATTTCCTAGGTAGGGATTAGTATGACCATATTTACTTCCATAAGGATAATTATAAACACTGTTGAGAATGGATCAAGAGTGTTTGAAGGTGGAAAGACCAAGCAAGCCTATTATAGGAGTCTTGACATGGAAATCAACAGTAGGGATGGAAAGGAAAGGATATCTGAAAGACAATAGTAGTAGAATCTGATGTTAGATGAAGGTAAGGGAGAAAACGAAACTGTTAAGCAGTAGAATGCAGTTCTTGGGAAATTGGTTGGATAATGGAACTTTTTCTAAACTTGGGGATAAAGAAATAGAAAGTACATGTGCACTGATGAACTACAGAAGTTTAAAGATGAACAGACTTTAGATATGTTGACTTTAAGTTACCTGTGAAACATTAAAGGTGAAGTGCATAGTGAATGGTTGATACACGGATCTGGAACTCTTGACAGAAAGCTGTACTATTTTTGAGAGTCACTCACAGCTGGATTAGTATTGAATTCATAAAGAGCTTTTCTTTCTTTATCCCAACACTATATTGCCAAGAGACAGTTCCAGCTACTACATTTTTCTGTCAGATCCTCCTCCGACTCTAGCTCATTCCTGCTCAGGGATTTAGGTTGTGCTATTTCATCTTTGGGAGAATTTTCTCTTCACCTTAGAATTACCAACTTTTTCTTTACCCCAAACTCAACATAAAATCCACTTTTCCACAAAAGTACTTTCATATGCAGACAAAGCAAGAAAGGTCTTGTAGAATTATCACATAACATCCTTTCCAATGTCCGCACATTGCTTGTCACAACTCACCACTTGTAAATGCATTTGTCAGCGAATTCTTTGGACATAATTGCCCTAGTGCATAGAGGATTTTACAGGGAAAGGTCGCATCTGCCTTTTCACCAATTCTATGTCAGTTCTTATCACTTATTGGGCACAAAATAAATGTTTCCAGAGTGAAAAATGACATATGCATCACTGCTCCCCGTGTTCAGCCTGTGGTGGTAACTTTTTTGTGGCTTCTTGAGTATTTCAAGCAGGATAGTGCCTCAGGGTCCTCACACTGCTATTCCCTCTCCCTGGAACACTAGTACTGAGATATTTACCTGGTTTGCTCCCTGAATAGAGGCAGATCCCTGCTCAAATATTCCCTGCCAACTCAGGAGGAAGGGGGATTTCTTTAATCTCTCTTCCTAAAATTGCAGCATTCCTAATTTGCTGCTATCATAGAGTGTTTTATTTGTGTGCATATCACTTTTCACTTTTTGCTATTAGAGTATTTGCATATTTATCTGCTTATCTCCTCTTTCTCTAGGATTTAGCTCCATAAGAGCAGGGTCTCTGCTGTTCATAGGCTGATTCTAAGTCTGAATTATGAATTTAATGAAGCTGGACAAGGCCATGTGGATAAATTCATAATGAAATTGCATTATTTTAAATATTGAAAAATTAATCATCCTTTTAAAACATTTGTTAGGAGTTGCATGATCTTAAGAATATGAAATTATAGAAGATTCCATAAAATTCAAAGATAATAGGTTTATAGAAAGTATTTACACATGTTAAAAACCAACACACTCCAGATCTAATTAAGTTGTTATCAAGGAGTAGAAGATTTCTGTGAGTTTAGACAATACTGTTGATGTAGTCTGGAAAAAGAAAATGTGGTGTACTTATATGGAATATTCCTCAGTCATAAAATTGAAAGAACTATGGACACAACTAAAACAAAATAGATGTGATTTCCACAAAAAAGTGGAGATCATTATGCTAAATAAAATAAGTCAGATGCAGAAAAACAGATACTGGGTGGGCATTTTGGCAAGCCACCACTTGCGGAGCAATACTCCACATTGAAGTGCTTGTTCAATTCCCAGTTACTCTGCTTCACATTCAGCTTCCGGCTAATGTGCCTGGAGAGGCAGCAGATTATGGCCCAAGTACTTGGGTTTCTGTCACATGGGAGACCTGAATGGAATTCTTGGATCCTGGTATCAGCCTGTCCTAGCCTTGGCTTTTGTGTGCGTTTGTGCAGTGAACCAATAGATGAGTAGATATACGATTTCTCTCTCTCTCTCTGTCAATCTCTCTCTCTGTGTTTTTTTTTTTTCTGTATCCTTGTATTTCAAATAAATTAATGAATGATCTAAAAAAAAGAGAAAATAATTTTTCTCTCATATGTGGATCTTTATATGTATTTGTACATATCATGTATAAAAATGTGTAGATGCCATATTACTTGGAAATATATATATAAATTTGTCTTAACTAAATTATATCCATTACACACTAATGTATACTTCTTTCCTCACTTTATGATATTTATCATAACATGTATTGTGATATTAATATATTCATCTTGGTTTTTGATAAAGATAATGAGGTTGTATTGATACATAGCTACATATACACATATTATGGCTTGAATTTAGACCTCATAACTTAAGAGAACAGTTAATATTTAAATTTCAAAGACAATGGTGTTGAAATTGTATAGCAGAATTCAGTAAAATCTACCTGGATTGCTTCCCAGTATCCAGGAATCTGAAATATATCTGTTTTTAATCTTAGTTAATTGGAATGGCTCGTTGTCCATTTTATTGTGTTCATATCTTTATAACATCAGGATAATTTACAACAAAATATAAAAGATTTAAAATAATCAAACACATACAAAGATCCAGAAATTTGTTCACATTTAGTATTTAAAGATTTATTTATTTGTTTGAAAGTCTAGATTTACAAAGAGAGGAGAGAGATATAGAGAGTCCAAGAGAGAAAGACACAGAGAGAAAGAGAAGTCTTCCTTCTGTTGTTCACTCTCGAAATGATCAAAATAGTTAGGGCTATGCCAGGCTAAAGTTAGGAGCCAGGAGTTTCTTCAGGGTATCCCATGAGGGTGGCAGGGCCTGAGTACTTGGGCTGTATTCTGTTTCTTTTCTCAGTCCATTAGCATGATGCTGGATCAGAAGTGGAGCAGCTGGGACATGAACCAGTGCCCATAAGGGATGAGGCATCACAGTTGGTGGCCTTAGCTGCCATGCAGTATTTAAAATATGTGCAACATTTGAGAGGATTTTTTAAATTAGCAGGAAAGGTTGGATTTAAATTACATGCTTTCTCTTGAGTATTTTTCCTACTTGACAAATGCATGGTTGTTTTAGGGTCATATATTGAAATTCTCAATCACATTTATACTGCAAACTTTATATTAAAATGCTATAGCTCAAAACCAATGATTAAATTAATGCTAATTAATATATTATACAAGGAGATAATTAAAACTTGATAATTTATATGTTGTGCTACTTATATAAAAGCACTAAAAATTCCAAACTCCTACTGAGTCACTATAAGTTTCCATAATTTTTATTAATATTTTATCAGTTTTAGGTTTAAATAATCCAATGTTATAAAAATCATTTTACATGATTTTGTCTTCCAAGTTGCAGGAATAACATCATGAATGTATATTTTGTCCTTTCTTAGAGAAGAATGGCAATCATTACTGGCAGTTTGGAAGGAACTAAACCACAACCTTCTCAATAATCAGATAACACTGAAAAATCTTACATGAGTATATTGGACTGTCTTACTGTGTTAGTCCACTAGGGCTGCCACAATAAGCACCACAGCCTGAATAGCTAACAGAAGATGAATTTGTTCCTTACATTTCTGGAGTATAGAAGTTTAAGGCCAAATTGTGGGCAAGGGTGGTTTCCCATGAAAGCAATTGTCCTTGTCATGTAGATCCTGTCTTCCAGTGTCTTCACTTGATTTTCCATCTGTGTTTCCTTGTCTTACATTGGTATCAGTCATATTGGATCAGGGACTACTCTTATGACTAAGTTTTACCACAGTTACCTTTTTAGAGGCCGCATTTTGAGGTATTGTTGTGGAAGGGGCCCTTCCATTTAAAAAAAAAAAAAAAAAACTTGCTGAAGGCAAAAACTGTAGGGCAGGAGTGGCTTTCTGAGAATGAGGGCTTCGAGGGGGCTTTCTGGGGAATACCACAATACAGCTAGGTCAACTTAATCAGGTGTACTCAAGTGTGGCTTTGTGTGATGGTTGTATAAGTAGTGCTGTAGCTCTAGGATATCTAATCAAAATTGGTATAACTGAATATGTATTAGAAAATTTAAAGTAGATAAAACAATGACCTGGTTTGTTCAGGGCCCAGAATTTGAAGAAAAAACTCTCTTCTGGGCCTGCCAGATAGAATAAAAGCTGTTTTCTTATCAAGAGCCTTGGTGGCCCAAGTCTCTGTCCAAGATTCCCACTACAATGTAGTTAGAACTTTAACTTACTTTTAAAGGCAGGGTACACAATTCAGTCCATAACATTTTATTTAGGGGAAAAATCTGTTAACTATTTGTATGTATTCCTCATATTTTAACTACTTTTTAAAGTTTTAATTAAGTATCATCACCACGAAATATATAATTTACTCTCTGTCATGTTTTATGAAGTTACACATCTTTCTATGATACGTCATTCTGTCCCTTGTTTCAACATTGTATCTTCCATGCCTAGAATGATGGCTGGCATCTATAAATGATGGCTCAATGTAAAATGATGACTGGCCCCATGAATATTATTTATTTACAGCTCACTGTCATACTTATTTACAGTGTAATTCTGTTGTAACCCATCATTTTGGGACTTCTAAGTCTATTTCTACAAGAAAAAGAAGCTAAGGAAATATTGTTAGAAACTTTTATAGGTAACTTGCAAGGCATTCACACTTTTTTTTTTTTTTGACAGGCAGAGTGGACAGTGAGAAAGACAGAGAGAAAGGTCTTCCTTTTCTGTTGGTTCACTCCACAATGGCCGCTGAGGCCAGTGCGCTGGGGCTGGCACACCGCGCTGATCCGATGCCAGGAGCTGGGTGCTTCCCCCAGTTTCCCACACGGGTGCAGGGCCCAAGCACTTGGGCCATCCTCCACTGCACTCCCGGGACACAGCACAGAGCTGGACTGGAAGAGGAGCAACCGGGACAGAATCCGGCGCCCCAACTGGGACTAGAACCCCGGGGTGCTGGTGCCGCAGGCGGAGGATTAGCTCATTGAGCCATGGTGCAGGCCAACATTCACACTTCTTAATGGAGATTATAGTATTGCAAGTTTGTACTTATGCATTTTTATTAATAGGTTTTTTTTTCTAAGCTGTTGGCAACAGCACAAAATACCATTTGTTGCTACTTTTTCAAATGATAAATTGAATTGTTACAAATTTTCATTAAGGTTATTATTAATATCTCCTATTATTGCAAGCTTCTAAGTACTTCATTTATAAAATCACTGGTGGTTCTTTACTTACATTTTATCAGAGTAGCTGGCTGGAAAGATAGAGCATTTGATAGTCAATAGAGATAAATAATGGCAGAGAAATGAATTCTGAATGTCGCTTGAAAAACCACAATTCTCTTCATTTACTTGAAACTCTAGGATAAGCTACACTTTATCATCAGCTGATCACTTTTTTGTTTTTCCCGCTTGGTCGACTGAGTAGAAAAAAATAAGACTTTTATGTCTTTGGCAATCTCTGTTGAATCCATTTCCTTCTCTAAGATGAATGGAAGACATACATGCACAAACACACACACACGTGCACTCACACAAATACACAAGCATGTACACACACCTTTTTAATTTCCTTTTTTGCTCATAAACCTGTAATCAGAATAATATCATGCTTTTAAGGTCTTTTTTAAAAAAAATCTTATTAACAATAATATAATAACAATGGAGAATAATCTTGAGAAATCCGCTTAGCTTAATCAATAACCAATTTATGTTCAAAATAATGACATATGTGTGTATACATATATAGATATATATGTATATATACTATATATACATATATATATATGAAAGAAAGAGAGAGAGACATTTATTATAAGAATTTGAAGCACATGATAATGGAAGAAAAAAGTTGTCTAATCTGTTTTGGGCATGCTGAGCACCAGGGAATACCGGAGATATAAATTTTAGTCCAAGTCTAAGAACTGAAAACAAGAAACTCGATGATACACATTGCAGTCCACATGCATGAAAAGACTGATGGTGCAGCTCGAACAGCTTGCCAAATAAACTAACAAAACCTGGAGCTAAGTCATAGGAGAGGAAAAAGCACAGATGAATTTGGTGACACAGGCAAATTCAGATCAGGGACGAGTAGTAAGACTTCCCAGAATTTGTCTTGAGATGATTCAAAGAAAGAGGTAGCTATTCTGTGACAAGGAGGAAGAAGCAAGAGACACGACTAAATCTAAGAACATGGTATTTGAGAAATTCACAGAATCGGAGCATGTTGAGCAAAAAAATACAATAGGAAATTTCAGAAAAGAAAGCAAGGAGTCAGCAAAAACATGACATAGTAGGTCCTGATACTTTATGGAAGTACTCACTTGCTGATCTGAATTCATTAAAGATTTTACTATAACCAAGACAAGGAAGTGATATGATCTGTGTTTAAATTTAGAATTCTCACACTGATAGATATGACCTGTGTAAAAGTAACTTAATTTTATAGAAAATGCTTAGTTTACTTGCTGCATATGAAAGAAATGAACATTTACACTACCAACAGCATAGAGTGAAATAGAAAATCCGTGTACGGACTTTATCGTTGCTTCCTAGCTGAGAAAGAAGTGCATGTCGACATGAGGAGGGATAAGACTAATGATGACATTGCTCATCTGGAGGAGAGAGAACATGTCATTCTTGAGTGCTTAAAGAAAAGAACATAGGGTTGCAAGAATAATAGGCTTGGAGGAAAATAATAGAGCGGTCCAGAGAAAAAATGAAAAAAAATTGAACAGGAAAAGCACTGAAACCAGAACAAAACCTCCAAGCAAGATGAAAAGATGTATTTCTGAAGGATGGATATGGAGCAGGAAGTAATTAGCTGATCTGAAAGTGCAGAAGCTGCCATTAATCAAGTCAAAGGAGAAAGCAACAAAAGCACTCTACCAATTCACATGGAATGTCAGTTTTTAATTTATTTTTTAATTCCTTCTGCAATATGTGAAGCAGCCTAGTTAGAATAAACATGTTTGTTACAATAGTACAAGTTGCTCGCAAACAAAAATATTCCTTCAATGTGCTAAATACATTACAAAATATTGAACTCTCTCATAAGGATTCATATGTACTTTGTGGTGAAACACTTAGTAATTAGTACTCCCCAAAGATTTGGTTCTGATGAGAAGCCATGAGTTTTGTGCTCATCTGAAACTAAGTTTTTTAGCCATTTCATTGGAAACAGAAAACAGAACAGTTTTTGATGATACTGTCAATGACTTCTGGTTTGATTCAATTAAGAAACCTCCAGGCCTTCTAAAGTCAGTATGAATATTACAGCAGCTAAGCACAGTGGATATGAGTGTAGTGGGGGTAATAAGTGGGTAGTCCCATTTGTTGTGTGGTCTGAAGGATCTAGAAAGGACCTAAATTCTTTCTTTTGCCCAGCTTGCTAATACTTAAAAATTTATCCTGAGGAACACAATTGTTTTTGGAAAATGTGGGTGGATGGGCAGCTGGAGCTTGGCAAGGGGCACCTAACCATGTATTTTTCAAAATTCGCTGACCTTTGTGAAATCTAAATATCCCTTTATGTGGTTGTGGCCTTCATTGGTTAACTCCCAAGTACCTAATCATCATGAAAACTGAAATTATAAAGCCATAGATAAATTTCAATATCTGTATTCACCTACCCTCAGTCCAGGCATTTTAGGTAACTTCTCCAAAATCATAGTTGCAGACTCAGAAGTAGTTCAGCTTGTATATATCCTTGTAGGTGCTTATTCTTAGTGATGCCAGCTTTGTGTGTCTGGGAGGAAGAAACATCAAGGGCCTTACTGCCTTAGGCTGCCTTAGGGACAAAAGGACAGAATGGGGGAAGGTGAAAGGTACTGTAGAAGAAACATTTCACCTCCATCTCAGCTCAGTTAATGCCATTGGCCTGTGAACACAGAGGAGAAAAGGGTAATTTGGCATAAATATACTCTAGTTTTTAAATTATTTTCTCCCAAATAGATAGTATTCACAATCTTTAACTCGGCATGTTTTACACTTTTAAAGAGAAAATCTAAATTGGAAAGTTATTCTGACTTTTTAGGAATGTCTCAAGCAATAAATTTTCTCTGTTGCAGCATTGCAGAACTAAATAAAAGACTCAGAGAATGAAGTTAGTATTTTCTCAGTATTTGCTTATTCTCCAGCTGTGTTCCCTGATTAGAGAGTGAGCATTTGGAACTCTTAGTCTCTGAATGACCCTTGAGTATATTCCAATGACCAGGAAACCTGCAGTTTGTTCTTATCCTTTTCAAGTGCCATTTCAGTGCTTGGAAAACATTTCATCCGTCAGTGGTATCAATACTTCTCATGCTGTGAAAGTTGGCTGTCTTGGTTCCTTTCGCAAATAATGAGCATGCAGAGCTGACCCAAATTTTACTCAAGAACTACATAAAACAAGCTAATCTCTATATAAAAAGAGCATTGAGTGGTTCTATAATAAATTTGGAGAGATTTACAAAGCAAAATGCACACTACATCAGCTTCTTAGTAATATCATTGTCAGGAAATAGTATATTATCTTTTCCTTTTTCCCATACTCCACAAATTTCTCTCTTAAAAAGTTTCAGAGATTAACATTAAAAATATAAACATCAGATATAGATACAAAAAAGAGCTCTTATTCAAAGAAACAATTTCTTACACTTTGGTATATATCCTGACTTTTCCTTAATTCTTGGGACTTCATAGAGAATTTATGCACACACACATACATACCACAAATAACTTACACAAATAGGACCACACCATACATTTTATATGTGCATTTTGCCACAGCAATATCCCATGACATAAGCATCCTGAAATTTTTTAAAGATTTATTTATTATTTTATTTGAAAGGCAAAGTTACAGAGAGGCTGAAACAAAGAGAGAGAACGAGAGAGAGAGAGAGAGAGAGAGAGAGAAAGAGAGAGACAGAGAGACAGAGAGAAATCTTCCACCTGCTGGTTCATTCTCTAAATGGCTGCAATGGCCAGAGCTGGGCCAGTCTGAAGCCAGGAGCCAGGAGCTTCATCTGGATCTCCCATGTAGTGCAGGGGCCCAAGGACTTGGGTCATTTTCATTGGCTATAGCTGAGAGCTGGTTTGGAAGTGGAGGAGATGGGACTTGAACTGGGGCCCATAAAGGATGCCGACACTGCAGGTGGCTGCTTTAACTGCTATGCCACAATGCCGACCACCAGAATCCTGAAATTTAAAAAAGGAACCTACTATCCAACCTCCTTCAATCCAGTTCTCCACTCCCACTCCTTTCTGGTCTCTTCTATCTTCTTTATGAGAATCATCCTTTCAGATTCCACATAAGACTGAGAACATGCATTTCTGTGTCTGGTTTATTTCACTTAACATTTTGTCTTAAGTTCCAACCATGTTGCAAATATCAGAATTTTATTTTTTTATGGCCAAATGATATTTCATGCTCTGATGTTCTATAGTACAGTGGGGTAACTATGATCTATGATAATTTATGATACAGTTCAAAATAACTACAAAAATCCAAAGATTCTTATTACATCCAAGGAAATTTCAAATTGTTCGTGAAAAAAAAAAATAGAATTAAAAGGTAAATTAACTCTAGTTCCAAAAAATTAAAATTCATGAACTCCATAAATTTTTTTTCATAATATGCATTTTCTGTGATGTTTTTGAAGTATTTTCATAGGGATTTCAAAATTTCTGTACTAAAATAACTTTCTCATTAATTGATTTTCTATGAATTTTCTTTTTCTTTTTTTTTTTTTTGACAGGCAGAGTGGACAGTGAGAGAGACAGAGAGAAAGGTCTTCCTTTGCTGTTGGTTCACCCTTCAATGGCCACCGCGGCTGGCACGCTGCAGCTGGCACACCGCACTGATCAGAAGGCAGGAGCCTGGTGCTTCTCCTGGTCTCCCATGGGGTGCAGGGTCCAAGTACTTGGGCCATCCTCCACTGCACTCCCTGGCCACAGCAGAGAGCTGGCCTGAAAGAGGGGCAACCGGGACAGAATCCGGCGCCCCGACCGGGACTAGAACCCAGGGTGCCGGCGCCACAGGCAGAGGATTAGCCTAGTGAGCCGTGGCGCCGGCCTCTATGAACTTTCTAAAGTGTCCTCTTAGAAATAGTAACATTTGCAAATCAATCAACGTGATATATCACATTAACAAACTGAAGAACAAAAAATATGTGATTATCTAAATAGATGCAGAGAAAGCATTTGAGAAAATACAACATCCATTCATGGTGAAAACTCTAAGCAAATTGGGTATAGAAAGAGCATTCCTCAACAAAATCAAGGCAATCTGTGACAAACCCACAGCCAGCATCCTATTGAATGGAGAAAAGTTGGAAGCATTCCCACTGAGATCTGGAACCAGACAAGGATGCCCGCTCTTACCATTGCTATTCAATATAGTCCTGGAAGTTTTAGCCAGAGCCATTAGGCAAGAAAAAGAAATCAAAGGGATACATATTGGGAAAGAGGAAGTCAAACTACCCCTATTTGCAGATGACATGATTCTATATATGGGATCCAAAAGTTTCCACTAGGAGACTATTGAAACTTATGGAAGAGTTTGGTAAAGTAGCAGGATATAAAATAAATACACAAAAGTCAATAGCCTTTGTGCACACAGACAATGCCATGACTGAGAAAGAATTTTTAAGATCAATCCCATTCACAATAGCTACAAAAAATCCAATACCTTGGAATAAATTTAACCAAGGTTGTCAAAGAGCTCTATGATAAGACTTATAAAACATTAAAGAAAGAATTAGAAAATATGAATAAACTAAAAATATTCCATATTCATGGATTCGAAGACTCAATATCATCAAAATGTGCATACTTCCAAAAGCAATTTACAGATTCAATTCAATACCAATCAAAATATCAATGACATTCTTCTCAGACATAGAAAATTCATATGAAATTCATATGGTAATACAGGAGACTCTGAATAGCTAAAGCAACCTTATACAACAAAACCAAGTTGGAGCCATCCAAATACCAGATTTTAAGACATAGCACAATGCAGTTATAATTAAAACAGCCTGGTACTGGTACAAAAGCACTTGGAAAAACTAATGGAACAGAATAGAAATGCCAGAAATCAATCTATGCATCTACAACCAACTTATCTTTGACAAATGGCTAAAAACAATCCCTTGAGAAAGGACAGTCTATTCAACAAATGGTGCTGGGAAAAATGGATCTCCACATGCAAAAGTATGAAGCAAGACCCCTACCTTACATTTTACACAAAAGTCCACTCAAAATGGATTAAGAACCTAAATCTATGACCTTATACCATCAAATTATTAGAGAACATTGCGGAAACCTTCGAAGACATTTGCATTGGCAAAGAGTTCTTGGAACAGAACCCAGAGACATAGGCAATCAAAGCCAAAATTGACAAATGGGATTGCATTAAATTTAGAAGCTTCTGTACCAGAAAGAAAGCACTCTGGAAAGTGAAGAGCAACTGAAAGAATGAGAGGAATTATTTGCATACTATGCAACTGATAAAAATTAATAAACAGAATGTATAAAGAGATCAAGAAACTGAACAACAAAGCAAACAAGCCAGTGAAGAAATGGGCAAAGGATTTGAACAGATCCTTTTCAAAAAGAGGAAATCCAAATGGCCAATAGACACATGATAAAATGCTCAGGATCATTAGCCATCAAGCAAATGCAAATCAAAACTATGATTAAGTTTTATCTCATCCCCATTAGAATGGCTTTCATACAGAAATCCACCAGCAACAGATGCTGGCAAGGATATGGGGACGAAGTTTCCCTAATCCACTGTTGGGAGGAATGTAAACTGGTAAAGCCACTATGGAAGACAGCATGGAGATACCTCAGAAATTTGAATATAGACGAACAATATGACTCAGTAATCCCACTTCTGGGAATGTACCCAAGGGAATGAAATCAGCTATGAAAAATTTATCTGCACTCCCATATTTATAGCAGCTCAAGTCACAATAGCTAAGACATGGAATCAACCCAAATGCTCATCAACTGAAGACTGGATAAAGAAATGGTATAGGTACACCATGGAATACTGCTCAGTGGTTAAAAAAACAAAATCTAGCCATTTGCAACAAAATGGATGAATCTGGAAAACATCATACTTAGTGAAATAACCCAGTCCCAAAGGGGCAAATACCATATGTTCTCCCTGACTGGCGATAACTAACAGAGCACCTAAAAGGCAATCTGTAGAAGTGAAATTGACACTTTGAGAAGCAGGGACTTGAACAGCCCTTATCTTGACTGTTGAGGAACAGTTTTTTTTTTCATACTATTTGTTGAACTCATTACTTAACATAGAGTATAAAATCAATTGAAAATAGATCTCAGTAAAAAATAAGTGGGAATAAGAGAGGTAGGAGGAAAAAGGGTGGGCGTTTAAGTAGGCATGGTGGGAAGAATAACCCTATTCCAAAGTTGTAATTATAAAGTGCATGATGCTTGTAACTGTAAAGCTGTATAGTTTTGCATTTATTCCTATGGACTTATTTCTTTTTTATTTTAAAAAAGATTTTATCTGTTTATTTGACAGGTAGAGTTACGGATAGTGAGAGGGAGAGACAGAGAGAAAGGTCTTCCTTCCATTGTTTCATCCTCAAATGGCCACAATGGCTAGAGCTGTGCTAATCTGAAGCCAGGAGCCAGAAGCTTCTTCCTAGTTTCCCATGCAGGTGCAGGGGCCCAAGCACTTGGGCCATCTTCTACTGCTTTCTCAGGACACAGTAAGGAGCTGGATTGGAAGAGGAGCAGCTGGGACTAGAACCAGCATCCATTTGGATGCTGGCAGTGTGGGTGGAGGATTAACCTACTGTGCCATGGCACTGGCCCCCTGGACTACTTCTAAGGGTTAAATACTTGTCATGGTACCCCAAATCCCCTTAAGCTGGGTAGTTAAAATACCATCTTAAGTGTTAAAGTGATCATATGGATAGGACTAAGTGTCTGGTAATAATAATAGATAGAATTAAAAAAGATTGAATGCTCCAACACAGAGACAGTCCACACAGTAGACTCATAGAGTGACAATTGCTTGGAGTAGCACTCTAACCTCAGAATCAGCCCTTAAGCCATTTGGATCTGGCTGAATAGTTCACAAGAGCATTTCAAGCATGGATGCCAAGACACTGTGGCAAAAAATGTCCTACATGAAGGACCTCAGTGGGTGAGACCACAGTGAAAAGAAATGCCCATCAAAGAGGGAGGTACTTTTCTCTGAAGGGAGGAGAGAACATCCACTTTGCTTATGGCCTTGTCTAAATATTGATGGAATTTGTGGATTTGAACACCACTTTGCCTATGGCCTTGTCTAAATACTGATGGAGTTTGTGTATTCAAAAGGCTTCCATAGCCTAGGCAGCTCGTATCAAGAGCCTCGGATGATCACTGACCTCATACATAAGAGTGTTAACTGTTAAATTAACAACAGGAGTCACCTTGCACTAACTTCCCATACAGTAACTCTGTCCTTAAAGACTTGTATTCTAATTATGTCTAAGTGCTCGCAAAAGATATATCATTCTTGGGTGCTTTTTTAAACTTAGTTAGATTTCTAAAAAAAAAAAGTGAAATTAACTTCGGATGCAATGACTTTAAACAGCCCTTATCTTGACTGTTGAAGAACAGATTTTTTTCTCTTTTGTGCAAATTTTTGCACTCTTTACTTAGTATAGAGTTGGTCTTCTGTGTATAAAGTTAATAAAAAATGGATCTTAGTAGAGATTGAGACTAGAAATTGGAGAGATGAGAGGTAGTGGGGAGGGAGTGTAGGTGAAAGCGTGGCTATGGTGGGAAGAATCACTGTATTTCTAATGTTGTACCTATGAAATGTATGAAGTTTGTATTCCTTAAATAAAATTTTTTTTGGAAAATAATTTAAAATTTATTTGAGACACACATACGCATGGGTAGAGAGAGGGAGAAAGAGAGGGAAAGGGAGAAAGAGAGGGAGAGGGAGAGGGAGAGGGAGAGGGAGAGGGAGAGGGAGAGGGAGAGGGAGAGGGAGAGGGAGAGGGAGAGCAAGCATTCCTGTCTATTGGTCTATTGGTTTACTCCCCAAATGCCTGCAATAGCCAGGGTAAGGACAATTCAAAGCCACAGTCAGGAACTTAATCTATGTCTCCCACATGGATGGCAGAGACACAACTACTTGAGGCATCAAGGCATCACACTGTCTCCAAGGATCTGCGTTACTCAAGGGACTGTAATCAGGAGCAGAGCTGAGACTTGAACCTAGGCCCTACGGTATGGGATACGGATATAGCAGGAAGGTCTTAATTGCTGTATTAAACATCCACCCAGAAATGACACATCTTTGAGAAGATTGACCGTTAATTACATTGTTTTGATAATTACATATTGTATATATGTATTGATTATTATTCCATATGCCATACATATGTAAAAATAGCATGTCAATTAACATAAATCTATGGTATTTTAAAAATGATTATGTGTCCCATGACATGTAGATGGATTCTTAGGCTATGATTCAATTTTTCACATTTGCCAGCTATATGATAATATTCCTTGGTATCTGTACATTTTTAAACATATTTATTTATTTACTTGAGAGGAAGTAAGGGAGGGTACTCCCATCTGTTGTTTGGATTCTTAAGTGCCCATAATAGCAGAAGTAGGCCAGGCTGAAAACAGGAACTGAGAACACCAACCGGTTCTCTTATTTAGGTGGTGGGAACCCAGTTGGTTGGGCCATCATTGTTGCTTTCCAAAGCCTGCATTATCAGGAGCTGGAGCCAGGAATTAAGTTCAGATGTTCCAAAATGGGACACATGGCATCTTCACCACCGGGCCAAATGCCTGCCAGACCCATTATCTGTATATTTTACTGTTGTTTCATCTTGATTATTAGTTTAATTTACTAATGAATGTCTTCAAAGTACACCTCACTTGTGTCTTGTTTGCAGTAAACTGTTTCAGCACTTCAGCCACTCAGTAGAGTGGACTTCTTGGCATTTTAATCAATTTGCAGAATGCTCTTGCTGTAGTTTACTTTCTATATTCACAGGCATTGTTGGGTACATATCCAAACTTCTCTACATTGAATAATCAAGGTAATAGCTGCAGTAAGAATTCAACCACAATATCTGTAACAGGGATTCCTGGTTCTTATCTTGAAAAGATATGCAGATTTTACAAACCCGATTTAGTTCTGGTGAAAAAATGTCCTTTTAAAATTAGTTTCCTTTGCCACATGTCTACTCAGTGACTGGACTGAAGATTCTTTCAGTCTTAACTTGTTAAATTAATTCACTGGTCTTTTCTGGTTGCAATATAAATATTTTATAGCTTCAAAGCTCAAACCTTGACATTTCTATATTTGTATCATTTTTCTTATGAATCCCTCATAATTTCCTTTTTACATTCTAATTATATTCCTACCCACTCCTGGGAATTCAGCTTAGATTATATCTCCCTTTTGAAATCTTCCCTATCCAGGCCCTTTGGATGCTCTCTTTGTAGCTGTACTGTTTTCACTAAGGTGTCCACCACCTTGGCGTGTACAAGTGCACACATACATACACACACATATACTGACACTATTGTCTTAGAGCAGTGACAAAAGGGTATGTTTTTGTTCTTCTCACTCCACCCATCCTTATCATCCACTGAAGCAGGCATATACCCTTTTCTCAAAGTGAACTGATTTGAGTATCCATTGAGAATTGAAGGACACACACACACATACTCAAACCAAATGAGTTCTTTATTTAAACTTTTTAACATAAAGAGAACAGATTTCATGTATTTCATAGACACAATTCAAAGAACATAATCATACTTCCCTCCCTTCTTCTCCCCCTCAATCTGTCCTGCTTCTATCCTCTCTTCTTTTTTACTTTAATTTTTGTAATAGTATAATTTCAATTTATATTATAATCACAGATTTAATGCATCACTAGCCATAATGTTCAAAAGGTATAAATTAGAAAGACCATGGTCCATGGGCTTATAGATGAGGGCTAAAAACAATAATCAAATCATAATATGTCAATTTCATTCTTACACTTTTTTGTATTCTATATTAACTGCCAAATATCAGAGAAAACATTTGATATTTGTCTTTTTTGGGACTGACTTATTTCATTAAGCATAATGGTCTCCAGTTGCATCCATGTTTTTGCAAAAGACAGGATTTTATGGATGAATAGTATTCCATCATATATATAAAATTTTGTTTATCATCAGTTGTTTCCATCAGTTGATGGAAAACTGGATTGATCCTATACCTTCGCTCTTGTGAATTAGGCTACATTTCCCTAAATGTTAGTGATTCTGAGCATTTTTTTCAAGTGTCTGTTGTTGATTTGTATTCAGCCTTTGAAAAATGCCTTTTCATGTCCTTTCCCCATTTATTAACTGGATTATTTGTTTTGTTGTTCATCTGAGAAGAATGTCTTTTTGGTATTTTGTTTGGAACTGTATTGGATCTGTAAATTGCTTTGGATACTATGGACATTTGATGATATTGATTCTTCCAATCCTTGAACATTTTTTGCGTCTTCTATTTCTTTCCTAATGTTTTGTGATTTTCATTAGAGAGAACTTTCACATCCTTGATTAAATTTATTTCAAGGTATTTAATTTTTTTGTAGCTATTGTGAACGGTACTGATCTTATAAGTTCTTTCTCTGCTATGGCTGAGAAATCAATGTTATTGATTTTTGTTGATTTTATAACCTACAGGTTTGCCAAACTTTCCTACGAATTCTGGTAGACGCTTAGTGCAGTTTTTTGGGTTCCCCTACTTGCCTTCTGCAAACAGAGATAATCCAACTTCTTCCTTTCCCTTTTTATATCCCTTTGATTTCTTTTTCTTGCCTAATGGCTCTAGCTAAACTTCCAAAACTATATTGAATAGTATGGTGAAAATGTGAATCCTAGTTTGCTTCTGGACCTTAGTGGAAATGCTTCCTGCTTTTTCAGGTTCAATATGATGCTGGCAGTGGATTTGTGTGCAGAGATACATTCCTTCTATACCTGTTTTGCTTAAGATTTTTATCATGAAAGGATGTGGTATTTTATCAAGTGCTTTCTCTACGTCTAATGAGATAATCATTTGAATTATATTCGTTAACTTGTTAATGTATCACATCAAATTAGACTCAGTGATTGAATCATGTTTTATGATTGCCATAGCAAACAGAACAACAAGAGGGTGAGAGGGGATAGAGAGAAATAGAGAAGAAGGAAGAGGAGGTGAGAGAGGAGAAAAGAAATAAAAGCAAAAAAGAAAAGGGACATGTGGATGGTACCTACTTCTTTCTTCATCCTCCCCACACATAGGGATTGCTTGGTCCCTCAGGGCTCTCAGTTTCTATCTCCTTCATGGGTTTGCCTGCTTTGAATACATTAGGCCTTCTTACTTTCATCTGAGTTATTCTGAATTTCAAGAAGATTGGAAAGCTTTTGTTTACTGAAGCCAAGCCATCTGTATCTCGAAGGCAGTTTCTGACTTAAAGACGTTTTCCAAAATCCTTGTGGGTGAACACATTTTGCCTCTGTTTTCTGCAGCTACTCTTTCTTTGTGTCTGTGTTCAATCCTTTCTTGATTCTTTTCTTATGTTGTGGGACCCCTTTCTCCTCTTCTAAACTCCATTCTCAAAACACCCATATCTGCCCACAGTACCCCAATAAACTACTACCACCTGTATTGTTTCCCCCACACTCAGAATGTCCTGTATGCGTGTCATGTAGCTGTGCCTTTTAATAAACTTTCTGTTGTAACCAGCATTGTGAGTATGTTTGTTAATGTATCCTGTTTTTCTGTGCAGGTCCTAAGTCCCCTGGAGAATGAAATTAGGTCTTACAATTCTCACATTCTTTTCCCCTAAGTTATAAGACAAACCATTGATACAATAAGATGTTTTATTAATTTGTTTTTATTTAATCAATATTTGTGACCTCTAGGCAGTTTCCCATGTTTCCAGACATTTGCAGATTTATTTTATACCATGCTAATATATCTATCTGCCTTTGATTTGTTCTATGTTTAATGTATGTACTTAAATACAAGAAGATTAATTTTATCACACTTTTATTAACTAAGAGTGAAAACAGAAACAATATACTTAACAATATTCCAGAAACCATTCTGAAATATATATGTATTATATATATATATAAATTTATATTCAAACATACTAACACTTTGTGCTTTACAACAGACAAAAAATTAGACTTAGTTAGTACTCCTATTTCAAAAATATGGAAACTGAGGTATAAGAAAACTAAATAATTACCCAAATGTGGAGAAGGGAGGGGCCAAGATGGTTGTATAGCAACAGGATATTCTTAGTCACATGGGGCAAAATAGATAGTTAATAAGTAGAAGATATACAAGTCAGAGACAGAGCCATGAGAAATTCATGCAGAGAAGCCCAGGAGTCCACCAAAGACTGGGCAGTTCCATGCTGAGGGAGCAAAAAAGAAAGGGAAGTGGCAGAGGTGCCATGGAGATGCCGAATGGGGATACTGGAACCCTCCCTCCCCCAGCAGACCAGGTGAGATGGAGCTACAGAGAACAGCAGATTGGGGAGCCTGGAAACTGAGTTTGAAGTTTCAAATGGGAAGAAAGAGAAGATATAGGGGGAAAAACATAGAGGTTAGGCATACTCCTGTCCATCTATGTCTTCTTCCTCCCCCCAACCAGACCTGCAGCAGGCTGGGAGAAGCCATATTGATTGTTTACATTTTCCAACGTAAGCAGGGGGCTACTACATTTGCCTCCCATGCCCAAAAGAATCCACTAAGAGATGATTGCAACTCATAGAAGAGTTTGATAAAATAGGAGGATATAAAATCAACTCAGAAAAAACAACAACCTTTGTAAACACAGGCAATGCCACAGCTGAGAAAGAAATTCTAAGATAAATCCAATTCACAATAGCTAAAAACAAAATCAAATATTTAGAAATAAATTTAACCAAGGATGTCAAAGCTCTCTATGATGAGATTTACAAAACTTTAAAGAAAGAAATAGAAGGAGACACAAAAAAATGGTAAAAACTTCCATGTTCATGGATTGGAAGAATCAATATTATCAAAATCTCCATTGTTCTGAAAATAATTTACAAAATCAATGCAATACCAACCAAAATGCCAAAGACATTCTTCTCAGATATAGAAAAAATTATGTTGAAATTCATATGGAAACACAAGATACCTTGGATAGCTAAAGCAATCTTATACAACAAAAACAAAGCAATAGATATCACAATATCAGATATGAAGACATACTCCAAGGCAATTATAATTGAAACAGACTGGCACTGGTACAAAAACAGATGGATAGATGAATGGAACAGAATGGAAATTGCCAGAAATCAATCCAAGCATCTACAACCAAATTATATTCAACAAAGAAGCTTAAACCAATTCCTGGAGCAAAAACAGACTTGTCAACAAATGGTGCTGGGAAAATGGATTGCTGCATGCAGAAACATGAAGTAGGACCCCTACCTTACACCTTACACAAAAATCCATTCAAAATGGGTTAAAGACCTAAATCTATAACTTGATAGCATCCAACTACTAGAGAGCATTGGAGAAACACTGCAAGACATTGGCACAGGCAATGAGTTCCTGGAAAAAAACACAGAAGCAGTAAATAAAAGCAAAAATTAACAAATGTGATTACATCAAATTAAGAAGCTTCTGTATTACAAAAGAAACCGTCAAAAAAGTAAAGAGGCAACCAACAGATTGGGAGAAATTATTTGCAAACCATGAAACTGTTAAAGGATTAATAACCAGAATATATAAAGTGAAAAAAAAAAAAACCTCAACAAACAAAACTAACAACCCAGTCAATAAATGGGCAAGGGGCCTGCACTGTGGCTTACTTGGTTAATCCTCCACCTGCGCTAGTCCAGGTTGGGGCGCCGGGTTCTAGTCCTGGTTGCTCCTCTTCTAGTCCAGCTCTCTATTGTGGCCCGGGAAGGCAGTGGAGGATGGCCCAAGTGCTTGGGCCCCTGCACCTGCCTGGGAGACCTTGAACAACTCCTGGCTCCTGGCTTTGGATCAGGGCAGCTCTGGCTGTTGTGGCCATTTGGGGAGTGAACCAGCATAAGGAAGATCTTTCTCTCTGTCTCTCCCTCTCTCTCTCTGTAACTCTACCTGTCAAATAAATAATAATAGTAAAAAGAAATGGGCAAAAGACTTACACAGACATTTTTCAAAAGAGGAAATCCAGATGGTCTACAGACATATGAAAAAAAATGCTTAGGATCACTAGACATCAGGGAAATACAAATAAAAACCACAATGAGGTTTAATCTCACCCCAGTTAGAATGGATTTCATACAGAAATCAACAAACAACAAAAGCTGGTGAGGATGAGGGGAAAAGGTACCCTAATCCACTGTTGGTGGGAAGGCAAACTGGTAAAACCAGTTGTGAAGACAATTTGGAGATATCTCAGAAATCTGAATATAGTCAGATATAAAATTCAACCATCCCATTCCTGGGAATGTATCCAAGGAAATGAAATCATCATATGAAAGAGTTATCTGCACCCCCATATTTATTGCAACTCAATTCACAATAGCTAAGACATGGAATCAACCTAAATGCTCATCAAAAGAAGACTGGAAAAAGAAATTACAGCATATTTACTCTATGGAATACTACATAGTGGTAAATAATGAAATTCAGTCCATTGCAACAAAATGGATGAGTCTGGAAAACATTATACTTAATGAAATAACCCAGTCTCAAAGGGAAAAATACCATATGTTTTCCCCGATCTGTGATAACTAACAGAGCACCTAAAAGTAAACCTGTAGAAGTGAAATAAAGACTATGAGAAGCAATGACTTGAGCAGCTCTTGTCTTGACTATTGAAGTACAGTTTATTATTTTATTTTATTCCTTTATTATTTTTTCTACTTAATACCATTGGTTGAACTCTTCAGTAAACATAGAATTAATCATAGATGTATAAAATCAATTGAAAATAGATCCAAGGAAAAAAATAAGAGTGAGAATAAGAGAGGGAGAAGCCATGTAGTTAAGCAGACATTCCCACGGACTTAGCCCTAAGGGCAAAGCTAAAATCTTGCCATGAAACTCAATCCCATTAAGCTGGGTGGTAATAATGCCATCTCACCTGTTACAGTAATCATATTAAGTGTTTAATTTATCATATAGATACGATTAAGTGTTAAAAAGATCACATAAATAAAACTAAGTGTCTGATACTAACAATAGATAGAATTAAAAAGCAGAAAATGTTCCAATATGGAAAGCAGTCCACAAAGCAGACTCATAGAATGACAAACACCCTAAACAGCACTCTGACCTCAGAATAAGCCAAAATGCACTCTGGATTGGCTGCAAAGCCCATGAGGGCATTTCAGGCATGGAAAGCCAAGACACAGCAGCAAAAAATAAAAAGTCCTACATGAAGGATCTCTGTGAGTGAGACCCCAGTGGAAAGAAGGGATCATCAATGAAAGATGTACTTTTATCTGAAGGGAGATAGACCTTCTACTGTGCTTATGGCCCTGTCCAAGTACTGATGGAGTTTGTGGACTCAAAAGATTTAATAGCCTTGGCAGCTCATGGCAAGAGCCTTAGGTGATCACTGATATCTTAAATAAGAGTGTAAATTGTTAAATCAACAACAGCAGTCACTGTGCACATACTCCCCATATAGGACTTCTGACGTTAGTGAGTTATACTATGAGAGTTAACTGTAAAACTTGTTCTCAAACAGTACTTTATATTTTGAGTGTGTGTGCTTGTGCGTGCAAATTGTTGAAATCTTTATTTAGTATAGAATTGGTCTTCTGTATATAAAGTTAATTAAAAATGAAGAATTTGACGGGAGAGGTAGTAGGAGGTGGGATGGGAGTGGGGATAGGAGGGCGGGCATGGGGGAAGAACCACAATATTCCTAAAGTTGTACCTAGGAAATTTATTTTCATTAAATAAAAGCTTAAAAAATCATTACCCAGTTAAATATTGGCAGAAATAAGGTTCTTGACTCTGCATTCTGGCTCCAAATCTATGCATTTATGTATACATAATTGCTTCTCAATTGACTGCTGACAATTTATGGACGTACTGAGTTTTTCTGATTTAATAGATTTACACCTTTGCCAAGGCATGAGTAAGCAGTGCTCAATGGTGCAGGACTTCGAAGGATGCAAGACAACTTACACAGGTTTCTCTTAGATCTAACCAGAGAGGCAACATCTCTTTCTGCATACATCACAGATTCCCACAAACAGAGAAATGCTGTAGAGGAAATACCACTAAACCTCTAAATTAAAAAACAAGATACCTTGCAAATTGTTCCAGCCTATGCAACCACAATTAAAATGACCTATGTAGTGACTTTAACTACATACAGGTATGTTTTTATGCTACATTTAATAACAAGGTACACAGAGCCATCGGTTTGATGGGCAATTTCAATGCAGGATGCTGAATTACGTATTTGGAGAGTATAATTAAGCATTTTGTTAGTTGCTGATGGACATGTGTTGGTTATGACACTGGACCAGACACACCTCCTACAACCCAATATCTCCTTTAAAATTAGCAGTTTGGGTTCAATAATCTCTAAGACCTTTCTAAAGAAGCAGTCCTACATTCATCAGAAGTCAAAGATTCTGAAATGAAGGTGTCAAATAGAAATGTTCACAATATATAGAGAAAATATTTAGCCCTTATTGGCAGAAATTTCCTGACTCTCCACTACCTTTTGGAGTGTCTTCAGGTCACACAAAAAAAGTGCTTTTCAGGCAGTCAAAGCCAAAATTTACATTTGGGATTGCATCAGATTGAGAAGTTTCTATACTTCAAAAGAAACAGTCAGGAAAGTGAAGAGGCAACTGACAGAATGGGAAAAAATAATTGCAAACCATGAAACAGATAAAGAATTAATAACCAGAATTACAAAGAGATAAAAAAACTCCACAACAACAAAACAAACAACCCACTTAAGAGATGGGCCAAGGACCTCAATAGACATTTTTCAAAAGAGGAAATCCAAAGGGCCAACAGACAGATGAAAAAATGTTCAAATCACTAGCAATCAGGGAAATGCAAATCAAAATCACAATGAGGTTTCACCTCACCCCAGTTAGAATGGCTCACATTCAGAAATCTACCAACAACAGATGCTGGTGAAGATGTGGAGGAAAAAGGGACATTAACCCACTGTTGGTGGGAATGCAAACTGGTTAAGCCACTATGGAAGTCAGTCTGGAGATTCCTCAGAAACCTGAATATAGCCCTACCATAAAACCCAGCCATCCGACTCCTTGGAATTTACCCAAAGGAAATGAAATTGGCAAACAAAAAAGCTGTCTGCACCTTAATGTTTCTTGCAGCTCAATTCACAATAGCTAAGACCTGGAATCAACCTAAATGCCCATCAACAGTAGACTAGATAAAGAAATTATGGGACATGTACTCTGTAGAATACTATACAGCAGTCAAAAACAATGAAATCTGGTCATTTGCAACAAAATGGAGGAATCTGGAACACATCATGCTGAGTGAAATAAGCGAATCCCAAAGGGACAAATATCATATGTTCTCCCTGATTGGCGACAACTAACTGAGCACCAAAGGGGAAACCAGTTGAAGGGAAATGGACACTATGAAAAACAGTGACTTGATCAGCCCTGACTGTCGAGGAATAACTTAATACTTTATCCCTTTTAGTACTTTTTTGTTTGTTCTATTTAATACTATTGGTTGAACTCTGTAATTAATACACAATTATTCTAAAGTGTTGAAACTTAACTG
The DNA here is from genome assembly GCF_964237555.1 of Oryctolagus cuniculus. Taxonomy (NCBI): domain Eukaryota; kingdom Metazoa; phylum Chordata; class Mammalia; order Lagomorpha; family Leporidae; genus Oryctolagus; species Oryctolagus cuniculus. The sequence continues at coordinate 56,742,977 of NC_091436.1, read as the reverse complement.
AAAAGTGATCCCTGTTAAATATAAGAGTGAGAATAAGAGAGGGAAGAGATGTATAATTTGGCACATGCTCAAGCTGACTTGCCCCAAATGGTAGAGTTAGAAATGTGCCAGGGGGTTCCAATTCAATCCCATCAAAGTGGCATGTACCAATGCCATCCCACTAGTCCAAGTGATCAATTTCAGTTCACAATTGATCATACTGATAGGTCTAAGAGTCAAAGGGATCACATAAACAAGACTAGTGTCTGCAAATACTAACTGATAGAATAAAAAGGAGAGAATGATCCAACATGGGAAGTGGAAACACAACAGAATCATAGAATGGCAAATGTCCTAAATAGCCCTCTGGCCTCAGAATCAGCCCTTAAGGCATTTGGATCTGGCTGAAATGCCCATGAGAGTATTTCAGGCATGGAAAGCCAAAACACTCTGGGAGAAAAAAAAAAAAAAATGAAATGACCTAAATGAAAGATCTCTGCCAGTGAGATCCCAGTGGAAAGAACAGGTCATCAAAGAAGGAGGTACCTTTCTCTGAAGGGAGGAGAAACTTCCACTTTGACTATGACCTTGTCTAAATATGATCAGAGTTGGTGAACTCAGAAGGCCTCCATAACCTTGGCAACTCATGACAAGAGCCTTGGGTGATTACTGATGCCATAAACAAGAGTGTCAATTTGTTAAATCATCAACAGGAGTCACTGTGCACTTACTCCTCATGCAGGATATCTGTCCTTAATGTGCTGTACATTGTGATTTAATGCTATAACTAGTGCTCAAACAGTATTTTTCACTTTGTGTTTCTGTGTGGGTGCAAACTGCTGAAAGCTTTACTTAATATATGCTAAATTGATCTTCTGTATATAAAGATAATTGAAAATGAATCTTGATGTGAATGGAAGGGAAGAGGGAGTGGGAGAGTGGAGGGTTGCCGATGGGATGGAAGTTATGGGGGGGAAGCCATTGTAATACATAAGCTATACTTTGGAAATTTATATTCATTAAATAAAAGTTAAAAAAAGCAAATGCAAGGAAAGATATTTGACCAAAGTTGGAAAAAAAGTGCTTTTCAAAAAACCAAATAACTTCACCAACCACACGTTTCTCTTAAAATTAAATAATTTGATGGAAATATATGTTTTAGGTGCAACAAAATTCAAGGTGATTTCTACAACAGTTGCAAATGAACTGTTGTTTAAGTTTGAATGAATGACCAAGTTTTAAGTTAGGTGATTTCCGAGTTAGATTTTTGGGTCCATTATAAAAGTTGTTTGCAGAAATTATGTGCATTTAAATGGTAACATTGCATCTTTACTGAAATAAGATTGATGTTTCTCAACTGGGGGGGTCAATTCTGATACCACAGTATCATTTGGAGGGGTGTTTGGTTATCGTAACTGGGAGTGGGGTAGAGGAAGAGTGTGCAGCCATCATGTGGTATAAAAGTTAGTGCTAAACATTGCACCCAACAATGCACATGACGGCCTTCACAGTATAAAATTATCCAGCCCCAAATGTCAACAGTGTTGTGGTTGACAAAGCAGAGACTAGACAGGGCATGGAAAAGGCCTTTGCTGAAGGAAAGATAATGACATGGAAGCCCTTACCTTGGTTCACGTGCAGTCTCATTCTGTAAAGTCAGAAACCTGTGTAATGGCAACTGAATGAGCTCAAAGAATATATTGCTAAGAAGCTTTGTAAACTAGCAAGATAATTTAGGTTTAATGAGCCCTACTATCTTCATAAATATCTCCTCAAAAACTTTCTTTCAAAAATATAAATTGAATATGAACTTTATCTCTTCAGAATATTTTAATAGATTGCTTTTGGGAAAAAAAGCGAACACTTTTAATGGCCCACAGCCTCCGCCTGACCTGGTGCTGCCTTTTACCCCAAGGTTCTCTGAGGACTCTATGTGCTGTAGCCTCACCGCTCTAGCCCATAAGCTGCTAAAATGCACACTTCTTTCTTCCTCAGCACCCTCTACCTATTTTCTTCCTTTCTCCCTTTACTTAGTCCATTCCTTCTTAGTCACAGGACCTCTTTCTCCATCTACTTGCCCTCAGCTCTAATGTTAGCACTTTTGCAAATGTTTTGCTGAAGCTCTCCCTGAATCCAAGTTAGATTCTTTATATTATTCTCTGTATTTTACAGTACTATTCACCTTTCTCATTATAGATTTTTATATGTTTATATATTAATATTTGGCTTATTTTCATGGTTCTCTGATCCATAACCAGAGTGGTGAGGAAAGTTTTTTTAACTTAGCAAGTTATTTATTGCCTAATTTATTTGTACATATTTGTTGGAATGAAAGTTGAAAGAGTTATTTTTTATTGTGGCAAGAACAAATAATGTGAGATTATTCTCAACAAAGTTTTCAATGTATAGTACAATATTATTAACTATAAGTACAATGCTGTACAACAAACCTCAAGAATCTATTATTGTGTTGTAGCATCCTTTCCTCTCCTCTCCTCTCCTCTCCTCTCCTCTCCTCTCCTCTCCTCTCCTCTCCTCTCCTCTCCTCTCCTCTCCTTTCCTATCCTATCCTATTACTGGGTGCTTTTTGCAGCACTTTTCTCTAATCTCTAACTTAATGTCTGTACATAGTAAGTCCTGTCTAAATATTTATTGAATAAAGAAGAAAGACTTGCATTGACTCTCAAAGAGGAAGATGAGGCCTCAGCCCTTTTTCTCTCAGTCCCCCAGATAGAACCACAACACCCTCCAGCCTCTAAGAGAGGATGTTTGTCTACATCCTCCAGGAAAGGACGCTTGTGTAATGGATAGATGCCCTTAATAGGACTCCATCTTTTCTCTGAGGCAGAAGATAAACAATTGTCTAAGAGAATTTTTTCAGTGTTGTGGGCTGTAAGACAAGACCAATGCTTTTGATGTTGCCCTGACATACAGCTTCCTCCAACTAGAGGTGCTGCTTCTGTCTGGAACAGTGAAAGTGAAAAGAGTAAGACAATCCCTCCTGAAGCATAAGATTAGACTAGCATTCTGACTAAAGTGTGAAGCTGCCACCTGTAATACTGTTTTATCATATGGGCACTGGTTCACATCCTGGCTGCTCCATTTCTGATGCAGCTTCCTGCTAATGTGCTTGGGAAAGCAACAGAAGATGTCCTGCCATCCACGTGGGAGATCCAGATGAAGTGTCTGGCTCCCAGCATCAACCTGGTCCAGCCCCAGCCATTGTGGCCATTTTGTGAGTGAAGCAGTCGAGGGAAGATCTCTCTCTCTCTCTCTCTCTTTCTCTCTCTCTAACTCAGCCATTCAAATAAATAACATATCTTTTAAAAAATTATTAGAATATCAGAGCAACTTTACTTGAAGTATGGCTTGAAGAAAAACTTTCTTAAAGGCAGGCGTTGTGGCACACCAGGTTAAGCTGTCTTTGGTGCCACACGCATTCCATATAGGAATCAGTTCCTTTATGATGAGCCTCGCAAAGCAGCAGATGATACCGCAAGTAAATGGACCACTGTCACCCACATGGGAGACCCATATGGGACTCCTGTCTCCTGGCTTTGGCTTGGCCCAGCCCAGACCATGGTATTCATCAGGGCTATAAACCAAAAGAATGGAAGATCTTGCTCTCTCTCCCTCTCTCTCGCTCTCTCTCTTTCTCTCTCCTTTCAAACAAACAATAAGTCTTCTAAAAAATTAAAAGAAAAGGAAAATTTCCTTAAATATTGTAATACTTGACCTGATCTTTGGAAGGAAGATTTTTATGAGTACCAAAACCCATGTCAATTTAGGGTTTGAATTTCAAGGGATAAGGGAAAGATTGGACCCTCAAGAAATTGCCCCATCTATGCACTTCTACCTTGAGGCAAGAAGAGCTTTATTAACATTTACAAATGAACTAACATGGCTGGCATGAGGCTGCTCTGATGGCTAGTAGACTGAGCTGCCTTTATCATCAGCACACAATCTCTCTATTTCAAAGGACTATAACTCACCTCTTGCATTTAGTACACTTTTCTTTTGAATAAGATGATAAAGCTGTCTTTTGCTTTTTACTTCTCTGATTGTTCAACCTACATTTTATGCTTCACTTATGCTGTAAAAGAACATTGTCTTGTTCTTTTTTTTAACTTTTATTTAATAAATATAAATTTCCAAAGTACGACTTTTGGATTACAGTGGCTCCCCACCCATAACCTCCCTCCCACTGGCAAACATCCCATCTCCAGCTCCTTCTCCCATTCCATTCACCTCAAGATTCTTATTCTCACTCTTATATTTAACAGAGATCACTTTTCGGTTAAATTTAAACACCTAAGAATAATTGTTAGTTAATTAAAGGTTTAACCAATACTATTAAGTAGAACAAAAAGAGTACTAAAAGGGATAAAGTATTAAGTTGTTCCTCGACAGTCAGGACAAGGGCCGATCAACTCACTCTTTCTCACAGTGTCCATTTCACTTCAACAGGTTTCCTTTTAGGTGCTCGGTTAGTTGTCACCGAGAACATTGTCTTCTACTTATGGTTTTATTTAGGTGGACATTATGTCTCTGTGTATAGATGAATGTTTTCAGTTTTTATTGGGTCAAAGTACCCTAAATGCAGTAAAATAATTTTTCATGAAGAAAAAATTCTTTACAAATTTTAGTTCACATACAACTCAACTTGATAGAATAAACTAATTCAAAGACAAATAAAAATATTTAGCATTATAGATTTTTTTTTTCCTTTTGAGGTCAGAGATAAGATTTTCCTAATGTTTTCAACCTTCCAATCTGATAAATTAGAAACAGTCTTTTGAATTGTAGTTGGTGAACTCAAGTGGCTTCCATATTCTTGGCAACTCATAACAAGAGCCTCAGGTTATTACTGACGCCATAAATAAGATTGTCAATTGTTAAATCAACAACACGTGTCACTGTGCACCTACTCCCCATGTAGGATCCCTGCCATTAATGTGTTGTACTATGCGAATTCATGGTGAAACCACTACCCAAACAGTACTCTATACTTTGTGCGTCTGTGTGGGTGCATTCTGTTGAAATCTTTACTTCGTCTATACTAAGTTGATCTTCTGTATATAAAGATAATTGAAACTGAATCTTGATGAAAATTGGTATGAGAGAGGGAGTGGGAGATGGGATGGTTGTGGGTGGGAGGCAGGTTCTGGGCGGGGGGAAGCTGCTATAATCCAAAAGTTGTACTTTGGAAATTTATATTTATTAAATAAAAGTTGAAAAAAAAGAAATAGTCTTTTGAAGGACTGGCATTGTGGCACAGCAGTCTAAGCCATAATCTGTGATGTCGACATCCTATGTGAGCACTGGTTTGAGTCCTGGTTGCTCCATTTCAGATCTAGTTACCTGTGAATATCCCTGGGATAGCAGAGCAGTGAAAGATGGCCAAAGTGCTTAGACCTCTGCAACTCACATGGGAAACCTGGATGGATTTTTAGTCTCCTGGATTTGGCCTGGTTCTGTCTGCGGCTGTAGTGGTCATTTGAGGATTCACCAAGCAGAAGGACAATCTCTGTCTCTGTCTCCACTCGCTGTAACTATGCCTTTCAAATGAATAAAATAAATCTTCAGGGGCTGGCGCCATGGTGCAGGAGGTTAATCCTCCGCTGGTGGCGCTAGCATCCTATACTGGGGCCAGTTTTAGTGGCTGCTTCTCTTCCAGTCCAGCTCTCTGCTGTGGCCTGGGAAGGCAGTGGAGGATGGCCCAAGTGCTTGGGCCCCTGCACCCACATGGGAGACCAGGATGATGCACCTGGCTCCTGGCTTTATTGTGGCCATTTGTGGAGTGAACCAATGGAAGGAAGACCTTTCTCTGTCTCTCCCTCTCAAGGTCTATAACTCTACCTCTCAAATAAATAAAATCTTTTATAAAAAATCTTAAAAAAATAGTCTTTTGAAATGAAAAAATAGTCTATGGCTATACCACCCTGAAAGCCCCCAATCTCATGAAATATAAAAAAAAACACTAATTTGAAGTTATTTTAAAATATGAACCCTTAAAATTATTCTTTGTTTTGATTCAAATATTAAACACATTGAATATAGATCATGTGTTTTATGCTTTATCACCTAGAGTATAGAAATAAATATGTCTGATTTTATGATGATATTTCCATTATTAGTAATGAGAAAGTTTCCTCAACAGTCTCACATTGCCTAATGAGATAAATATATGGGGAGTAATGTCATTGATCAACTAATTCTTTAAAGCATGACGTAAATTAGTGACTTTCTATCACCAATACCATTATTTGGGTTTTCTTTAAAGGACTTATTTATTTATTTGAAAGACAGTTACAGAGAGAGAGGGAGAGACAGAGAGTCTTCCGTCCATTGGTTCACTCCCTGAGTGGTGCAATGGCCAGGGCTGAGCCAGATTAAAGCCAGGAGACAGGAGCAGAGGGATGCAGAGGACCAAACACTTGGGCCATCTTCTGCTGCTTTTCCCAGGTCATCAGCGCTGAGCTGGATCTGAAGTGAAGTAGCCAGGACTGGAACTGGCACCTGGCAGCTTAACCCGCTATGCTACAACACTGGTCCCCACCACAACGCAGGCCTCCAGTATCATTATTTTGAACATTATGATTGTTACCACTGAAGCTTCTATCAACATTGCCACACAGTCTTCTTCTATCTCATCTTCCTTTTCCAGTAAAAATCTGCCTATCAAGAGTTGGCAAAGGTACTCCTTAATATCCATTTTGAAAGCAGTTACTAACATAAAGCATTACTTAACAAATTGATGTGTTCTGCTAAAGTTTTTAAAAAGACATCTTCCCTTAAATAACTAATCTATGAATGCTGTTCACTTTCTGCTGCTACATAGTCAGTACCACAAAGTCTGTGACTGAGAACAACACACATTTATTATTTCTCTATTTATGGATCAGGAGTCCAGGCATGGATTAACTCTGTCTCTGCTCAGAGTCTCATAGACGGCAGTGCAGGTGCTGGTGGGGCTGTGATCTCATCAGAGGCTCAGGGTCCACTCTCAGGATGATTTAGATTCTGGGCAGAGTCCAGTTCCTGACAACTGCAGAACAGGCCTTATTTTCTTTTTGATCTTCTGCCAGGGGACTAGTTCCAGCTTAGAGATTGCCTACCACTTCTTGCCCTCTCAATTACCCTCTCCGTAACAGGGTAGTTTTTATCTCCAAAGTCACCTAAAGAACTCCTAAGCACCAACTCTGTCTTTATGAAGATTACAGTTGTTTGTAATCATCCTTGTAACTCATCTGACTTAATGCGAGTCACTAACTACCTGTGGCTACAGAGCAAGGAAGGGAATTCTTAATTTCCTTGGCTTTGAGTTACAAATTAATTAAATAATTCCAAAGTTGAAATAGATACACGTGGCTAGTGGTTGCCATATTGAATGGCACCAGTCTAGACTCTCATGAATTTTGTTATTAGTGTTGTCCAACACTACCTTGCCACTGACTCATAAATCAAGTCTGAGCACTTTCAGAACAATGATGAAATGGTGGAATAGATTAGGAAGAAACACTAATTCCCTCAATTTTTCAGTACATTTGATACAAGTTTGCTTGTCCAAGAAGAGAGGTTGGAAAGTAAAATTTTTTACTTTTAAATCTTATTTTACATTCAAGTTAACCTTTCATCTGTAACAATTTGTCTGCCTTTAGAATGCTACAGCTTTATTCAGCTGGAAGAAATTTCCTCACACTGTTTTCTCCTCACACTGACTTGCCTTTTGCTTTGTTACATTTAATTATACCTCCCCTTAAGGCAGATGGGAGGGAAAACATCAAGTAAACATGTTCCACTTCGGAACTTCTTATTCCCCAAAAGGTATAATTTGTAACTTAATAAACACAACCACATTGTGATTTAATTAACAAGTCATGGCAACAAACAAAATAGTAAATCTGTGATTTATTTTAATATGATGAAAATGGCAGATTTCTTTTAGATGAGAATTTGAAGTGAAGCAAAATCAAATTTAGCTCAGTGTTTTATCTCTGGATGTGCTGATGTGCTGTCACAAGAGCACACACTGTCTATCTCCATGGAATGTACACCTATTTTTAGGGATGGAAATTTCCAGCGTGCTAATATGTCTGAGCATCATTTCCAGATGCTTAGCTTCTCAGGAAGCAGACCACATGTTGAAACTGTATGGCAGTCATAACACAGAGATAACCATCTCTGTATTAAAAACAATATGCAAAGTGTAAGTGAAGCAATGCAATCAAACAAGCACACACCATATATGTGTGTATGTCTAGATATATATATATATATATTTGTATATGTGTGTGTGTATATATATATATTTATAAAAGAAAATCCTTGAAGGACTTCTTTTTCACAGCAGGAGTAAAAGGAGGAGGGTGGCTGTACCATTTATGTTTTGCATATGGGTCGCAACACCACAAAGAGAAGTGAAATATCATGAGTATGGATTTCTAGGAAAGAAGGCATCACAGAGACACTTTGGGCACTGGCTTTGGTAGAGTTAAAAATCTCAGTTCCAGTTGCCAACCAGAACTACTAAAAGATTGAACAGAAACCCTGTAGAGTTCTATACTTCCCTGCTGTGGTTTGAACACGCTTTCTCCTCCAGGACATACAAGTTGAAATTTAATCCTCATTAGGAGATACTAGGAGTTAGGACCTTAATGAAGTGATTAATAGAATAATGCATTAATGGGTTATTTGGAGACTGGGCCTGCTATAAAATCATTTTGACTAGATCCCACTTACATTCTGTCTCTTGCCATGTGATACACTATACTACCCCAGGGCTCTGCCAGCAAGAAGGTCATCACCAGTTGAATTTCCTTGTCCTGTGCCAGAACCCTGAACCAAAATACTCTTTTATGATTTACCCAATCTGTGGTATAGCATTATTAACAGCAGATAATGGACTAAAATATTCCAATACACAATAACCAAAATTCATTTCCACTTAACATTTTCTCTGTGCCTTGGTGCCATATTTTTTTTTTTCCTTTCAAGCTACAAAATGGTAAACAAGGTTGGAGGATGTTAAAATGCAGTAGGATAATGATGCTATGGATTATCTTAATAATGATTCCTTTCTTTCTTGAAACCTTCTGCCACTCTCATTTGGTGGTAAAGCTAAGAGTTGCTGTCATGAAAAATGGGTAGGGGAGGATGGATGTAGTTGAGAGCCAACTAACTGGGTTAGTAGAGGATTTATTTAAACTTCCAGCCAACACAATGATCTGAAAGCAAGTTAGATAAAATTTGTAAGAATAAGGCATTTGAGAAAAAGTTATTTGTATATTTCACTTTGTGGATCTCCCGGAGGAAATGCATGAGATGTATAGCAAGATTCTTGTACAGAGACAAGACACCAAGGCCTTTAAGCAGGAAGTAGTCTTCTATTATGTATGTTGGCATAAGGCCAGGTGGAATTTTTTATCCAAAATCTTGACCCCTAAAAAAAGGACATTTCCTTATACTTATTTTTAGCTTCTTTGTCTCCCTTATATGGCTACATGCATACATTTGATTGGATATTCTATTGCTACATGGCAGCCACAGGAATTGATACAGTACTACATATTTGTACATAGTAGCTAGTAATGTTTTTCACAGACACATACTGAGCTGTATGCTGTCTGGCAAGGGTTAACACTGTTGTTCTGTGTTAGCAAGCAGAAGCTGAATGGTTACATACAAGCAGATAATAACTACTGTTGAAGCATTATAGGCAAACAGGTAATGATCACATTCCATTTCTAGGGTAAGTTTTTTTGTTTGTTTTCTGTCTGATCTTGGCGGGGGGGGCGGGGGCGTCTACCACAATAGTACAGAGCAGATTTTTACTTTATCTTCAGGAGAGAAAGTGTCACTATATGTTCTTTCTGGAAGGGAGGAATTTAGGGAGGAATGGGAAAGAGAAGTATGGTATTCAGGTTTTGGTGCAGTCTGTGCTTTGCCCAGTCGGCTTCCTGGATCAGAGTTCCCATGGGAAAAGAAAATAGAGGCCCTGACACTGCGAGGGATGGGAGAGGGTCCTACACAGACACAGGGCCTTCATTTATTTGTTCATTCATTTGTGATACTTTGTGCTATTTGGGGTACCATATATTGTTAATTGAAGTATATTAAAGAATGCATGAGAAAACAAACTGGAAAGAGTTCATCTAAAGAGCTTTTAAAAATATTTATTTATTTGAAAATCAGAGTTACAGAGAGTGAATGAAACACAACCACACTCACACCCACACCCACAGAGAGAGAAGAGAGAGAGAGAGAGAGAGAGAGAGAGAGAGATAAATGTTCCATCTGCTGGTTAACTTCCCAGATGACCGCAACGCCAGGAGTTTCATCCATCTTGCTTTCACGTAGGTGGCAAGGGCCCAAACACTCATGTTGTTGACTCCTGCCTTTCCTGGACCATTAACAGGGAGCTGGATTGGAAGTAGAACACCTGGGACATGAATGGGCTGCTGGCATTGCAGGGGCAGCTTTGCTTGCTTTGTATCAAAGCAACTTTTGAAGGATTTTCTCAAAGGGGTGGAAGATATGGGCAAGTGTCTGAGAGAAATGAAAAAGACAGAGCTTTCTGAATTATGTGTTGTAAGTTTATTTTTAAAGATGGTCATAAGAATATATATTTATTTATTTACATTGACAAAAGTTGTATATACTTATCATATACAAGTGGTGTTCTATTATATATATATTATATATATATATGTATATAGTTGAGTCGCTAAATTGAACTAGGTAACACACACATTACCTCACATATTTTTGGTAGTAAGAACACTTAAAATCTACTCAGGGGATTTTGAAGTATACAATACAAATTTTAAAGATTTATTTTATTGATTTGAAAGATTGACACAGAAAAAGGGAATCTTCTATCCACTGGTTAACTCCCCAAGTGTTTGCAATACCCTGTGGCTGGGCCAGGCTGAAGCCAGGGAGCTGGAACTCCATAGAGGTCTCTCACGTGGGTGACAGAGGTCCAATATTTGGGCCATCTTCTGCAGCATTCCCAGGCGCATTAGCAGGGAGGAGGATCAAGGGTGGAAGGAACTTGGATTCAAACTGGCATGCCAGCCTCATAGGTAGCTGATTAACCGTTCCATAGCACCAGGTCCCGATACATTGTTTTTAACTATATTCACCATGTGGGACAAAAGCTATCTTGGACATATTCTTATCTAGCTGAAATTTTGTTCCCATTGACAAATATTTCCCCAAATTTTTACCCTCTATCTCCATCCCCCCTCTCCCTGGGCCCTGGTAAATATCATTCTACTCTCTGACTCTTTGAATTCAACCCTTACAGAATCCACAGATGAGTGAGATCAACTGCGTGGTGTAAGAATGATCCAGTCAAGAGGTGAAAATTGCTCATGTAAGCAGAATAGAACAAGTCATGAGAATGTTTTTGGATAATGAAAGGGACAAGAGTAAAGAAAGAGTGAAGACTTTAACTGGACACAGGAAGAGCAATACTGGAGTTATGGTTAGATGGGATGGTAGTACCAGAAAGGCAAGCAAATGGGGTATAGCATAATTTAAGGATTAGAACTGTATGAAAGTAATGCACTAAATTTAAATAAAGAATTCAGCAAATAGGAAGTAGAAAGACCACTGTTCCACAGGCATATAGATGAGGGCTATAAACAAATATCAGTTCTCAGGATGTCAATTTCTCTCATATACATTTTTGTACTCTACATATTAACTACAAATCAAAGAAAACGTGTGATATTTGTCTTTTTGAGTCTAGCTTGTTTCACTAAGCATGATGATCTCCATTTGCATCCGTTTTGTTGCAAAAGTCAAGATTTCATTCTTTTTTATGACTGAGTAGTAATCCATCATGTATATGTACCATATTTTCTTTATCCAGTCATCAGCTGATGTACATCTGGGTTGATTCCATATCTTGGCTACTGTGAAACGAGTTGATACAAAAGGAAAATACAACTAACTCTTTCACCTGCTGATTTCATTTTCTTTGGATAAATTCCCAGGAGTGGAATGGTCATAGGGTGGATCAATATTCAAATTTTTGAGGAATCTCCATATTTGCTTCCATAATGGTTATACTAGTTTACATTCCTACCAACAGTGAATTAGGGTGCATTTTTCTCCACATCCTTGCAAACATCTGTTATTTTTTTTTAATTTTTGGATGATAGCCATTCTAACTGGGGTGAGGTAAAATCTCATTGTTAACTCAAACCTCATATAATCCAACTTATATGAGAAGCAAGTTAATTTGCTAGATCAGTTGTAACATTATAGTGGGGTTTAATAGTGAATTAATTACTGAGGAAAATAAATTTATTATAGTATCATCCTAAAAATCCCCAATTGTGATACTCAACATACATCTTTTTGGCTCAAATTAATGTAATAATCATGCAGCTTTGAAAATGTTAAAGTTATATGTTCACATAAAAATCATTACTTAATAATCAGCAAAATAAATCTCACACAAAATAGGGATTTGAAAATTTGCTTATTTAACATGCAAATGTCACATTATCTGCCATATGTTTTGGAAACATTTGAAGTGGATTCTTTATTACAATATAAACATAGTGAAGGGAAGGAGAATAACAGAAAGGTCTAAAAGATCAGAAAATACTAGTACTTACTAGCTTGAAGGCTGACGTGTGTCATAACACCTGTTCAGTTAAGAGTCTAGGTAAGGGGCTGGCACTGTGGGGAGCAGGTAAAGCCATTGCCTGCAGTGCCGGCATCCCATATGGAGGCTGGTTAGAGACCGGCTGCTCCACTTCTGATCCAGCTCTCTGTTATGACCTGGGAAAGCAGTAGAAGATGGCCCAAGTCCTTGGGCCCTTGCACCCATGTGGAAGACCTGGAAGAAGCTCCTGGCTCTGGATTGGCTCAGTTCTGGCTGTGTGGCCATTAAGGGAGTGAAGCAGCAGATGGAAAACCTCTCGCTGTCTTTCTCTTTTTCTCTTTCTGTCTCTCTCTCTTTCCTGCCCTCTATAGCTCTGCCTTTCAATAAAAAATAAATAAATCTTTGAAAAAAAGACTCTAGGTAAGATATACTAGAATAGATTCTGAAAGTAGTTGAAGTACTAGGGCCGATGTAAATATTTCTGCCTTTGTTTTAAAACTCACTAGATTATAGTAACTACGAGAAGGACTAGACAAAACTATTTAATACTTACATCTTAATAGTAGCTTTAGGTTAGTCATATATAATAGTACAGGTAAGCCATGTGAAAAATTGACAATGAAAATATCGACTTAAATAAACAATTTAAAGATATGTGATATGTTTGGGGCCGGCACTGTGGTGCAGTGGGTTAATGCCCTGGTCTGAAGCGCCGGCAATCCCATGTGGGCGCTGGTTAGAGACCTGGCTGCTCCTCTTCTGATCCAGCTCTCTGCTATGGCCTGGGAAATCAATGGAAGATGGCCCAAGTCCATGGACCCCTGCACTCATGTGGGAGACCTGGAAGAAACACCTGGCTCCTGGCTTTGGATCGGTGCAGCTCTAGCCGTTGTGGCCAGTTGGGGAGTGAACCATCAGATGGAAGACTTCTCTCTCTCTCTGCCTCTCCTCTTTCTGTGTAACTCTGACTTTCAAATAAATAAATAAATCTTTTAAAAAAGATACGTTTATTATAAATGTCAAAACATTTTTGAAAGACGGTACAATGTAAACATAAAGATATTTAGTGGCATATGTTTTAATACTGAACAATGAGTTTTATTTCTCTTACGCTCTTTGTTTTCAAATTGCTTTTTAAGAATTTTCTCTAAAATGTCACATTGGGATATAAGTTGATTCTTAATCTATCTGCCTGCATCCCTCAATACACAGAACACTATTCTACTCCTGGAGATGTCGTCCTGAGTAGAACAATGTGCCTGCTCTACAGGGCTGATTATCCAGCAGGATATGGACAAGCACACAGGTAGCAGCAGTCTACTGCAATGAGTTCTATGCAGTGTTAATCATGAGGATACAATGGAAAGTCAAAGGAAGGAGGACTTCACCAAGACCTGGAAGGTTTATGGGAGGGTTCAATGCTTGGGATTCCTGTGTGGATTCAAAAGGATGAGCTACCGCTGAGGCCAACGGGGTGGAAGAGAGGAGGAAAGGCATCTGGAGCAGGGAGAGCAGCATGAGAGAATGCCCAGAGGTGAGACTGAGAGTGATATGCTGAGAGAAAGCTGAATGGTTCAGTATGGAAGACTGGGCAATGAAGGAGATCAAGGTTGCTCTCCAAGAAACGGAAGGAATCGGGGGCTGGATCACCATGGCTACTTTACACTTTGGGCGTGGTAGACATACTAAGATACACTAACCAGTAGAATAACTTGATAATAATTTTGTTCTAAAAGGATTTTTTTAGGCTAAATGAGAATAATCTATTAGAGAAAGATAAAGCTGGGTCAGTTAAAAAGGTGTGCTGTAGGGCTCAGCATTGTGGCTTACTTGGTGAGGCCCACTGCCTGTGACTGGCATCCCATTACCTGTGCTGGTTCAAGTCCTAGCTGCTCCTCTTCTAACCCAGCTCTCTGTTGGTTGCCTTGGAAGAAACTTCCATATGGTTTTCCTCAATGGCTACACTAATTTGCATTCCTACCAACAGCTTATTTCTAATACTCACATAAATATGTTTTAAAATTAGATGAAAGTGCTATTGAGAAATGGTAGAATGAAAAGAACATTAAGAATTTAAATTGTGCTTTATCCAGTTCAATAACTTTAGTAAATGCATTCTTCAGTAAATATACTCATTTGGTAAATATATAATTATTTATTTCATCTCAGAAACTGAAAATGAAAAAGAATTGATAAGAATTATAAAATTCTATTTATGGAGTGTTTAAAAGTTCTTTCTTTTTGTATAGTCAGAATCTATTTTTTTTTTAATATTTATTTACTTATTTTGAAAGTCAGAGTTACAGAGAGAGGGGAGAGACAGACATCTTCCATCCACTGATTCACTGATTCACTCCCTAAATGGCCACAACAACCAATTCTGGACCAGTACAAAGCCAGGAGCCAGGAGCTTCATCTAGGTCTCACATGGTTGGCAGGGATCCAAGCACTTGGACTGTCTTCCATTGCTTTCCCCAGGCCATCAGCAGGGGAATATGGGGAGGGGAGCCTATGCCCATATGAGATGCCATTATAACAGAGGGCAGCTTTACCCACTATGCCACAATGCTGTCTCCAGAATAAAGTTTTAATAAGCTGTTTCTAATCATTGAAAACTAGCAGTAATATAATGTTAGATCACTTCAGTATAAACTTTTTTATATTTGTGCTAGTTTGCACTATTAGATGTTAATGAGTTATGTATGTGAAATGCTAAACCTTATCCAATGATGTTAGTTTTCTACTTTAATGATACCAGGAATTATACTTTGGTTTTCCATGAAATTCAGGATCCTAACAGCATTTGTGACAGGGAGTGCCTTTGCTAAAATAGTTTTAATATTTCTTATTAAAAGCTAGGAATGCACAGGAGTTATTTTCCAGTTAGAGATATAAACCTTGATTTTTCAAGCTTTTTTTTTTTTTTTTTTGTTCTGTTCTGGTAAATCAATTACAATCATCTTTTACAACATAAAAGTGAATCATAAAATCACATTGAAGGTGAATTTAATGTTCATTTATGACCCAGTATAATTAAAATTTCAGAAATATTATTCTTTAAGTGCTCTGACATTTTTTCAAATGCTCATTTCTTTAAATGTTACAGCTCAGAGAAAGGAATGCATCACTCTTGCAATAACATGCTATGAGCATGCTTTTCCCTTTTAAATTTCAATTCATAGAAAAATGCAGAATATGTCAAACACAGCAGAAATTGTGAATTAATAAGGCCTGCAATTAAATCTTTTTTTGTGGCATAAATTGTGGCTATGCCTGAGCAAAACAAGATGTCAGCATTGTGAAGGTCAAAGTTACTTGGCATCAAACAGACCAAATGCTGATTTGTTTATATACGTACTAGAAAAGTGCATCGTTATATAAATATTCTTATAATCTGCAGAGTTTGGTACTGAGAATACCATTTGCTATTTAATTAAATGTTGAGAGGGATTTATAAGTAGATATCAATATACAGCAGTTTTCTTTAATAGCATCTGGAATAACCTTTATTCTCATTTTTTTTTTTTAATTTTTTGACAGGCAGAGTAGACAGGGAGAGAGAGAGACAGAGAGAAAGGTCTTCCTTTTGCCGTTGATTCACCCTCCAATGGCCGCCGTGGCTGGCGCGTTGCAGCCGGCGCACCGCGCTGATCCGATGGCAGGAGCCAGGAGCCAGGTGCTTTTCCTGGTCTCCCATGGGGTGCAGGGCCCAAGCACTTGGGCCATCCTCCACTGCACTCCCTGGCCACAGCAGAGAGCTGGCCTGGAAGAGGGGCAACCAGGACAGAATCCGGCGCCCCGACTGGGACTAGAACCCGGTGTGCCGGCGCCGCTAGGCGGAGGATTAGCCTAGTGAGCCGTGGCGCCGGCCTATTCTCATTTTCAATAATTTCTTGTACCAACAATCAATTGACAAAGAAGGAAGTTTGTCCATGAATGCATACCCTATGACTTTGGCTTGACTTTGAAGTTTATAGTCCAAGTGAGATTATTCTAAAGACTTATTTTTCACTATATTTTGTGATTTTTTTCTCTACTTTTTATTCGCCTTTTTCTTAATGTACATATGATGTGGGTTGTAGACAGTGTTCACTCTTGAACAGAAAAAATTCAATGAAGAGATGAAATCAAGGTACATTACTGCAAGCACATGGTGTTCCTTTGCAAAAACATCCTGCTATCTTTCCAGCGGTTTGTGTATAAAATGTAAACTCATTTCCTTTCCATCAGCCAGCCCTTTCAGCTTAATTAAAATATTCACAAGAGCTAAAATGAGTAATTAGATGTTTCTTAGGTATGTATTGTGCTTCCTTTTTCTATTTCTCTTATGTTTTATCATCCAAAAGAAACAGCTTTTTGTGGGCCCTGATGAAAAAAATTTACATAAAATTTTCCCTGTCCAGTAGCTTGTTACTACTCTAGTTTCCAGAGGGAAATATGCAGAATGGACAGTTTAATAAAACCAGTACCATTTTATATAAAGTGTGGTCCTATGCAGCTGGTTAGCTACATCAGATGACAAAGAACCTGCCAAGATATCTCTTGCTTTTTTTGGCCGTAATTATTGTCTCTTTACTCACCGATGTATCTTGCTGCTCTAGATCTTAAATAAATAGGACAAAATACACACATTCATGTGTGCTTTTCCAGAAATACATTCCCAAGTCCTAGATGAATTATACCTTCTGATGAACTTTAAATCACTCAAGGTAGTCATGGAGCAGTAAAAGGAGAAGACTGATCTTATCTTTGAGAAGTTTTCACAAATTCTGGGGGAGTATTGCTATTGTGTTAATGCTGATGGTGAAGACTGAGAGGGGAGAGGAGTGGAAGAGAGGTTAAAAATGCTTGCTTTGCTTTCAAAGGTGTTCTTTCACATTTTTTATAACTGTGAAAGGTCATATAAACAAAATTTTACACGAATTAAAGAAAATAATTTGTTCCAGAGGTAGAAGTAAATCACTAACACACTCACGCTAAATTTAGGATTTTTTTTCCATAAAGCACACCCTCCCATAAAGCTCGTCTGACTTCCCCATCCTAGATATGACTGTATCTGAACTTACATAGTAATTACTATGAGCTCTAGAGTCAGTCTAAACACCTCTGCAGCTTACATTTGTTACCTACAATATGAGGATAATAATAGCATGTATCACAATGGATATGTAGCCTAGTGGCTAATCACTGGTTACGATTCATTTATGTTTCTGTGGATTCGTTCTGGGAGGAGCGCAGTGGGGGCAAGAAGCATGGAGTCACCACACAGACCCTGGAACTCAAGTGAAAGCGAACCAGAGGTGAGCAGCCCGAAGACTCATTTATTTCATTTGGTATAGCAACTTATATAGCCAAGGCCAGCCAATCTGATCAAGGGGCAATTTATGCCCTAACCAACCACAGCCTGTTGCCAGGCAGGCTCCTTTGCCATGTGGTTTCCAAAGCCATCCAATCACAGCCTGTTGCTAGGCAGGTTCTGTTGCCAGCAGCCATTTTGGCACGGCCTTCTCATTCCATCACACATACATGTTGCAGAATATATATATTCTTTATCAGAGTTCTAGATAACCTATATCAGTTCAATATGCAGATATGGCTCTTGACCCAGTTTCCTCCTAATTCATTCATGGCTTAGCTAATTGGATTTCTGCCACCCACATGGGAGGCCTGGATTGATTTTCAATTCCCAGCTTCACCTGGGGCTTGTGGGCATTTAGGAAATGATTCAGCACAAAGGAGCTCTCTCTGTGCTTCTCTCATACATAAATAGAAAATTTAAAGAGGGTAATAGCATTCATTTGAATGTCCTGTGATAAGAATTGAGAACTAAATGGCTAACACTTTATATGTAATTCACTGTTATGTGTTATTATTATTTACTACTTAGTTCTAGTCTATCTTATAACTAATATGTGGCTATCTAAAATTCTTTTTAAGTTTATTTTTAGATATTATATACATTCAAATAATTGATATATAATATATATGATATATAAAATGAGGGTACTACCAAAAGTTCATGGCACTGCATACCATAGAAATAAATTTCAAATTTTTTTGCAGTAAAATAAGCTTACTTTTTAAAAAACGTTATTTATTTAAATTGCAAGGAGAGAGACAGAGGCAAAGATAACCAGAGAGAGATCCTCTACCTGCTGGCTCACTCCCCAAATGCTGCCAACAGCCAGAAGCCCAAAATTCAACTTTGGTCTTTCATGTTGGGTGGCAGGGACTAAAGCAATCACCTGTGGCCTGTCAGCATGCACACCAGCAAGAAGCTGGAATTTGTAGCAGAACCTAGACTTAAACCTAGGCATTCCAACTTGTGAATCAGGCATCCCAAGTAGCATCTTAACCGCTGCTCCAAATGCTTATCCCAACCTTATCTTTAATTCCATCTTTCCGTGAGCATTTTGAAGTCTCCATAAATAAGTAAACATATAGTTAGTTAAGAGAACTTCCCTGAACTACAGTGCATCTTTCTCTTAGTGCATTCCTCTTACTTTTTGCCACAAATTTAGATTTTTCTAACACTTTCATTGCATTTATATTCCTAGAAATTGCATGTTTTTAAGCTTAGTATTTTGAAGTTTACCTACATAGTACCATACTGCATGCATCCTTTATTTTTAAAAAGTGATGAAGTTTTATTTCTCAATATTTTATTTGCAAGGGTCACATATGTTGCTATCATTACAATAGGTAACTCATTTGCTGCTGTAGAATGTTTCATTTTATGAATATTCTAGAGCTTTTTTTAATCAGATTTCCTATTGAGAGACATTTTGGTAATAGCACTGTTAGAAACATTTTTGTATCTGCTTTTTGCATTAAATGATGTTTTAAATCTTTTCTTATTTTTAAAAGATTTATTTATTTATTTACTTATTTTAAAGGCAGATAGAAGGAGAGAAGGCTGAAGTGATAGCAAGGGACATCTTCCCTCCACTGGCTCACTCCCCAAATGCCTGCACAGCCATGGTTAAACCAGGTCAAAGCCAAGAGTCAGGAACTCCATCTGGGTCATCACATGAGAAGCAGAAACCTGAGGACTTGGCCATCATCTTATACCTTTTCAGGAGCATTAGCAGGAAGCTGGATCTAAAGTGGCAGAGTCACGATTAAAACCAGACACTTACATATGGGATGTGTGTGTCCCAAATAGGGGCTTAACTCACTGCACCACAACACTCATCCTTTTAACTAATGTTTATTTTTTCTATATCCTATCTGCCTAGGTTTTAAATGCCTTTTAGAGTACTCATTTCTCTCAATAGCTTTTATTTTATTTTATTTTTTTATTTATTTATTTTTTTGACAGGCAGAGTGGACAGTGAGAGAGAGAGAGAGAGAAAGGTCTTCCTTTGCCGTTGGTTCACCCTCCAATGGCCGTCGCGGCCGGTGCGCTGCGGCTGGCACAGCACACTGACCAATGGCAGGAGCCAGGTGCTTCTCCTGGTTTCCCATGTGGGTGCAGGGCCCAAGCACCTGGGCCATCCTCCACTGCACTCCCTGGCCACAAGCAGAGAGCTGGCCTGGAAGAGGGGCAACCGGGACAGAATCCGGTGTCCCGACCGGGAGTAGAACCTGGTGTGCCGGCGCCACAAGGTGGAGTATTAGCCTAGTGAGCCACGGCGCCGGCCATAAACAAGAGTGTCAATTTGTTAAGTCAACAACAGGAGTCACTGTGCACTTACTCCTCATGTAGGATCTTTGTCCTTAGTGTGCTGTACATTGAGATTTAATGCTATAACTAGTACTCAAACAGTATTTTTCACTTTATGTTTCTGTGTGGGAGCAAACTGTTGAAATCTTTACTTAATGTATGCTAAACTGATCTTCTGTATATAAAGAGAATTGAAAATGAATCTTGATGTGAATGGAAGGGGAGAGGGAGTGGGAAAGGGGAGGGTTGCGGGTGGGAGGGACGTTATGGGGGAGAAGCCATTGTAATCCATAAGCTGTACTTTGGAAATTTATATTCATTAAATAAAAGTTAAAAAAAATAAAAAAAAACATTATTGTTTGACTACAATCCATTTTCATAAAAACATATCTCTGATAAAATCAAAACTAGATACACTCACACACCAAGGCATTAATTAATTTAAGCAGTCTATTTCCATATTCTGGAATATTTATCTCTTTTCAGGTGCTGTGGTCACATTTAGCCATTTACTCTGTACATTGTAACCCCTTAGTGTATCAGTAATTTAAACTGCAGAATCATGTGCATAGTTAACATAATACTTTTCAATGATACACATGAACACAAACAGGAAAATATATTTAACTTAACTGAATATCCTTTCATTCTTTGTAGACATTGGATGTAGTGTCTTTAGATAATTCAGTATAGCCGTGTTTCAATATGTGTATTATTATTCTTCCCTAACTGATTTATATGGTTAATGCTAGTCTCTACTACCAGATGGTACGTCCCTAGAGCACCAAGACCATTCTTATAATTATGCCCATCCACAGTGTCTGACATAAGTCATGTTTGTTGAATTGAATTGAGTAGTCAGTGGTTATTAAATAATCATTGATTGGTTGAATCCCTGTTTAGCAACTCTTCCTCCTCCTTTCGTTCGCTTAACTCTTGAAGATGATTTACAGCCCTTTAGGATTGCCAGCCAGATCCGGGATGAATTGGGGGAGACATCAGTTGCATCAGAATAAAGAGAAAATAATAAGAAGAAATTGTTCTTGAGATTGAGACTATGAGCAGACAAATTAGGTGGTCACTTTTGGGGTATGATTTGACATACATTAAAATATTCATTTCAAGAAAGTCACCTCTCACCTACCTGCCATATTGTTAAGGATTCCCACTCTTCTGAGTAAAGACAATACAAATTTTGTTGATTATCTAACATGAAAATAATTCCTTTTATAGTGATGATGCTTAAGAAAGGAGGATGCAGAATGGTCAACAAAACTACTCAGAGCACCAAAAAAACTGCTAGTTTCATAATTTTTCTTAGAAATACCTTCTAATAATACAGTTCATTTAATGTATGCTTTCTATATGCCAATTTACTTATTTTCTTTGTAGTATTAACGAACACCTACAATGTTGATGATACCTGTGTTACACATTAGGAAATTAAGACCTAGAAAAATTATTTATCCAACTACTAAATCGTATTTATTCATGCCCAGAAATTTGAGCTTACATTTATGTAACTCTGAACTTTAGTATACCATTAAAGTCCTCCATGTCTGCCTTAACCTGGGCTCTTCTTGAACCACAGTGATTGATAATGTGGTGGGATAATTAGGCAGGAAGTTCTTGACTTTTGTCAATAAAACCATAATCTCATTGTCTGGCTCTGCATGGCTCCTGTATGCATAATAACAAGGCCTATTATTTTATCTCATTTCAGGAGTTCAAGTTCTTCCTCAAGTCTATTATTTGAGGATACACACTTGTGCTTATGGATGAGGCTAGACAGCGACTGGTTTCTCAGGAGTAATGAGACAGCTCATCCCCTTTCTTCACCCTCACTCCTGTGGTCATTGTCTTCTAAGAACATAATTTTTTCTCAAGGTGATTATCTTTCTTATCAATCCATTCTTTCTGGTACCAAAATACCTAGATAATTAGAAAAATTTGAAGAAAACAGTTTTCCTGAAAGATTGCTGGGGATTGTAAGGACATTGACTGTATTATTTTACTATATAGTAAATACCAATTTTTTATTTCATGTAGATTTTGCATTGATTTAACAGAGATGAAAAATAATGCAATTGAATAACCATTAACTGAGATTTTAAATAAAAAAAATTGAATACTATTATTAGTATTCAAAGTCCCCATGTGATCCTTGTTTTTAGGAATATCTTCCTAACTGTCTATTTTGCTGAAGACTGGAGTTTCAACTCAATCTCCTTTCTTCTCTCCATTCCTCCTAATTTCAAGATCATAAACCCTTTGCTTCCTATTTTTGAATAATCTTTTTATATATAAGGACTTTGCTGGGAGCATATGAAAGGCAATAACTAGTAGGATGGATGCGGAGGGCTCAGTTTTCAAAATAGAAACAGAGTAAGGAAAAGATGAGCCTTGCCTAGTGTTAGGGTGGTGATTCTCTTTGGGGGAAGGGTCAATTGTCATTCTTTTCTTGGCCTCAACCCACCTCTCCCATGTGCTGTCAACACTCTCAGACTCAGTTTGCCTTCCTATTGGCCCAGACTTGAGCTTTTCACCCAAGAGATTTTTTCATCTGAGGCTCAAGAATTTGTTGGGAGGTATCCTCTTGCTCATTTATCTACTGTAGGTTTCTTCTGTGGTATACTCTGGATGAGAAAAACTTGGATTGAGTGAGGGCATGTATTTCAGACTTCCACTACATACACATGATAAGCACACTATTCTGCTTTTCCATTCTATTTCCCTCATCCCGCACTACGTTTTGTTTATTTTATTCTAACTCTATTTTTCTTCCATTTTTACTTTCTTCATTAGGAATATCATTCAATCTCACTGTTTTTAATACTATCTATTCATGAACTACTCTGAGACATGTTATCACCTACTTAAATCTTTTCATTGAATTTTAAACTATATCAGCCAGGTTAAAGGAATTCGGGGTCCTATGGCAAGTTGTTAAACTATACTCCTAGAAGTACTTCTGTAAGAATGCATGCAGGACTGCACTGCTTTGCAGT
Source organism: Oryctolagus cuniculus (assembly GCF_964237555.1). Lineage (NCBI taxonomy): Eukaryota > Metazoa > Chordata > Mammalia > Lagomorpha > Leporidae > Oryctolagus > Oryctolagus cuniculus. Next base: position 56,719,699 of record NC_091436.1, on the reverse strand, counting down.
TATGAACTTCATACATTTCACAATTACAACTTTAGGATTTTGGTAATTCTTCCCACTCACACACCTACCCCCTTCCTCCTCCCTTTCTTATTCCACTCTTATTCTTTACTAAGATCTATTTTCAATTAACTTTATGCATATATTATTAATTCTATGTTAAGCGTACAGTTAAATAATTTGTATGAAAGATAAAAAGATAGGGAAAATATAAAGGCAAAGAAAGGAAAATACAATCAAAAGCATAGAATAAAAGGCTGTTCCTCAACAGTCAAGAGTAGGACTGTTGAAGTTATTGCTTCTCAAAGTGTTGCTTACATTTCTACATGTTGCCTTTTAGGTACTCTATTAGGTATCACAGGTCAGGGAGAACAGAGAGAATTTGTCCCTTTTGGACTGGCTTATATCACTAAATATGATGTAGAGATAGGATTAAGTGGTAAAATGACCATATAGATAGGATCAAATGTTAAAGGGATCATATAAATGAGACTAAGAGTTTGGAAACAATAATACACAGAATTAAAAAGGAGTGGAGACTCCAAGATCGGAAGCAGTCCATACAGCAGACTCATAGAATGACCACCACTTTAAGTAGCAGTCCTACCTCAGATCAGCCCTTGAGACATCACAGTCTGGCAGGAAAGCCCAAGGGGAGCATTTTAGGTGTGGAAAGCCAAAACACTATGGCAAAAAATGTCATTCATAAAGGACCTCTGTGGATGAGACCCCAGTGAAAAGAAGTGACCACTGAAGAAGGATATACTTTTCTCTGAAGGGAGGAGAGAACTTCCACTTTGCTTAGGGCCTTGTGGATTCAAAAGCCTTCCATAGCCAAGGTAGCTCATGTCAAGAGCCTTGGGTAATCACTGATGTCATACATAAGAGTGTTATTTGATAAATAAACAAGAGTCACTATGCACTAACTTCCCATGCAGGACCTCTGTCCTCAAAGTGTAGTATCATGAGACTTAATAGCAAAACTTGTTCTCAAGAATCACTTCCTTTTAGTGTATTACATGGAAGATAATATTATATCTCATAAGTTACAGTTATGCCTAAGAGCTCACAAAAGAGGTATCATCCTTGGGTTCCTATTTAAAGACAATTAAGTTCCTAAAAGGAAAGAAGGGGGAGGAAGCAAGGGAAAAGAGGAAGGAGGAAAAAAAAAAAGGCAAAATCACCTTTGAGAAACAATGACATAGAGCAGCTATTGTCTAGACTATTGAAGAACAGATCTCATAGATTTTTTTAATTCAATTCTTTCCTTTTTTATTCTTTTTCTCTCTTTTTTTATTTCTTGGACTAAACAGGAGAGAAAAGAGGAAGGGGGGGGATGGGTTGGAGGAAGGGTATGGTGGGATGAATTACTATGTTCCTATGTTGTATTTACAAGATATATACAAATTAAAAACTGTATCAAGGAATAAAAACTGTACTCTATCTTCAATATGAGTAGACATTTAAATTTTAATGTCTTCAAAACAGAACTGCTAGACTGCTCCTGTCCTGAATTCACTGCTTTAGAGAGAATAGATTGGTCTCTCTATTTGTACCATTGATCCCTTTATTAATTATTATACCAGCAGTTAAAATGATCCTATTCAAAGGTAAGCCAGTTCAGAATATTCTTTACTACTGATAAAAAATGACTTACCAACTTACTCTGACCATAATCTACATCATTACACTGTTGTACAAAGTTGTACCTGATATGCACATTTCACTGCCTTCAACCTCTTTGACTACGTCCTCATAATTTAAGCCAATATATTTCTGGTCACCAAACAGTATAGATTTCTCCTACTCCAATGAGCTATCTCATAGTCTCCTTTCCTAGATAATCACATGACTTGCTTTATTTGCCTCCCCCAAGGCCTTTTTGACTGGTGGTGTAAGATTTCCCAGATCATCCTATATAAAATCACAAATTTGCATTCTTCCACTACTTCCCCTACAATTCTAATTCTTCCTTTCTTTTTCCATTTTATTTATAGCACCTATAATCACTTTACTTATACAACTTTGGCTTACTTTTATTTTTTGCCTTCTTTAATCTCAGCTTTAAGAAAGCAGGATTTGTGTTAGCTTTGCTGACTACTGTAACTTCAGAGTCTTAAACTGTGTCAAGCATGTAGCAGATATTCAACCACTAGTTGCTTAAGGAATTAATAGCTATTTTAGATTATTTAGATGTTAGTAGTCAGTTTAGATTTCATAGCTGAGGATATTGAGGGAAAGGATTTGGTATAATGAAGGTCATTTACATCAACATGCAAGTGTTCTTAATAAACTTATTTACTTAAAGAACTTGGTGAGACATGGATTATTTAAACATTTTTTAATGTTTCAATATCAATTACAATGAATCTTTTATAGCTAGTGTCTTTTTCTATACTATTGTTCTAAATTGGACATTTTTGTGCCGTGTCTTCTTCAGCATAATTCATAACATTGGGCAGAAACATCCCATTGCCTATTTGCTCTCATGCTGGAACTGCTTTAGAAATGAAGGGCATAAGAACTGTAAGTGGGCTGAAGGACTTCAAATCTGGTGCTGATTTTCCACTATCTAATAATATTGCATGATTCGATATTGTCAAAAATTGATGACAAATGAATAGCAGTTTTATTGGCTCAAAACTTCAATGTCTGATTTGACAAGGATTTCTAGGTAGGAAAAAAATTCTTGGTAAGGTTAGTAAAGAGATCATTAGGGGAATTTTTAGGTTGAAATCTTATAAACTCATTTTTTGAACTGTTCGTTCAAACTAATAGTAGGAAAAGATTCAAAGATATTGGTAAGTAAAAGATGAATTTCATGAGTGAGTTTGCAGAAACAAAGAAAGATCTTAAAGATTTTTCCAATTTTGTAAATCATGATCTGGTACTTGAGGCTTCATGAATTTTATCTTCTTTCCATTTTTGTAGTCTACCTTGATGATATTTTCTTATCATTTGAAAAGAACATTTACAAAAATTTTCTGAAGGTTACACTATAAATCTATCCTTGTAATTGCTCTATTTCATTTTTAGAACATCTGGACCATGAAAGAACTGCATACCCTTTTGCATTGTTTCAGCCCCTTGCAGAGTTGCTTGTACAAAATAGAATTTTGGATTTATAACACCAGTTTGTGTAGAGGGACATTGTAAAAAATAGCCATAGGAAAGACACTGTCATACAAATTATAAAAATATTGTCAAGCACTTGCTCAACACATCCTATGAGAAATCCCAGGAGAAATTTATTTCAGTGTTCTGCAATAGGAAAAACTAGGTTTCTTTTGAGAAAATGGTTTGTATTATTTAATTAATACTGTGATACTGTGAATTGAATGATTAGTAGTTTCCCCCCTCTGCTTTGGCCTTATTGGGAACTTATCAAACAGGAGTTGAGTAGGAAAATAGAATCCATTCTATACTACCCAAATATGAAAAATTTTGTTTTGGAGAATGAGATTTACACACTGCTGGGAAATCTGTGGGTTGTGAAGGTTGCCACTATGCAGGAATTAAAATTACAGCAGAAGAGTGAGTGATTCTCAAAAACTCAATAGAAAGTATAGTAGATTTCATGTCTGCCCTTCCTTCCATAGAGTATGGCTTCTTTGTTTGCCTTTGCCTTCCTAACCCACCAGAATTCTCTTTGGCCAAATCACATGGATAATACAGGAATGGAATTTTGTGAAATAAATTTTCAACTTCTGTGCAATACAGAGAAGAGCTTAGAAAAGCTGATGGCAAAGATAAAGTAATAATAGAAATTAACAAAAAAGCCCAACAAATTTTGTTCACTTACTGTAACATAACAAGATCAAATAGTACACAGGATGTGTTCTGATTATGCACTTGAACTCCACATGGTTCACTACCTCTTTATTTATTTTTCTTCTGTATTGTAATTATTTTTGTGAACCATATTAACTCTGTTGGAAAAAAGCATACACAGTTGTCCCTTGATTTCTAAAGGGCATTGGTTCCAGGACTCACCCTCCAGTACCAAAATCCATGGGTGCTCAAGCTCTTTACATAAAATGCTACAGCTTTAGCATATAATTTATGCACATTCCTCTGCATATTTTAAATTATCTCTAGATTACTATAAAACCTAATACAATGTAAATGCTATGAAAATAGTTGTTATATTGTATTTTTTGGGAATAATCACAAGGAAATATCTATACAGGTTCAATACAAACACAGTTATTTTTAATTTTTTGAAATCTGCATTGGTGAACTTTGCAGATGCAGAACTCATTAATACAGAAGCCACAGTTATGGGGTGGGGGCAACTATACTAATAAATAATTTGTTTGAAAAGCAAATGAAAGAGAAGGAACTTTTGAGAAGTGCATTTCTCCAAGAAATCTATATCCATTGAATATGAATAAAGATCTAAAGTAGGTGATAAAGTGCAGACATGTGGTATAGCAACTGAGATACTGCTCAAAATGCCTCATCTCATATCAGAGTGCCTGGGTTCCAGTCTCGGCTCTGCCCCTAATTATAAATTACCACTATTCACACCCTGGAAGGCAGTAGGTGACAGCTCAAGAAGTTGTGTCTCTGTCAGCCCTGTAGGAGATCCAGACTAAGTTCCCTGTTCCGGGCTTTAATCTGTTCCAACCCCAGCTGGTATGCACACTGGGGAGTGAACTGATGGATAGGAGATCTCTGTATGTCTCTTATCACTGTAACTGCTTCCGCTTTCTCTTTCTTTCTTTCTATCTGTATATCTTTCAAAAAATTAAAAATAATAAGAAATAAATGATAAATATCAAACCAAGCAATTGCCGTATCATTCTCTGAAACAGCACCCATTATCTTAGAGAATTTTATCTTTGTTACTGCATTTCTATAAGATTTTCAAAATATGTATTTAAAAAATAATAAGATATTATATAATAAGATATATAAGATGTAATAATAATAAATAAGATATCCATATTTACAAAGTATAATTAAATAATTAAATCTTTACTATAACCAGATTGTTCATATATTTTTAAGTGGTCCTGATTTTTAAAATTTTAAAAATTTGTGTGAATTTATTTTACGTATAAGTAAAACTTTTATAAATAAAACCTACATCTTCTTTAGCAGTCAATAATAAAGCAATTATTTTTCATGCTAATTTGTGGATAGTTATTATAAATTAATGATTCAGTTACAGTGCAATATAGCAGTGCATTTAGAGAAAATTGGATGTACAATTCTTTAAACTTAGCTTAAATATTTTATTTGTTCTTTTAGATTTGCTTCTTTTCTGCATTGTTATCCTGATCCAATGTCTTATTTTACACAGAGTTGCCTAAAAGAGATCTCAAGGTGTCTTTCTTTTCTAGTAGAATAAGTATAATAGTTGGACTATAATAGTTAATATTTCTTCATGCTTGAGAGCCTCTTTTTTCTTTCTTTTTTCCTTTTAAGTTTAAGGCTATAGATCAAATCCTGAGGTTTCCAGAAGCTTGACCTCTGAATGAGTGGGCATTATTGCATGCATTTGATCTCTATAATAGGATTACAGAGTAATGAAATTTAGAGACTAAAAGAGACTGTGAAAGGTCACCTGGTCCACCACTTTCCCAAAGAGGCTACTTCCATTTAGAACTATATCCAAACCACTGCAGGCAAAGGGCAGTCCCTACTATTTTATAACCCTTCAAAGACAGAAATGATACACTCTGGTGGCAAGCCATTTTTATCTTCTATAATTCTCTAGGCCAGAAAATTCTGCTTTTCATTTAGGTTAAATTTCTCAAGAAAAATTTCAGCCCATGATTCAATCCCTGATGAGATGTGAAAGTAAAACTGGACTTCTGCAAAGATTTGAAAAAATTGGTTTTACTTTCCCTCTGTTTTACATTCATAGGACAAAAGTTGCATAATTTGTGTGTGTGTGTGTGTGTGTGTGTGTAGGGGGCAGGGAGAAACTGAAAGTCTTTTTAACTAGATTTCTCTTAGATACCATCATTCTTATAACATCAGTTCATGGATCAAATTAGTCACTAGAGCTGAACTAATTCTATATCTTTACCTGTTCTCCCTGGACTCCTAATTTCTATTTACAAGCGAGGCAGCTGTTTAGTATTAAGAGTGTAGTTTATAGCTAGGAGATAGGAGAAATGGGAGATAATGTACAAGAGACCACATGGGACTAGAAAGAAGACCCATTATTACTCCTAGCATCTATGCACTCTGTCAGCTGAGCCAGGAACTTCCATTGTAAAATGGAGACTGAAACTGATATATGGCTCCTGTTTTTTTTTTTTTTTTTTCTGGGGCATTTTTGAGGACTGAAAGAAAGATTGGGTGTATGAATTATTTGAAAACTATAGACCACACACCAACATATGGCATTGTCTACTTCCCCAAATCTTTACTCCTTCCTTGTGTAGTGGGTTATACAATCAGGAAAATCTGATTTGGATTATGGCTTTGCTACTGCCTAATTATGTGACATTAAGTAAGTAGTAATAACATATGCAAAGTGTTTCCCAAACAGTAGTTATTCAGTAACACTTTACTACTTTTCCTCACTTTGCATGGAATGAAGCACAAAGGTATTCACAGCCAATAAAGATGCTTCCTAGTCTAACTTATCTGTGTGCCATCTTCCATAGTCATCCCCCACCAATGCATTCTATGCTCCATCTACCCTGGCAGTTAGGCTAAATATGCATGTTTGGGTCTTTTTGTGCGCTTTTTTTCTTTCATTAATTATCTGATAAGTTTTTTTAAAGATTTATTTACTTATTTGAAGACAGCGTGTTAGAGAGAGAGAGATGGAGAGAGAATCTTCCATCGCTGGTTCACTTCACAAATGTCCATAATGGCTATAACAGGGCTGATCCAAAGCCAGAAGCTAACAGCTTCTTCCAGGTGTCCCCCATGGGTGCAGGGGCCCAAGCGCTTGGGCCATGTTCTGCTGTACTCCCAGGAACATTAGCTGGGATCTGAATCAGAAACTGAGCAGCCAGGACTAGAACCGGCACCCAAACGGGATGTCAGCACCGCAGGTGGCATCTTTACCTGCTCTACCACAGCATCAGCTCCTACCTGACAAGTTTTACTTGCCCTTTTGGAATATGTAGAGGTTCTGGCCTGAAAACCTATAGACCCGCAAGTAAGCTTCCAGTGATAAAATTTTAGGTGTGTGGACTTTCCTGAGGGTGCTGTGACATTCAGAATGCTAGCAATTACTGTTTCAGTATTAGCTTCAGCTTCTTCACTTCAAAATGTCTTCACTTTTTAGTGATGTACCTAACCATTGACTATCATATAATGGATAACATTGTCTAAAATATTTTGAAGCAAGCAACGATAACTATTACTTTCTGAATAAAAGCAATGAATGTGTTTGACAATAATTGGATTTCAGAACATTTACCAGTAGAAAAACCAGGCAAGGCTTCATGGCCCCAAGGAACCCAAGGAAAGTACAAGGACTATTACAAAAGAAAAATGGGGAAGTTAGAGGATTCAAGGTCATATTTTACATCTTCCTCTTTTTTTTAAATTTAATACTAAAAGTCAGTGGTCTTTACGCTGGGATATACATACCCTTGGAGGATCATAAACATTTTCTAATGGATATAGGGACACTGAGGTTTTTTGAGGAAATTAATTTTCAAGTACTCCAATTTGCTATATGTTCTCTTCTAAAACTGGCTGCCTGTGAATAATTCCAAGGTCATACTGATTGAGTTTTCCAAACTTTCTTCCACTTTGCAAAAGAAAGGAAACTATCTTACCTGTCCAGAATCATCTTATGGTACATTGCTTCCCTATATAAAATTCTTTAAGGTATAGTACAAAATTATCATTGAAAAATATGAATACAGAAAGTAAGAAAGGGAATAATTCTAAGTGCTTAGTAACAAACTCATTTGCAAGTGAATTTGGTGTCAACTCTTTGCTTTCAGCAGAATTCAAAGAAGTACAAATGAAATGACTGTAACAATTTTTAGTAGATAACTCAGTAGTCCAATTAATTGAGAAATATTATTATAAAAAAACTTCCATTTCCATTAAATTGCTTATATAACAATGTGCTTATCTATACAAAAAAAAAAAAAAAACAGGAGTTGGATTGATGCTAAAACCTCTCATTTTTACAAACAAGTAATATTAAGCCATGATTATAATACTAATTGAAAAATATGGGGCTGATGCTGTGGTGCAGTGGGTTAAAGCCCTGGCTTGGAGTGCCAGCATCCCATATGAGTGCCGGTTCTAGTCCCAGCTGCTCCTCTTCCGATTCAGCTCTCTGCTATGGCCTGGGAAAGCAGTGGAAGATGGCCCAAGTTCTTGGGCCCCTTCACCTGTGTGGGAGACTTGGAAGAAGCTCCTGGTTCCTGCCTTTGGATCGGTGCAGCTCCGGCCATTGTGGCCATCTGTGGAGTGAACCAGCAGATGGAAGACCTCTCTCTCTGTCTCCACCTCTCTCTGTAACTCTGTCTTTCAAATGAATAAGATAAATCTTTAAAAAAATATGAAAGTTCCAAATACCTCATGAAGAAATACATTTTCAATGAAAGTTGCCACTTCACATTTATTTATTATCTATCAAGTATGCTTACATTATGTTGATTGATAGTATGTTAGTAAAATACTGAGAAAATATTTTTTCTTTTGTAACTTTTAGAGCTTTTGGTCCTCCATAAATAAGTAAAGATGAAATTGCATAAAACACTCGGGTGCATGTGTGTATGCATGCAACAGAGAGAGCAGGTAGAATTGTTGGAAAGTATGATAACTTGAATAGCAATAAATATCTAGACAAAAAAATAAATGCAGTATGAACTTTTGGGATAAGTATAATAAAAATAAAATAAGTATAATAAAAATAAACATTTAAGGACAGTGGAAAATGATAGTATATTTCTGACGATTAAGAGGAGTCTTTTCATAAATTTGTTAATGGATAATGGTGGGTATCAAATTGCTATTAAAACATTTAAAGATGTGATATCATATTTTAATATTTAATATTTACAGTATTCCTGAGATTACATCCTTGACAAGTATCTTGTCTAGTAAATATTTTTCTACGAATTAAAAATATATGAGAGTTGGGGCCCACATTGTGGTGCAATGGGTTAAGCCACAGCCTAAAATGCCAGCATCTTATATGGTTTCTGGTTTGGGTTCCAGCCACTTCAATTCTGATCCAGGTCCCTGCTAATATGCCTGGGAAAGCAGCAAAAGGATTACCCAAGTCCTTGGGCCCCTGATCATACATAGGAACCCAGATGGATTTCCAGGCTCCTGGTTTTGGCCCTGCCCAGCCCTGGCCATTGCAACATTTGGGGAGTGAACCGGCAGATGGAAAATCGAGTTCTCTCTCTCTATTGCTCTTTCTTTTTCTGTCTCTGTTTCTTCCTTTCTTTATCTCTCTATAATTCTGCCCTCCAAATAAAAATAAATCTTAAAAAAGTATCAGATTTGAAAAATTCTCCAAATTTATAATGAGCAAAAATATCTGAATACCTGTCCTTAGAGGTAGAGAGAGGTCAGAGTTTTCTCTCCCATATCAGTATCATCTGTTATGAAGGATGATGGTGCATTTGATGTCTTTTAATAAGGTTAATTTAAAATACTCGTCTTCCCAAGATTGGTTAGAAACAGAGAAAATTCACAGTAAAATACATTGACTATTCTGAGAGATCTGGTGGATTCAGAGATGATCATGGCTATTTAGAGTAACAGAACTGGGTCAAGAGAAAGAGGAAAGGATGGAGGGAGTGGATAGCACCAGAGGTAAACATCCGGTGCCTTGATTTTCCTGCTTATGTCTTTGTTAAGGAGTTCTCCATGGGTGTGCTCGCAAGGGCTTTGACCGTGTTTCAAAAGATGCAGGGATGTTCCTCAGGGAAAGGAGAAGGGCCCTCCAGACCTTATCTTCACACCACAGGGGAATCATCTCCGAGGATAACCAGACAAACATAATTCGATGAGAGAAACATTAGTTCACTCAATCATTTTCTTTCTTTTTAATCTATTTTTTATTTATTTGAAATGCAGAGTTACAGAGAGGCAGAAGCAGAGACAGACAGAGAAAGGTCTTCCATATGCTGGTTCACTCCTCAGTTGGCTGCAATGGCCGGAGATGTGCCTCTCCAAAGCCAGGAGCCAGGAGCTTCCTCCAGGTCTCCCACATGGGTGCAGGGGTCCATGTGCTTGAGCCATCCTCCACTGTCTTCCCAAGCCATACCAGAGAGCTGGATAGGAAGTGCAGGAGATGGGACAGGAACTGATGCCCATATGGGATGTGGACACTGCAGGCGGAGGCCTGTCAATCATTCTCAGGGAATGTTTTCTCCTAACTTCATTCCTTGATAATTAAGTCACACTCAAGTATTCATTATTAAAAATATTCACTTCCTTTTTACATATTTCCCCATATCCAAGACTTCCCAGCACTGCACTGGTGGGATCATGAGCTACTGGCATAATGCAATTGTTTTAAATAAATAAGGAGACAATGCTCTCATCAAATCCCTGACTGATTTCACCTATGTCTGAAGTCATGCCATATTTACAAAAAGCAAAGCAATTCATATTCTTTTCTGTGTGCGAAAGGAAAGGCTAGAAGCACAAAACAATGATGTGCATATTTACAGGAAAGTAGTGAAGTATGTTTTATTATTTGTGATTTAAATACTGTGTTTGGAGGCACATGCTATCTTAGGAGCTTCCAGAGCTGGTTCCTGGGTCATCTAGCATTGCCACCAAGCATCATGTGTCTTTCAAGAAATGCTGGTCCCAACACCTTTGGTCCTCAGCTTCCACATTTATAGAATGAAAGGTTGAGCCAGATCAGTCTTTTTTTTTTCTCCTGAAACTTCATATATGACTCTCTAATCCTATAATGATTTCATAAGTGAGCAATGCTCCCCATATCACATTTATTTGGTGTATTCCTAAGAATGCTGAGTATACTCCTCTTTGAATTTTAAATACTCATGTACTTCTGCTACTCTTTGTGTTGGGTAGAAATCTCCTTAAGGTAATGGATGCATTTGAATTCAAATTTGAGTTCCACATGGCGATACCATATTATAGGCTCTAAATAATTGGTTAGACTGACATGGAATTGTCTCCTTTTCTACTTATTACACTAATGATGCCAAGGCTCATTTTGTAAACGGATATTGAGTGACCTTGTTTCTATATAATGTTTTCTCTTTCATTCCTTCTCCTAAGTCCACATTGATCTAATTTAATGTTCTGCCTTTTTAGTTTAGGATTAAATTTTTCTCCATATCTTGCATTTCTATTTAACCTCTCTAGACTATATCAAAGGGTCTGAATTCTGCTTTATTCTCTATTTATTTGATCATCTTTATGCTCTTGGCTCTCTTTTTAGTAATAATCAACTTTGTTCAAGGCTATGTTATAAATGTTGATGTTCAGTTCAGAGAGAGGTGGGGTGATGGATTATTAAAACCCGTGTTCTACAAATTTACCCTTTTGTTTATATAACACTTTGTTTAGTTCTAGAAAGACTATATTATATTCTAAAATAGTCACACAATACTTTCTATATATTTGCATGTTTCCTATTCTTGCCAATTTCCTTGAAATGGATGCTTAAGGCTACAACAAAACATATTCTCCTCTCTTACTCTCAGCAAAAAGGAGCTGAAATATAACACTGTGATATTTTAAAACATGGTAGAGAGCATTAATATAAGTTGAAAACCTAATAAAATCTGTTTTCAAACAGAGTATGGATTTTTCAATAGAATCAAGAGGAAATGTAATAATAAAAGGCTGAAAAGTAATAGCAGTGTAATAAATCCCCATCCCTTGTTCTCTGCAGAATCTTTTCTTAAAGCAGTATAGCAAAACTCTCAATTTTATAGGCACAATTGGATACTGAATTTACCCTCAGAAAGGTGTGGTCACCTCAGTGGACTCCACTTTGTTTCTTAACAAAATATAATTAGCAATATTTTGCCTGGACAGGGGTGCTGCCACTGGGCTGCCACAGGGCATATCTGAAACCATATTCTCAGTTATAGCTATTACCATACGGCTCTATTAACATGTAACTTTATCTGCTCTTTTCAGGGAGTGCAGTAACTATGGACTTGTAAACTCAAGGGGAAGTAGGTCACTTTTGGAGGATACATCCCCAAGGCTTGTGTGAGTCTTAGGGGAGGTATCATAGAAGACAAGGTGTGTTGAGAATGTACTATGTGAAAGGCATAATACT